>NW_027139350.1:0-306001 GCF_035084215.1 Heptranchias perlo
TCTCCATCTCTCACCTCCACACCTCCCCCACCTCTCACCACCACACCCTCCATCTCTCCTCCCCCCACATCCCTCCCTCTCTCTCTCACTCCTCCCCCCACACCACCCTCTCTCTCTCTCTCTCACCCCACACACCCTCCCTCTCTCTCTCCCCCACCCACACCCTCTCCTCTCTCTCTCCCCCCACACCCTCCCTCACTCTCACTCTCCCCCACACCCCCACCCTCTCTCTCACTCACGCCCCCACACCCTCCCACCACTCTCTCTCACCCCCCACACCCTCCCTCTCTCTCTCTCACCCCCACACCCTCCCACTCTCTCTCCTCCCCCCACACACTCCCTCTCCCTCTCTCTCTCTCCCCCCCACACCCTCCCTCTCTCTCTCCCCACACCCTCCCTCTCTCTCTCCCCCACACCCTCCCTCTCTCTCTCCCCCCCATACCCTCCCTCTCTCTCTCCCCCCACACCCTCCCTCTCACTCTCCCCCCCACACCCCTCCCTCTCTCTCTCTCCCCCCACACCCTCCCTCTCTCTCTCTCCCCCACCTCCCTCTCCCCCACACCCCCCTCTCCCTCTCTCTCTCTCCCCCACACCCTCCCTCTCTCTCTCCCCCCACACCCTCCTCTCTCTCTCTCTCCCCCACCCCCTCTCTCTCTCCCCCCATACCCTCCCTCACCCTCTCCCCCCACACCCTCCCTCTCTCTCTCTCTCTCTCCCCCCACACCCTCTCTCTCTCTCCCCCACACCCTCCCTCTCTCTCTCCCCCACCCCCTCTCTCTCTCCCCCCATACCCTCCCTCTCCCTCTCCCCCCACATCCTCCCTCTCCTCTCTCTCTCCCTCCCCCCACACCCTCCTCTCCCCCCACACTCTCTCTCTCTCTCTCCCCCCACACCTCTCTCTCTCTCTCTCTCCCCCCGCACCCCCCCTCTCTCTCTCCCCCTACACCCTCCCTCTCTCTCCCCCCATACCCTCCCACTCTCTCCCCTCATACCCTCCCTCTCTCTCTCTCCCCCACACCCTCCCTCTCTCTCCCCCACACCCTCCCTCTCTCTCTCCCCCACACCCTCCCTCTCTCTCTCCCCCACACCCTCCCTCTCTCTCTCTCCCCCCCCCACATCCTCCCTCTCTCTCTCTCTCTCTCTCCCCCCACATCCTCCCTCTCTCTCTCTCTCCCCCCACACCCTCCCTCTCCTTCTACACCCTCCCTCTCCCTCTCTCTCTCCTCCCACACCCTCCCTCTCTCTCTCTCTCTCTCCTCCCACACCCTCTCTCTCTCTCTCTCTCCCCCCACACCCTCTCTCTCTCTCTCTCTCTCTCCTCCCACACCCTCCCTCTCTCTCTCTCTCTCCCCCCACACCCTCCCTCTCTCCCCCCACACCCTCCCTCTCCTTCTACACCCTCCCTCTCCCTCTCTCTCTCTCCCCCAAACCCTCTCTCTCTCTCTCTCCCCCCACACCCTCCCTCTCTCTCTCTCTCTCTCTCCCCCCACACCCTCTCTCTCTCTCTCTCTCTCCCCCCAAACCCTCTCTCTCTCTCTCTCTCTCTCTCCCCCCACATCCTCCCTCTCCTTCTACACCCTCCCTCTCCCTCTCTGTCTTTCCCCCCACACCCTCCCTCTCTCTCTCTCTCCCCCCACACCCTCCCTCTCCTTCTACACCCTCCCTCTCCCTCTCTATCTCTCCCCTCACACCCTCCCTCTCTCTCTCCCCCACACCCTCCCTCTCTCTCTCCCCCCCCCACACCCTCCCTCTCTCTCTCCCCCCCCCACACCCTCCCTCTCTCTCTCCCCCCAGACCCTCCCTCCTTCTCTCTCTCCTAACACCCTCCCTCTCTCTCTCCCCCCACATCCTCCCTCTCTCTCTCTCCCCCCACACCCTCCCCCTCTCTCTCTCCCAACACCCTCCCTCTCTCTGTCTCCCCCCACATCCCTCCCTCTCTCTCTCTCTCCCCCCACACCCTCCCACTCCCTCTCTCTCTCTCCCCCCACACCCTCCCTCTCTCTCTCTCTCTCCCCCCACACCCTCCCTCTCTCTCTCTCTCTCCTCCCACACCCTCCCTCTCTCCCTCTCTCTCCCCCCACACCCTCCCACTCCCTCTCTCTGTCTCCCCCCACATCCCTCCCTCTCTCTCTCTCTCCCCCCACACCCTCCCTCTCTCTCTCTCTCTCCCCCCACACCCTCCCTCTCTCTCTCTCTCTCTCCCCCCACACCCTCCCTCTCCCTCTCTGTCTTTCCCCCCACACCCTCTCTCTCTCTCTCCCCCCACACCCTCCCTCTCTCTCTCTCTCTCCTCCCACACCCTCCCTCTCTCTCTCTCTCTCCTCCCACATCCCTCCCTCTCTCTCTCTCTCCCCTCACACCCTACCTCTCTCCCTCTCTCCCCCCCAGACCCTCCCCCTCTCTCTCTCCCAACACCCTCCCTCTCTCTGTCTCCCCCCACATCCCTCCCTCTCTCTCTCTCTCCCCCCACACCCTCCCTCTCTCTCTCTCTCACCCCCACACCCTCCCTCTCCTTCTACACCCTCCCTCTCCCTCTCTGTCTCTCCCCCCACACCCTCTCTCTCTCTCCCCCCAAACCCTCTCTCTCTCTCTCTCTCTCTCCCCCACACCCTCCCTCTCCTTCCACACCCTCCCTCTCCCTCTCTGTCTTTCCCCCCACACCCTCTCTCTCTCTCTCCCCCACACCCTCCCTCTCTCTCTCCCCACACCCCTCTCTCTCTCTCTCCCCCACACTCTCCCTCTCTCTCTCACTCCCCCCACACCCTCCCTCTCTCTCTCCCCCCACACCCTCCCTCTCTCTCTCTCCTCCCCCCATACTCTCCCACTCTCTCTCTCCCCCACATCCTCCCTCTCCCCCCACACCCTCCCTCTCCCTCTCTCTCTCTCCCCCCACACCCTCCCTCTCTCTCTCCCACACCCTCCCTCTCTCTCTCCCCCCACCCCCTCTCTCTCTCCCCCCACATCCTCCCTCTCTCCTCTCTCTCTCTCCCCGCACACCCTCCCCTCTCTCTCGCTCTCTCCCCCCACACCCTCTCTCTCTCTCCCCCCACACCCTCCCTCTCTCTCTCCCCCACCCCCTCTCTCTCTCCCCCCATACCCTCCCTCTCCCTCTCCCCCCACATCCTCCCTCTCTCTCTCTCTCTCCCTCCCCCCACACCCTCCCTCTCCCCCCACACTCTCTCTCTCTCTCCCCCCCACACTCTCTCTCTCTCCTCCCCCCACACCCTCCCTCTCCCCCCACACTCTCTCTCTCTCTCTCCCCCCCACACTCTCTCTCTCTCTCTCTCCCTCCACACCCCCCCTCTCTCTCTCTCTCCCCCCTCACCCCCCCCTCTCTCTCTCCCCCTACACCCTCCCTCTCTCTCCCCCCATACCCTCCCTCTCTCTCCCCTCATACCCTCCCTCTCTCTCTCTCCCCCACACCCTCCCTCTCTCTCCCCCACACCCTCCCTCTCTCTCTCCCCCACACCCTCCCTCTCTCTCTCTCTCCCCCCACATCCTCCCTCTCTCTCCCCCACACCCTCCCTCTCTCTCCCCCACACCCTCCCTCTCTCTCCCCCACACCCTCCCTCTCTCTCTCCCCCACACCCTCCCTCTCTCTCTCTCTCCCCCACACCCTCCCTCTCTCTCCCCCACACCCTCCCTCTCTCTCTCCCCCACACCCTCCCTCTCTCTCTCTCTCCCCCACACCCTCCCTCTCTCTCTCCCACACCCCCTCTCTCTCTCCCCCCATACCCTCCCCTCTCCCTCTCCCCCCACATCCTCCCTCTCTCTCTCTCTCTCCCCTCCCCCCACACCCTCCCTCTCCCCCCCACACTCTCTCTCTCTCTCTCCCCCCACACTCTCTCTCTCTCTCTCTCCCCCCGCACCCCCCCTCTCTCTCTCCCCCTACACCCTCCCTCTCTCTCCCCCCATACCCTCCCTCTCTCTCCCCTCATACCCTCCCTCTCTCTCTCTCCCCCACACCCTCCCTCTCTCTCCCCCACACCCTCCCTCTCTCTCTCCCCCACACCCTCCCTCTCTCTCTCTCTCCCCCACACCCTCCCTCTCTCTCTCCCCCACCCCCTCTCTCTCTCCCCCCATACCCTCCCTCTCCCTCTCCCCCCACATCCTCCCTCTCTCTCTCTCTCTCCCTCCCCCCACACCCTCCCTCTCCCCCCCACACTCTCTCTCTCTCTCTCCCCCCCACACTCTCTCTCTCTCTCTCCCCCCGCACCCCCCCCTCTCTCTCTCCCCCACACCCTCCCTCTCTCTCTCCCCCACACCCTCCCTCTCTCTCTCTCTCCACCCACATCCTCCCTCTCTCTCCCCCACACCCTCCCTCTCTCTCCCCCACACCCTCCCTCTCTCTCCCCCACACCCTCCCTCTCTCTCCCCCACACCCTCCCTCTCTCTCTCCCCCACACCCTCCCTCCCTCTCTCTCTCCCCACACCCTCCCTCTCTCTCTCCCCCCCCACATCCTCCCTCTCTCTCTCCCTCTCTCTCTCCCCACACCCTCCCTCTCTCTCTCCCCCCCCACATCCTCCCTCTCTCTCTCTCTCTCTCTCCCCCCACATCCTCCCTCTCTCCCTCTCTCTCTCTCTCCCCCCACACCCTCCCTCTCCTTCTACACCCTCCCTCTCCCTCTCTCTCTCTCCTCCCACACCCTCCCTCTCTCTCTCTCTCTCCTCCCACACCCTCTCTCTCTCTCTCTCTCCCCCACACCCTCTCTCTCTCTCTCTCTCTCTCCTCCCACACCCTCCCTCTCTCTCTCTCTCTCCCCCCACACCCTCCCTCTCTCCCCCCACACCCTCCCTCTCCTTCTACACCCTCCCTCTCCCTCTCTCTCTCTCCCCCCAAACCCTCTCTCTCTCTCTCTCCCCCCACACCCTCCCTCTCTCTCTCTCTCTCTCCCCCCACACCCTCTCTCTCTCCCCCCACACCCTCTCTCTCTCTCTCTCTCCCCCCACATCCTCCCTCTCCTTCTACACCCTCCCTCTCCCTCTCTGTCTTTCCCCCCACACCCTCCCTCTCTCTCTCTCTCCCCCCCACACCCTCCCTCTCCTTCTACACCCTCCCTCTCCCTCTCTATCTCTCCCCTCACACCCTCCCTCTCTCTCTCCCCCACACCCTCCCTCTCTCTCTCTCCCCCCACACCCTCCCTCTCTCTCTCTCCCCCACACCCTCTCTCTCTCTCTCTCCCCCCCCCCACACCCTCCCTCTCTCTCTCCCCCCATACCCTCCCTCCTTCTCTCTCTCCTAACACCCTCCCTCTCTCTCTCCCCCCACATCCTCCCTCTCTCTCTCTCCTCTCACACCCTCCCTCTCTCTCTCTCCCCCCCACCCTCCCCCTCTCTCTCTCCCAACACACTCCCTCTCTCTGTCTCCCCCCACATCCCTCCCTCTCTCTCTCTCTCCCCCCCACACCCTCCCACTCCCTCTCTCTCTCTCCCCCCACACCCTCCCCCTCTCTCTCTCTCTCCTCCCACACCCTCCCTCTCTCTCTCTCTCTCCTCCCACACCCTCCCTCTCTCTCTCTCTCTCCCCCCACACCCTCCCACTCCCTCTCTCTGTCTCCCCCCACATCCCTCCCTCTCTCTCTCTCTCCCCCCACACCCTCCCTCTCTCTCTCTCTCTCTCCCCCCCACACCCTCCCACTCCCTCTCTCTGTCTCCCCCCACATCCCTCCCTCTCTCTCTCTCTCCCCCCCACACCCTCCCTCTCCCTCTCTGTCTCTCCCCCCACACCCTCTCTCTCTCTCCTCCCACACCCTCCCTCTCTCTCTCTCTCTCCTCCCACACCCTCCCTCTCTCTCTCTCTCTCCCCCCACACCCTCCCTCTCCCTCTCTGTCTCTCCCCCCACACCCTCTCTCTCTCTCCTCCCACACCTCCCTCTCTCTCTCTCTCTCCTCCCACACCCTCCCTCTCTCTCTCTCTCTCCTCCCACACCCTCCCTCTCTCTGTCTCCCCCCACATCCCTCCCTCTCTCTCTCTCTCTCCTCCCACACCCTCCCTCCCTCCCTCTCTCTCTCTCTCCCACATCCTCCCTCTCCCCCCACATCCTCCCTCTCTCTCTCCCCCCACATCCTCCCTCTCTCTCTCCCCCCACACCCTCCCTCTCTCTCTCTCCCCCCACACCCTCCTTCTCTCTCTCCCCCACACCCTCCCTCTCTCTCCCCCCACACTCTCTCTCTCTCCCCCCACACGCTCTCTCTCTCTCCCCCCCACCCCCCCTCTCTCTCTCCCCCTACACCCTCCCTCTCTCTCCCCCCACACGCTCTCTCTCTCTCCCCCCACCCCCCCTCTCTCTCTCCCCCTACACCCTCCCTCTCTCTCCCCCCATACGCTCCCTCTCTCTCTCCCCCACACCCTCCCTCTCTCTCTCCCACAGCCTCCCTCTCTCTCTCCCCCACCCCCTCTCTCTCTCCCCCCACACCCTCCTTCTCTCTCTCCCCCACACCCTCCCTCTCTCTCTCTCCCCCACATCCTCCCTCTCTCTCTCTCTCTCTCTCTCCCAACACCCTCCCTCTCTCTCTCCCCCCCACATCCTCCCTCTCTCTCTCCCCCCACATCCTCCCTCTCTCTCTCCCCCCACATCCTCCCTCTCTCTCTCTCTCCCCTCACACCCTCCCTCTCTCTCTCTCCCCCCCACACCCTCCCCCTCTCTCTCTCCCAACACCCTCCCTCTCTCTGTCTCCCCCCACATCCCCCTCTCTCTCTCACTCTCCCGACACCCACCCTTTTGGATTCCCTTTTATGTTGGCCAGCAGTCTATTCTCAGACTCTCTCTTTGCCCCTCCTATTTCCTTTTTCACTTCCCCTCTGAACTTTCTATATTCAGCCTGGTTCTCACTTGTATTATAAACCTGATATCTGCCATACGCCCCTTTTTCTGCTCCATCTTATTCTCCATCTCTTTTGTCATCCAGGGAGCTCTGGCTTTAGTTGCCCTTCCTTTCTCCCTCGTGGGAATGTACTTAGACTGTACCTGAACCATCTCCTCTTTAAAGGCCGCCCATTGTTCAATTACAGATTTGCCTGACAATCTTTGATTCCAATTTGCCCGGGCCAGATCTGTTCTCATCCCACTGAAACTGGCCCTCCTCCAATTGAGTATTTTTACTTTAGAGAGGTCCGTGTCCTTTTCCATAACTAATCTAAACCTTATGATACTATGATCGCTGTTCCCTAAATGTTCCCCCACTGACACTTGCTCCACTTGACCCACCTCGTTCCCCAGAACCAGATCCAGCAATGCCTCCTTCCTCGTTGGGCCGGAAACATACTGATCAAGAAAGTTCTCCTGAACACACTTCAGAAATTCCTCCCCCTCTCTGCCCTTTACACTATTACTATCCCAGTCTATAGTCGGATAGTTGAAGTCCCCCATTATCACTGGTCTATAGTTCTTGCACCTCTCTGTAATTTCCCTGCTAATTTGCTCCTCTATCTCCTTCCCAGTAGTTGGTGGCCTATAGAATACACCCAGTAGTGTAATGGCACCTCTATTGTTTCTTAACTCTAACCAAATAGATTCTGTTCTTGACCCCTCCAGGACATCCTCTCTCTCCAGCACTGCAATATTCTCATTAATCAAATTTTTAAAAATTCGTTCACGGGGATGTGGGCGTCGCTGGCAAGGCCAGCATTTATTGCCCATCCCGAATTGCCCTCGAGAATCAATACTGCCACCTCCCTCCTTTCTTTCCTTCCCTATCTTTCCTGAAAATTTTAAATATGTGGAGCCTCATTCCTCCTGATTTTAATAGTTTTTGGACCTTTAAAAAAAATTAAAATTAAAAAATTTAATTTAATTTTTTTAAAACTTTTTCCTTCTGTCTATTTTATCTCAGTCTTTTAATCTTCCCCTCTCTCTATTTCACTGCCTCTAACTGTTTTTACAATTGATTTTACTGATGTAGCTTTCACTTCCTGGTTTTGACTGGTTGTCGTTTGCACTGACTCTTTGTGGCTTGTCAAGAATGCTGCAATCTGAGTGGAGAGAAGGATCCTTTCCCACCTCGCACAGGCCCAAGGTTCCCGGCAGTTAATGCCGGGCTGTCTTTGGCTCACCATTCAAGGAAATTGCTGCACAAAAGCCCGTGCCAAGTTTGTACTTGAGTGTAAATCTATGGAGCAGCGAGCAACACTCGGAGCAATTTACAGACCAATGTTGTTGCTGCTGCCCCAGCGAGGCGAGGGAAGAGGGGTGAAGAGAGAGCTGGGTGTGTGTGTGCGTGTGTCCGCCCGTGTGCGTGTGTCCGCCCGTGTGTGTGTGTCCTTCCATTTATGTGTGCCCGCCCGTGTGCGTGTGTGTGTGTGTGCGTGTCCGCCTGTGTGAGTGTCCGCCCGTGTGTGTGTGTCCATCCGTGTGTGTGTCCGCCCGTGTGTGTATCCATCCGTGTGTGTGTCCTTCCGTGTATGTGTGTCCGCCCGTGTGTGTGTGTCCATCCGTGTGTGTGTCCTTCCGTGTATGTGTGTCCGCCCGTGTGTGTGTCCGTCCGTGTGTGTGTCCATCCGTGTGTGTGTCCTTCCGTGTATGTGTGTCCGCCCGTGTGTGTATCCATCCGTGTGTGTGTCCTTCCGTGTATGTGTGTCCGCCCGTGTGTGTGTGTCCATCCGTGTGTGTGTCCTTCCGTGTATGTGTGTCCGCCCATGTGTGTATCCTTCCGTGTGTGTGTCCTTCCGTGTATGTGTGTCCGCCCGTGTGTGTGTCCGTCCGTGCGCGTTTGTCCATCCGTGTGTGTGTCCGCCCGTGTGTGTGTGTGTGTGTGTATGTCTGTTCGCGTGTGTGTGCGTGTGTATGTCTGCCCTTGCGTATGTGTGTGTCCACCCTTGTATGCGTGTGTGTCCCCGCCCGTGTGTGTGTCCCCGTGTGCCTGCGGTTCTCACAGGTATGTTTTCATCACAACTTTTAGGAATCTGGCAAAGTGTCACAATCATGAAAGGAATGCAGAGTGGAGTGAGTGCGTGTCCCTGGACTCCCACTCCTGTACCGTGCCTCGTCACATGCTGCGTCTCTTCTCCACTGATGACATCTCAGTCCTTGCTCAGAATGTACTCGGAACCAGTGAATCTGACACCCTGTGCCTCGATCCGATGGATGCAGGTGGGCGAGACACTGAGCTGCTGAAAACACTGCTCTTGATCTGCTCTATCTCCCTCCCACTTCACCTCACTCTCTGCCTGTGCCACTGACTTCCTCAAATGTGCCTTTTTCCATTAACCTATAGCCACCCGACTCGATTGGGTTACAGTCACTGAGAACCCTGTGAATTCCTTAACTTCTCTTTGTTCCGTATATCTCGCTGCTGAATCTGACCCCAGACCCAGATCCTTCTCTAAATTTGAATATTAAAAGAATTAAGAAATATTGTTGTAAAGTAGCTGGATTCCTGTGAGTTTTGTACTGACAGTATTGTTTCTCGTGTGTTTTCTCATTAGTGAAGCTGGAACACCCTGTGATTTCCCGTGTACAGGGAGACTCTGCGAACAGCCACTGTCTGATCATACACTGGGCCCTGGACATTAACCTGGGAATGATGTGTGAGCTGGGGTACCGAGCTCGTCACGGCCAGGCCTGGAGACAGGTTGGTCTTGATTGTTGTCACATCTTGTCTTTCTGGGAGGACTTCAGGTGCAAACCAGCACCAGTTACAATAAACCCTGGATTTTATTCTCAGCTGCTCATTCTCCATCCACAGGTGCTGGTTCTCGTAAATGATTGGCTGAGAGAACAGAGCCTGTGCCAGTTGTCAGGTGGGACTGAGTACAGAGTCCGGCTCCGCTGCACAATACTTGGCAGCATGGGACACTGGAGCGATTGGAGCCCGGAGAGCAGCGGACAAACTTCAGAAAGCCGTAAGTACCACAGGCAGGGCCCGGCCCACTGGCACAGGCAGGGCCCGGCCCACTGGCACAGGCAGGGCCCGGCCCACTGGCACAGGCAGTTTCGACAATTTTCTAGTTTGTTTTGGGGTGAAAATGTAAACTTTTGTAAAAAATATGGGATTCTTATAAACCTTATTGGCCCCAGCTGGAGTATTGTGTCCAATTCTGGACACCACATTTTAGGAAGGATGTCGGCTTTAGAGAGGGTACAGAAGAGATTTACTAGAATGGTACCAGGCATGAGGGACTTTACTTATGTGGAGAGACTGGAGAAGCTGATGTGTTCTCCTTAGGAACAGGAGACGACCATTCAGCCCCTCGAGCCTGTTCCACCATTCAATGAGATCATGGCTGATCTGTGACCTAACTCCATGTCCCTTAATACCTCTGGTTAACAAAAATCTATCAATCTCAGATTTAAAATTAGCAATTGAGTTAGCATCAACTGTCGTTTGTGGAAGAGAGTTCCAAACTTCTACCACCCTTTGTGTGTAAAAGTGTTTCCTAACTTCACTCCTGAAAGTCCTGGCTCTAATTTTTAGACTCTGTCCCCCAGTCCTCGACTCCCCAACCAGTGAAAATAGTTTCTCTCTATCTACCCTATCAATTCCTCTTAATATCTTGAAAACTGCGATCAAATCACCCCTTGATCTTCTAAATTCTAGGGAATACGACCCTAGTTTGTGTAATCTCTCATCATAATTTAGCCCTTGGAGTCCAGGTATCATTCCAGTAAATCTACGCTGCACTCCCTCCAAGGCCAATATGTCCTTCCGAAGGTGCGGTGCCCAGAACTGCTCACAGTACTCCAGGTGTGGTCTCATCAGGGTTTTGTGTAGCTGCAGCATAACTTCTACCCCCTTGTACTCTAGTCCTCTAGATATAAAGGCCAGCATTCCATTAGCCTTTTTGATTATTTTCTGTACCTGTCCATAACATTTTAATGATCTATGTACATGGACTCCCTAAGTCTCTTTGGAACTCCACTGTTTGAAGGTTTTCACCATTTAGAAAGTACCCTGTTCTATCCTTCTGGGTCCAAAATTGATGACCTCACACTTGCCTACATTGAAATCCATTTGCCACAGTTTTGCCCATCTATTAATATCTCTCTGTAATTTTATGCTTCCATTTACACTGTTTACAATGCTGCCTATCTTTGTGTCATCGGCAAACTTGGATATGTGGCTCTCTGTCCCTGCGGGACTCCACGAGTCACATCCTGCCAATGTGAGTACCTGCCCATTATCCCTACTCTCTGTCTCCTGGCACTCAGCCAACTTCCGAACCAGGCCAATAATTTGCCCTCAATTCCATGAGCTTTAACTTTAGCCAACAATCTCTTATGTGGGACCTTATCAAATGCCTTCTGGAAGTCCATATAAATAACATCCATTGACATTCCCCTGTCCACTACTTTAATCACCTCTTCAAAAAATTCAGTCAGGTTTGTCAGGCACGACCTACCTTTCACAAATCCATGCTGGCTCTCTCTGATTAACTGAAAATTCTCGAGGTGTTCAGTCACCCTATCCTTAATTATAGACTCCAGCATTTTCCCCACAACAGATGTTAGGCTAACTGGTCTATAATTCCCTGGTTTCCCTCTCTCTCCTTTCTTAAAAAGCGGAGTAACATGTGCAATTTTCCAATCTAGAGGGACAGTTCCTGAATCCAGAGAAGTTTGAAAGATTATAGTTAGGGCCTCTGCAATGTGCTCACCTACTTCCTTTAAAACCCTGGGATGGAAACCATCTGGTCCTGGGGATTTGTCACTCTTTAGTGCCATTATTTTCTTCATTACTGTTAATTTGCTTATGGTAATTATGGTGAGTCCCCATCCCTGATTCAAAATTAGTTTCATTTACAATCTCACCATTATCAGTTTTTAAGGGGCCCACATTGCTCTTGATCACCCTCTTTATTCGAATATAATTGGAAACATTTTTTGTGTTGATTTTGATATCCCTTGCAAGTTTCTTTTCATACTCCCTTCTTTTAGCTCTTACTATCTGTTTTGTCACCCTTTGCTGTTCTTTGTGTCTCTCCCAGTCACCAGGATCTGTGCTATTTTGCTATTTTTTGCATTTTTGTTTGCTTTTTCTTTTAGTTTTATGTTGTCCCTTACCTCTTTTGTCCTCCAGGGCTGTTTTTTAGGAAAGTAGAACTCTCGCCCCTTAGAGGTATAAACTGGTTCTGTATCACATTAAATTCTTTTTTGAACACCTCCCACTGATCTTCTGTCATTTTACCCATTAACAGATTTGCCCAGTATACTGTCAACAGCCTCTGTCTCATCCCGTTGAACTCGGCCTTACTGAAATTTAGAACCGTAGTGACTGTTATGAGTTTCTCCCTTTCAAACACGTTGAACTCGATCATTTTATGATCACTGTTAGATAAATGTTCACGCACCGTTAGGCTGTTAACTAAATCTGGCTCATTACTCATTATTAAATCTAATATGACCTGCCCCCTTGTTGGTTCTAGGACATATTGTTGCAGAAAGCTGTCCCGAACACACTCAAGAAATTCACTATCTTTCTGACATGAGCTCGTCTGCTTATCCCAATCAATATGAAAGTTAAAATCCCCCATTAAAACCACTCTGCCTTTGCTACATGCTTGTCTAATCTCTGCATTTATACATTCTGCTACTTCACAGCTGCTACCAGGGGGCCTATACACAACCCCCACTACAGTCTTAAATCCTTTTCTATTTCTTAATTCTACCCATTAGGTTTCCACTGCCTGCTTACCTCTCATTACACCCTCTCTTATCATTGAAGTAATTTCATCCTTAATTACTAAGGCTACTCCTCCCCCTCTAACAGTTTCCGTATCCTTCCTACGGACCTTATAACCTGGTATATTCAGTTCCCAGTCCTGACCATCTTGCAGCCATGTCTCAGTAATGGCTCCCATGTCGTACCGTCTAGGTTGAATTGCGCCTGTAATTCATTCAATTTGTTCCTTATATGTTTGTATAAAGAACGCTGATTTGGGCCACACACCCTGACCTGTCCTGCTCTAGTGTTGTTTTTCTCTCTCCTGATTTAATTACTTTACATCTTTTAGTTTTCGCTTTACCTGTGGTGCCTAAAGCATAATTTCTGACTATCACTTTACTCTCTTCCTTTTCGTTTGTTTTAGAATAATTATTTATACTACCTTTTCCACCTGAGCCCTCCCCCACATTTACCAGTTTGAAGTCCCTGTGACCGCCCTATTTATCCTTTCCGCTAAGACCCTGGTCCTTTCCCGGTTCAGGTGGAGTCGGTCCCAGTGGTACAGTTCCTTCCTGTCCCAGTGCTGGTGCCAGTGTCCCATGAAATGGAACCCCTCTTTCCCACACCACTCCTTCAGCCACATGTTCACCTCCCTAATCTGCTTACCCCTACACCAATTTTCACGTGGTTCAGGTAATAATCCAGAGATTATAACCCTTGAGGTCCTGTTTTTAAATTTAGCTCCTAGCTCCTAGTACTCTCTGAACAGGACACTTTGCCTACTCTTTCCTATGTTGTTGGTCTCAACATGGACCACAATGACTGGATCCTCCCCCTCCCTCTCCAATATCGTTCAAGCCAGTTTGAGATGTCCCTCACCCTGGCATCAAGTAGGCAACAAACCATGTGGGACTCTTGATCCTGCTTACAAAGGATGCTATCTGTCCCCCTAATGATTGAATCCCCTACAACTTCCACATCATGCTTCTCCTCCTCCTCCTCCCCTTCACTTTGGACAGCCTCCTGCTCCAGGGTGCCATGGTCAGCATTCTAGCTTTCCTTCCGACATCCTTATCCTCACAGGTAGCAAGTACATTGTACCTGTTGGATAGGATCAGTTTTTGTGGATCCTCATTCTCTATCTCACCTGGGTTCCCCTTACTCTGTACACTATCGGTCACACCAACCCCGTTCCGATCCTATACCTCTGTACAGGTGTGACCGAGGTCTGGAGCAAACTGTCCAGATACTCCTCCCACTCCCTAATGTGTCAGAGTGTCTCCAACTCACAGAGATTCAAGGCAGAGACATCGACTCCAAGTGCGTCCACTCGGGACAGTCTCGATGTCCACAAACTCCCACATGCTGCAGTCCAGACACACAACCCGTTCTCCCATATCTTAAACTAGATTTATTTATAGATAATTACTTTTTAATCTGTTTTCCTTTAGATACAGAGTAAAGCTCCCTCTACACTGTCCCATCAAACACTCCCAGGGCAGGTACAGCACGGGTTAGATACAGAGTAAAGCTCCTTCTACACTGTCCCATCAAACACTCCCAGGGTCAGGTACAGGGTTAGATACAGAGTAAAGCTCCCTCTACACTGTCCCATCAAACACTCCCAGGGTCAGGTACAGGGTTAGATACAGAGTGAAGCTCCCTCTACACTGTCCCATCAAACACTCCCAGGGCAGGTACAGCACGGGTTAGATACAGAGTAAAGCTCCCTCTACACTGTCCCATCAAACACTCCCAGGGCAGGTACAGCACGGGTTAAATACAGAGTAAAGCTCCCTCTACACTGTCCCATCAAACACTCCCAGGGCAGGTACAGCACGGGTTAGATACAGAGTAAAGCTCCCTCTACACTGTCCCATCAAACACTCCCAGGGCAGGTACAGCACGGGTTAGATACAGAGTAAAGCTTTCATTAATGGCCTCTTTTTCTGTTGCAGCTCCTGTGGGGATTCCTGATGTTTGGTGGCATTTTGAAAATTCTGATCAAGATGGAAAAAAGTATATTCGACTCTTCTGGAAGGTGAGTCAGACTGGTTTGGGAGGGCGTGAGGGGAAGAGGTGGAGGGAGTGAGGGGAAGGGTTGGAGGGCATGAGGGGAAGAGGGGGAGGGTGCGAGGGGAAGAGCACGAGGCAAGATAGATTGAAAGAGAAAGTATCAGGTAAGAGAGTGAGGGAAAGGGTGAGATAAAGACAGCTAGACAAATAGAGTGAGAGAGAAGAGAGAGAGAAAGAGTGAGAGCGATAGAACGAGTTTGTGAGAGTGAGAGTAAGAGAGTAAGAGGATGCTGCCAATGTATCAGTAAAGGAGGAGGTAGTCGCATTATTGAATTGGTACCAACGATATAGGTAAAAAACGGGATGAGGTCCTACAAGCTGAATTTAGGGAGTTAGGAGTTAAACTAAAAAGTAGGACCTCAAAGGTAGTAATCTCAGGATTGCTACCAGTGCCACGGGCTAGTCAGAGTAGGAATGACAGGATAGCTAAGATGAATACGTGGCTTGAGAGATGGTGCAAGAGGGAGGGATTCAAATCCCTGGGACATTGGAACCGGTTCTGGGGGAGGTGGGACCAGTACAAATTGGACGGTCTGCATCTTGGCAGGACTGGAACCAATGTCCTAGGGGGAATGTTTGCTAGTGCTGTTGGGGAGGGTTTAAACTAAAGTGGCAGGGGGATGGGAACCGATGCAGGAAGTCAGTGGGAAGTAAAGTGGTGACAGAAACAAAAGGCAGTAAGGGAGAGTGTACAAAACATGACCGGACAAATGGTCTGAGAAAGCACGGCAAAGACCAAGGGAAGTCTAGATTAAACTGCATTTATTTCAATGCAAGAAGTCTGATGGGCAAGGCAGATGAACTCAGGGCATGGATGGGTACATGGGACTGGGATGTTATAGCTATTACTGAAACATGGCTAAGGGAGGGGCAGGACTGACAGCTAAATATTCCAGGGTACAGATGCTATAGGAAAGATAGAGCAGGAGGTAAGAGAGGAGGGGGAGTTGCGTTCTTGATTAGGGAGAACATCACGGCAGTAGTGAGAGAGGATATATCCGAGGGTTCGCCCACTGAGTCTATATGGGTAGAACTGAAAAATAAGAAGGGAGAGATCACGTTGATAGGATTGTACTACAGACCCCCAAAGAGTCAACGGGAAATTGAGGAGCAAATATGTAAGGAGATTACAGACAGCTGCAAGAAAAATAGGGTGGTAATAGTAGGGGACTTTAACTTTCCTAACATTGACTGGGACAGCCATAGCATTAGGGGCTTGGATGGAGAGAAATTTGTTGAGTGTATTCAGGAGGAATTTCTCATTCAGTATGTGGATGGCCCGACTAGAGAGGGGGCAAAACTTGACCTCCTCTTGGGAAATAAGGAAGGGCAGGTGACAGAAGTGTTGGTGAGGGATCACTTTGGGACCAGTGATCATAATTCCATTAGTTTTAAGATAGCTATGGAAAAGGATAGGTCTGGCCCAAAAGTTAAAATTCTAAATTGGGGAAAGGCCAATTTTGATGGTATTAGACAGGAACTTTCAGAAGTTGATTGGGAGAGTCTGTTGGCAGGCAAAGGGACGTCTGGTAAGTGGGAGTCCTTCAAAAATGTGTTAACCAGGGTTCAGGGTAAGCACATTCCTTATAAAGTAAAGGGCAAGGCTGGTAGAAGTAGGGAACCTTGGATGACTCGGGAGATTGAGGCCCTAGTCAGAAAGAAGAAGGAGGCATATGACATGCATAGGCTGCTGGGATCAAGTGGATCCCTTGAAGAGTATAGAGATTGCCGGAGTAGAGTTAAGAAAGAAATCAGGAGGGCAAAAAGGGGACATGAGATTGCTTTGGCAGATAAGGCAAAGGTGAATCCAAAGAGCATCTACAAATACATAAAGGGCAAAAGAGTAACTAGGGAGAGAGTAGGGCCTCTGAAGGATCAACAAGGTCATCTATGTGCGGAACCACAAGAGATGGGTGAGATCCTAAATGAATATTTCGCATCGGTATTTACGGTTGAGAAAGGCATGGATGTTAGGGAACTTGGGGAAATAAATAGTGATGTCTTGAGGAGTGTACATATTACAGAGAGGGAGGTGCTGGAAGTCTTAACGCGCATCAAGGTAGATAAATCTCCGGGACCTGATGAAATGTATCCCAGGACGTTATGGGAGGTTAGGGAGGAAATTGCGGGTCCCCTAGCAGAGATATTTGAATCATCCACCGCTACAGGTGAGGTGCCTGAAGATTGGAGGGTAGCAAATGTTGTACCTTTGTTTAAGAAAGGATATTATTAAACGAGAAAGAGTGCAGAAAAGATTTACTAGGATGCTGCCGGGAATTGATGGTTTGACTTATAGGGAGAGGTTAGATAGACTGGGACTTTTTTCCCTGGAGAGTAGGAGGTTGAGGGGTGATCTTATACAAGTCTATAAAATAATGAGGGGCATAGATAAGGTCGATAGTCAAAATCTTTTCCCAAAGGTAGGGGAGTCTATAACGAGGGGGCATAGATTTAAGGTGAGAGGGGAGAGATACAAAAGGGTCCAGAGGGGCAATTTTTTCACTCAAAGGGTGGTGAGTGTCTGGAACGAGCTGCCAGAGGCAGTAGTAGAGGCGGGTACAATTTTGTCTTTTAAAAAGCATTTGGACAGTTACATGGGTAAGATGGGTATAGAGGGATATGGGCCAAGTGCAGGCAATTGGGACTAGCTTAGTGGTATAAACTGGGCGACATGGACATGTTGGGCCGAAGGGCCTGTTTCCATGTTGTAAACTCTATGATTCTATGGATAAAAATAGATAAAGAGGAGATACTAAAAAGATTGGCAGTACTCAAAGTAGAAAAGTCACCCAGACCGGATGGGATTCATCCTGGGTGACTGAGGGAAGTAAGGGTGGAAATTGCAGAGACTCTGTCCACAATCTTCCAATCCTCCTTCGCTATGGGAGCGGTGCCAGAGGACTGGAGGATTGTAAATATTACAGCCTGTTCGCTGGACACAGAGCTCTCCTGTTTGGCCCAGGTGTTCAGCATTCAATAATCTGCAGAAGGACAGCCATTCTATCACATCATTGGCCAATCTGTAACTGAACTCCATCTCCCCGTCTTTGCTCCATATCCCTCAATACCCAAATACAATAAAAATCTATTAATCACTCTCAATAGTCTTTGGGGGAGAGAGTTCCAGATTTCCACTCCCCTTTGTGTGAAAAAGTGCTTCCTGACATCACCCCTGAATGGCCTGGCTCTAATTTTCGAGATCACGGGCACTGAATTGGGTCGTGTGGGGCCCGTTGTTTCGGCGCTACACGGCCTCTCCGACATCCAAGATGGCGTCTTGGATGCGCACGCACGTTTCCTGCCTGACGTGTGCCAGGCGCCATCTTGGTATAGGAGTTAGCGCAGGCGCAGATATCAAACGCTGGAATCATGTAAAGTAGGGAGAAAATGGCTTCAATCAGTGTACAATGCTGATTTAAAGTGATAGACACCATTTTGGGACTTAACGCTCAACTCAACGCACAGTCTTAACCCCGACCATCTCAACAAGTCTTAGAGTGTCTGGAGGACCCCCCACCGGCGCTATTTAAAGGGACCGTGCAGGATTTACAGGTTAGTGACTGGATTATTGCCTCTGGGTGCCGAGACATTTGTAACTGTTTTTGGAACTCTCCTAAACTTCAATACCAGGACGCGAGGACATAGCCTAACATTTAGAGCCAGGACGTGCAGGAGTGAAGTTAGGAAATGCTTCTACACACAAAGGGTGGGAGACGTTTGGAACGCTCTTCTGCAGACGGCAGTTGATGCTAGCTCAATTGTGAATGTTAAATCTGAGATTGATAGATTTTTGTGAACCAGGGGTATTAAGGGATATGGGGCTAAGGCGGGTATATGGAGTTAGGTCACAGGTCCATCATGATCTCATTGAATGGTGGAACAGGCTCGAGGGGCTGAATGCCACCGCCACTTGCTGCCTACTGATATGCGCTACCTTCTCCTGTAAGAAAGCGGGACGTGTGTCTGGGCAATGTGCCTGTCATGTGCGAATAGCTGCCAGTGTGATGGCCTGTGAGTTGTGGCTCGGCGGCTTGCAACAGTAGCAATGTGTGAGGGTGGAAAGAGTTTGTTGGTAGGTGGGGGGGTTTAGTGTGTGGAGGAGTGGATGCAGCTCATGGTGCAGTTGGTAGGAGACGCCACTTGACAGTTGACCTCACTCACCTTGACCACTCCTCAAAGCATTGAACATCTTCCTGCACTGCATCCATGTTCATGATGCTGTGCGCCTGGCATTGACTTCATCCCCTACTGCCAACCACTGCCTTCTGGAGGGCCTCTTGCTTCCCCCCCCCCCCCCCCCCCCCCCCCACAGATATAGGATGTCCCTCCTTCTGTCCACCTCTTGCACCAAGGCCTCTGGTGCATCAGAACCTTGGTGCACAGACTCTCAGGTCGGCAGATTGGTGAGGTCTGGCATGCAGATTAGTGGATGTGGGATTTAGTGTTGTGCAACCCTTATTCAATGTTTTAACATAACTCATCAGTATGTAAACATAGGGATGGGACTTGCATCTGTGCTTTACGTGTGCGATGTCTGATCTCCATTCAGACTCCATGTAGACAGCAGGCTGTTATATTCAGCAAATAACAGGTACCAGTTACCTTTAAGAGATTTCTGACAGACAGCCTGCCTTTAAGAGATTGGAGCTCCATCTGCTGGTGGAAAGTGTGAATTGCATCAAATCCTCGTTCACGCTGATTTCCATTGCAGATTGCAGGTGAGTCCACAGGACTGACGAAACTCTCGTCCTGCCTGCGCAGGGACCACTGGGCACGGGGTAATAGCGGATCGCGCTACTCCCGCCTGAAAAAAAGCCCTATCCAATTTTCCCCCCTAAATATTCCAGGGTACTCAACATTTATAAAAGCCAGGCAGAATGGAAAAGGAGGGGGTGCAGCCCTAATAATAAAGGATGAGATAAGGAGAGTGGTGAGAAAGGATCTCGGCTCAGAAGATCAGGAAATAGAATCAGTCTGGGTGGAAAAAAGAAATAACAAGGGGCAGAAAACACTGGTGGGAGTAGTTTATAGGCCCCCTAACAGTAGCCATATTGTTGGACAGAGAATTAATCAAGAAATAACGGGAGCTTGTAACAAAGGTAATGCAATAATTGTGGGGAACTTTAATCTTCATATAGACCGGGCAAATCAAATTGGCAAAAGCTTTCTGGAGGACGAGTTCATGGAATGCATTCGAGACAGTTTCCTGGAACAATACGTCGAGGAACCAACCAGGGAACAGGCTATTTTAGATCTTGTATTGTGTAATGAGACAGGGTTAATTAGTAATTTCACAGTAAAGGATCCTCTGGGGATGAGCAATCATAATATAATATGATAGAATTTCACATTGAGTTTGAGAGTGACACACTTAAGTCTGAAACTAGAGTCTTAAAATTAAATGAGGGGTGAGTTGGCGAAGGTAGATTGGGAAATTAAATTAAAGGGTTTGACGGTAGATCAGCAATGGCAAACATTTAAAGAAATATTTCAATATTCTCAACAAATATACATCCCATTGAGAAATAAAAACTCCATGGGAAAAGTGATCCACGCGTGGCTAACTAAAGAAGTTAAGGATAGTATTAGATTAAAAGAAGAGTATTGAGCCTGAGGATTGGGAGAGTTTTAGAAACCAGCAAAGGATGACCAAAAAATTGATGATAAGGGAGAAAATAGAGAAGTTAACAAGCAAGAAATATAAAAACGGATTGTAAGAGCTTCTACAAGTATGTAAAAAGGAATAGAGTAGCAAAAGTAAACATTGAGACTGGAGAAATTATAATGGGGATTAAGGAAATGGCAGAGACATTAAACAAATATTTTGTATCAGTCTTCACAGTCGAAGGCACAAAAAACATACCAGAAATAGTGGGGAACCAAGAGTCAAATGAGATGGAGGAACTTAAAGTAATTAAGATTAGTAAAGAAAAAGTACTTGATAAACTAAAAGCCGACAAATTCCCTGGACCTGATGATCTACATCCTAGGGTTCTAAAAGAGGTGGCTGCAGAGACAGTGGTTGTGATCTTCCAGAATTCCCTAGATTCTAAAACTATCCAGTGGATTGGAAGGTGGCAAATGTAACCCCGCTATTCAAGGAAGGAGGGAGAGAGAAAACAGGGAACTACAGGCCAGTTAGTCTGACATCAGTCGTCGGGAAAATGCTGGAATCCATTATTGTGGAAGAAGCAACAGGGGATTAGGCAGAGTCAACATGGTTTTATGAAAGGGAAATCGTGTTTGACAAATTTATTGGAGTTTTTTGAGGATGTAACTAGCAGGGTAGATAAAGGGGAACCAGTGGATGTTGTATATTTGGATTTTCAAAAGGCATTCGATAAGGTGCCACATAGAAAGTTGTTACACAAGATAAGGGCTCATGGGATTGGGGTAATATATTAGCATGGATAGAGGATTGGTTAACGGACAGAAAACAGAGAGTGGGAATAAACGGGACATTTTCAGGTTGGCAGGCTGTAACTAGTGGGGTACCACAAGGATCGGTGCTTGGGCCTCAGCTATTTACAATCTATATTAATGACTTAGATGAAGGGACTGAGTGTAATGTATCCAAGTTTGCTGATGGTACAAAGCTAGGTGGGAAAGTAAGCTGTGAGGAGGATGCAAAGAGTCTGCAAAGGGATATGGACAGGTTAAGTGAGTGGGCAAGAAGGTGGCAGATGGAGTATAATGTGGGGAAATGTGAGGTTATTCACTTTGGTAGGAAGAATAGAAAAACAGAATATTTTTTAAAAGGTGAGAAACTATTAAATGTTGGTGTTGAGAGAGATTTGGGTGTCCTGGTACAAGAAACACAAAAAGTGAACATGCAGGTACAGCAGGCAATTAGGAAGGCAAATGGTATGTTGGCCTTTATTGCAAGGGGGTTGGAGTACAAGAGTAAGGAAGTTTTGCTGCAATTGTACAGGGTTTTGGTGAGACCTCACCTGGAGTACTGTGTACAGTTTGGTCTCCTTACCTAAGGAAGGATAGACTTGTTTTAGAGTTGGTGCAACAAAGGTTCACTTGATTGATTCCTGGGATGAGAGGGTTGTCCTGTGAGGAGAGATTGAGTAGAATGGGCCGATACTCTCTGGAGTTTAGAAGAATGAGAGGTGATCTCATTGAAACGTATAAGATTCTGAAAGGGCTTGACAGCGTAGATGCTGAGAGATTGTTTCCTGGAGAGTCTAGAACTTGGGGGCATAGTCTCAGGATAAGGGGTTGGACATTTAAGACTGAGCCCTCTCTCTTTCCCTCGCGCATTCTCTCTTCCCCTCACGCGCGTGCTCTCTCCCTCACACGCGCTCTCTCTCCTTCGTGCGTGCGTTCTCTCTCCCGCGCACGGCGCACTCTCTCCCTCGCGCATGCTCTCCCTCTCTCTTCCTCGCGTGCGTGCTCTCACTCTCTCCCTCGCGCACGCACTCTCTGTCCTTCCCTCGCTCGCACGCTCTCCCTCTCTCTCCCTCGCGTGCGTGCTCTCACTCTCTCCCTCGCGCACGCACTCTCTGTCCTTCCCTCGCTCGCACGCTCTCCCTTTCTCTCCCTCGCGTGCGTGCTCTCCCTCTCTCCCTCGCGCACGCACTCTCTGTCCTTCCCTCGCTCGCACGCTCTCCCTCTCTCCCTCGCGTGCGTGCTCTCTTCACTTTGCGCAGGTCCTCTCTCACTCACGTGCGCTCGCTCTCTCTTTCCTTCGCGTGCTCTCCTTTCCCTCGGGTGCTTTCTCTCTCCCTCCCCCGCGCACTATCTCTCACTCCCTTGCACGCATGCTCTCTTTGTCTTCCTCGCGCGCGCGATTTCTTTTCCCCTCAAGCGCGCTCTCTCTCTCCCTCCCGTGCGTGCGCGCTCTCTCTCCCTTGCCTGCGCTCTCTCTCTCCCTCACACGCTCTATCTCTTTCCCTTGCGCTCTCTCCTTCACTCACGTGCGTGGTCTCTTTCACTTTGCACAGGCGCTCTCTATCTCTCTCACTCGCGTGCACTCTCTCTCTTTGCCTTGCCAGTGTTCTCTCTTTCTCTTTCTCTCCTGTGTGCTCGCTCTCTTTCCCTTGCATGGCCCTCTCTCTTTTCATCGTGTGCACTCTCTCTCTCCTTCCCTCGCGTGTGCTCTCTCTCCTTCCCTCGCTCTCTCTCTCTCCTTCCCTCGCTCTCTCTCTCTCCTTCCCTCGCTCGCTCTCTCTCCTTCCCTCGCTCGCTCTCTCTCCTTCCCTCGCTCGCTCTCTCTCCTTCCCTCGCTCGCTCTCTCTCCTTCCCTCGCTCGCTCTCTCTCCTTCCCTCGCGCTCGCTCTCTCTCCTTCCCTCGCTCTCTCTCTCTCCTTCCCTCGCTCTCTCTCTCTCTCCTTCCCTCGCTCGCTCTCTCTCCTTCCCTCGCTCGCTCTCTCTCCTTCCCTCGCTCTCTCTCCTTCCCTCGCTCGCTCTCTCTCCTTCCCTTGCTCGCTTTCTCTCCTTCCCTCGCTCGCTCTCTCTCCTTGCCCTCGCTCGCTCTCTCTCCTTCCCTCGCTCTCTCTCTCCTTCCCTCGCTCTCTCTCCTTCCCTCGCTCGCTCTCTCTCCTTCCCTCGCTCGCTCTCTCTCCTTCCCTCGCTCGCTCTCTCTCTCCTTCCCTCGCTCGCTCTCTCTCCTTCCCTCGCTCGCTCTCTCTCCTTCCCTCGCTCGCTCTCTCTCCTTCCCTCGCTCGCTCTCGCACCTTCCCTCGCTCGCTCTCTCTCCTTCCCTCGCTCGCTCTCGCTCCTTCCCTCGCTCGCTCTCGCACCCTCCCTCGTTCCTTCGCTTGCTCTCTCTCCTTCCCTCGCTCGCTTTCTCTCCTTCCCTCGCTCGCTTTCTCTCCTTCCCCTCGCTCGCTCTCTCTCCTTCCCTCGCTCGCTCTCTCTCCTTCCCTCGCTCGCTCTCTCTCCTTCCCTCGCTCGCTCGCTCTCTCTCCTTCCCTCGCTCTCTCGCTCCTTCCCTCGCTCTCTCGCTCCTTCCCTCGCTCTCTTCGCTCCTTCCCTCGCTCTCTCGCTCCTTCCCTCGCTCGCTCTCTCTCCTTCCCTCGCTCTCTCTCTTCTTCCCTCGCACTCTATCTCTCCTTCCCTCGCGCTCTCTCCTTCCCTCCCATGCTCTCTCTCCTTCCCTCCCACTCTCTCTCTCCTTCCCTCGCTCTCGCACCTTCCCTTGCGCTCTCTCTCCTTCCCTCACGCTCTCTCTCTCTCCTTCCCTCACTCTCTCTCTCCTTCCCTCACTCTCTCTCTCCTTCCCTCGCACTCTATCTCTCCTTCCCTCGCGCTCTCTCCTTCCCTCATGCTCTCTCTCCTTCCCTCCCACTCTTTCTCTCCTTCCCTCGCTCTTTCTCCTTCCCTCGCTCTTTCTCCTTCCCTCGCTCTTTCTCCTTCCCTTGCGCTCTCTCTCCTTCTCTCGCACTCTCTCTCCTTTCGCGCACTCTCGCCTCTCATGCTCTCTCTCCTCTCGCACTCTCTCTCTCCTCTCGCGCTCTCTCTCTCCTCTCGCGCTCTCTCTCCTCTCGCTTTCTCTCTCGCCTTCACTTGCGCGCTCTCCTTCCCTCGCACTCCCTCTCTCATTCCTCGTGCTCTCTGTCTCCTTCCCTCACACTGCCTCTCCTTCCCTCGCACTGTCTCTCTCCCTTCCTTTCCCACGCTCGCTGTCTCTCTCTCTTTCCCGTGCGCTCTCTCCTTCCCTCGTGCTCTCTCTCTTCCTCGCGCGTGCTCGCTTTCTCCCCCTCTTTCCCTCATTCTCTCTCTCCTTCCCCCACACTCTCATTTTCTCTCCCCTTTCCCTCGCTCACGCTTTCTTTCTCACTTTGCCACTCTTGCTTTGTCTCTGCCTTTCCTGCACGTTCTCTCCTTCCCTCACCGCGCTCTCCTTTCCCATGCTCTCTCTCTCTGCCTTTCCTGTGCTCACTCTCTTCTTCCTGCGTGCTCTCTTTCTTTCTCTTTGCCGTGCTTGCTCACCCTCTCTCTCCCTTTCGTGCGCTCTTTCTCTCCCCCTCAAAACAACAACAACAACAATGACGACAACAACAACCCGCATTTATATAGCGCCTTTAATGTAGTAAAATGTCCCAAGGTGCTTCACAGGAGTGATTAGCAAACAAAATTTGACACCGAGCCACATAAGGAGATATTTGGACAGGTGATTAAAAGCTTGGTCAAAGAGGTAGGTTTTAAGGAGCGTCTTAGAGGAGGAGAGAGAGGGAGAGGTTTAGAGAGGGAATTCCAGGGAGGCACGGCCGCCAATGGTGGAGTGAAGAAAATCGGGGATGCGCAAGAGGCCAGAATTGGAGGAGCGCAGAGATCTCGGAGGGTTGTAGGGCTGGAGGAGGTTACAGGGATAGGGAGGGATGAGGCCGTGGAGGGATTTGAAAACAAGGATGAGAATTTTATAATCGAGGTGTTCCCGGACCAGGAGCCAATGTAGGTCAGCGAGCACAGGGGTGATGGGTGAACGGGACTTGGTGCGAGTTAGGATACGGGCAGCAGAGTTTTGGATGAGCTCAAGTTTATAGAGGGTGGAAGATGGGAGGCCGGATAGGAGAGCATTGGAATAGTCCCAGTCTGGAGGTAACAAAGGCCTGGATGAGGGTTTCAGCAGCAGATGAGCTGAGGCAGGGGCAGAGACGGGCGATGTTATGGGGGTGGAAGTAGGCGGTCTTGATGATGGAGCGGATATGGGGTCAGAAGCTCATCTCAGGGTCAAATAGGATGACGAGGTTGCGAACAGTCTGGTTCAGCCTCAGACAGTGGCCGGGGAGAGGGATGGAGTCGGTGGGTGGGGAACGGAGTTTGGGGTGGGGACTGAAGACAACGGCTTCTGGCTTCCCAATATTTAGTTGGAGGAAATTTTTGCTCATCCAGTACTGGACATCGGACAAGCAATGTGACAAATGAGAGACAGTGTCGGGGTCGAGGGAGGTGGTGGTGAGGTAGAGCTGGGTATCATCAGTGTACATGTGGAACCTGACGTGGTGTTTCTGGATGATGTCACCGAGAGGCAGCAATTAGATGAGAAATAGGAGGGGCCACGGATAGATCCTCGGGGAACTCCAGAGGTAACGGTGTGGGAGTGGGAAGAGAAGCCGTTGCAGGAGATTCTCTGGCTACGACTGGATAGATAAGAATGGAACCAGGCGAGGGCAGTCCCACCCAGCTGGACGATGGAGGAGAGGCGGTGGAGGAGGATGGAGTGGTCAATGTGTCAAAGGCTGCAGACAGGTGGAGAAGGATGAGGAGGGATAGTTTACCACGGTCACTGTCGCAGAGGATGTCATTTGTGACTTTGATAAGGGCCGTTTCAGCACTGTGGCAGGAACAGAAACCTGATTGGAGGGATTCAAACATGGAGTTGTGGGAAAGATGGGCACAGATTTGGGAGACGACAAAACGTTCAAGGACTTTGGAGAGGAAAGGGAGGGTGGAGATGGGGCGGGAGTTTACAAGGACAGAGGGGTCAAGGGTGGGTTTCTTGAGGAGGGGGTGATGATGGCAGATTTGAAGGGGAGGGGACAGTACCTGAGGAGAGGGAACTGTTAACAATATCAGCTAACATGGGGGCCAGGAAGGGAAGTTGGGTGGTCAGCAGTTTGGTGGGAGCAGGAGGTGGGTCTCATGGTCAAGATGAGCTCGGAGAGAGCATGAGGGGAGATAGGAGAGAAACGAGAGAAAGATGTGAGTTCAGGGCTAGGGCAGGGGGGAACTGTCGGGAAAGTTTGGCTTGGTGCGCTAGGGGAAGGGAGGGAAACGGCAGAGGCAGCTGAACGGATGGTCTCAATCTTAGTGACAAAGAATTCCATGAGCTCCTCTCACTTGTTATTGGAGATGAGGATGGAGGGGGGCAGGGGAGAGGGGTTTAAGGAGACGGTTTGTAGTGGAGAGAATCCGGGGGTTATCTTTTGCATTCCAGGATGATCCTGGAATAGTGAGCAGTTTTGGGAGAGGAGAGCAGGATCCCAATAATGCTTTATGTGGTCCAGCCCGATCTGGCAATGAATGGATAAACCAGTTACCCGCCATAAATGTTCAAGTCTGTGTCCCTTGGACTTAAGGGAGTGGAGATGAGGGCCGTACCGGGGTGAGAGAGAGTCATGGGGGCTGATTTTAGGGTGGCCGAGCGGGTGCGTCGGGGGCGGGAGCTCCGAAAATGGCGGAATCTCAGGGCGGGCTCGGAGCCCAGCTCCAACCCGCTCACTCCCGGGTTCCCTAGTGACATGTTCGGGTGCATGCAGCTCCCGCATGCGGGACTCCCACCGGCAATTAAAGCCGGAGGGATGACAATTTAAATACTTATTTAGATACTTGAGGTACTTGACAGACCTCATCGCCGGTCGCTGAAGGCCCTGTAAGAGAAGAGAACAGAAGGCAATATTAAGCACGATGACAGATGTTGAGGTGCTGAAGATGACAAGGCATGTTCACATCATTTGCTATTGTGAGGCTGAATATTAAAGTTCTGTCACCAGCCGTTTGTCGGGTGTCAGTCTCAGTGTCCCCGACGGACAGGCACTCGAGGGTGCGGCTCAATTCAAGAGCCTCCTGCTCCGCGTCCATAGGGACGACCTGATGTTGCGGCCCCCTCCGGTCCTCGCCCCTCTCCCGTGCATTCTGGGCTCAGTTCTCCTATAAGGGGGGAAAGTAGAGAGGCGTGAGTGAGGGATGGTGACGTGGCCAACCGCTGAATGCATTGGTTTGGGTGAGGCTGACTGTGAAAGAGATGCATCAGAGGGTGAGTATGAGACAGAGCCATGAGATTGTGTGAGGATTGGGTTAAGTGGTAGTGGTGGGGTGAGTAATGGGGAGGTGAGGAAGTGCAGGTAAGTTGAGGATGAGCTTTGAGTGGGGTGTGAGGAGTGATGCGATAGAGTAGTGTTGGCAGTGCAGAAGGAGTTGTGGGGTGGGGGTGGTGATGTGGAAGATTGAGTGTAGGAGAATGAGTAAGTGTACTCACTTTGACTGATCTGGTTAGGTCATTGAAGCGCTTCCTGCACTGGATCCAGGTGCGGGAGATGTTGCTGCTGCTGGTGACCTCCTCTGCCACCTTGAGCCAGGCCTTCTTGGTGGCACAGACAGGCCACTTCCTCTTGTCCACTGGGTAGAAAATATCCCTCCTCCTCATCACCCCATCCAGTAAAACCTGGAGTGAGGCATCGGTAAATCTGGGAGCAGCCTTTCCCCTGGTCTGCTCCATGCTGTACTTTTGGTTCTTTGCTGCAGGAGCAGCCATTGGAGGAGTGCCCCTTTAAATATGGCTCCTCCAGCTGACAGCCTGTGATGCGGGTGGACAGTCCGCCCACTGCGCAGGTTGACAACGGGAAACCCGGAAGCCACGGTAAGTGGCTCCAATTTACCCGCGATCGGGTGGGGAACGGATGGATTTTACTGGGCAGGTTACCCACGCACCCAATTGCACCCCCGCTGCCAACCCACCTCCCTGGTAATATCGAGGCCCCCCCACTGCCAACCCACCTCCCTGGTAATATCGGGGCCCCCCTCACTGCCAACCCACCTCCCTGGTAATATCGGGGCCCCCCCACTGCCAACCCACCGACCTGGTAATATCGGGGCCCCCCCCACTGCCAACCCACCTCCCTGGTAATATCGGGGCCCCCCCCACTGCCAACCCACCGACCTGGTAATATCGGGGCCCCCCCACTGCCAACCCACCTCCCTGGTAATATCGGGGCCCCCCCATTGCCAACCCACCTCCCTGGTAATATCGGGCCCCCCCCACTGCCAACCCACCTCCCTGGTAATATCGGGGCCTATGTGTTATGTGGGGAATGAATGGATGAACCAGTTATCCGCCATTAACGTTCAAGTCTGTGTCCCTTGAACTTAAGGGAGTGGAGATGAGGGCCGTACTGGGGTGAGAGAGAGTAATAGTTTTAATGGGGACAAGGACATGAAAGGTGAAGGTGAGGATGTGATTGAGCAGAAATGTGGTGGTGAATGGAGGGCCAAAGACCAGACAGTTGGGAATTTGAAAGTGCCGTTGTCAGTGACTTGGGGGGAAGAGTTTTTTCCAGGGTGGACACAGAAGGAAGTGGGATTGGGAGGGGGACGGGGATGTGGGTGGAGAGGGATAAAAGGAAGTGATCAGAGATGGCCTTAACCGTGATTGACACGATGGGAGTAGAGAGGCCACGTGAGATGGCAAGATCGAGCTCGCTCTTTCTGCCCCTCGCACATTCTCTTCATCCCTTTCGCTCACTCTCTTACCTCTCTGATTCTCTCTGTTTCTCTCAGTTGCTCTCTTTCTCGCTCTCTTTCATCCACTTGCTCTCCCTTTCCCCCGCGCGCTCTCCCTTTCCCCCGCGCGCTCTCCCTTTCCCCCGCGCGCTCTCCCTTTCCCCCGCGCGCTCTCCCTTTCCCCCGCGCGCTCTCCCTTTCCCCCGCGCGCTCTCCCTTTCCCCCCGCGCGCTCTCCCTTTCTCCCGCGCGCTCTCCCTTTCCTCCGCGCTCTCCCTTCCCCCCCGCGCTCTCCCTTTCCCCCGCGCGCTCTCCCTTTCCCCCGCGCGCTCTCCCATTCCCTCGCGCGCTCTCCCTTTCCCCCGCACGCTCTCCCTTTCCCCCGCACAATGTCCCTTTCCCTCCACGCTCTCCCTTTCCCTCGCCACTCACTCTCTCCCCGCACAATCTCTCTGTCCCCATGCGCTCTCTATTTCGCTTGCCTGCACTCTCAATCCCATGCTTTCCCTCATTCTCTCTCTCCCTTTCCCTCGCGTTCTCTCCCTCACTCTTGCTCTCCCTCCCATGGTCTCTCCCCCTCACTATCGCTCCATCATTCTCTCCCTCTCCCTCGCTGCCATTTTCCCCTCGCTCTCTCCCTCACTCCCCGCATTCCCCTCGGTTTCTCTCCCTCGCTCTCTCTCTCCCTCGCTCTCTCTCTCTCCCTCCCTCGCTCTCTCTCTCTCCCTCGCTCTCTCTCTCTCTCCCTCGCGCTCTCTCTCTCCTTCGCGCTCTCTCTCCCTCAAGCTCACTGTCCCTGGCGCTCTCCCTCAGTCATTCTCTATCTCCTTAGTTCTCTATCTCGCTCGCTCGCTCTCTCCACCTCGTTCTCTCTCTCTTTCGTGCTTTCCCTCACTCTCTCTCTCTCCCCTCCTATCGCTTTCCCTCTCTCTTTCCCCTGCTCCCTCTATCCCTCCCTCCCTCACTCCTTCCTTCGCTCTCTCCCTCGTACCATCCCCTTGCTGTCTCCCTCCCTCGCTCTCTATCCCTCGTTCTCTCTCTCTCGCTTACTCTCTCTCTCCCTCGCTCTCTCTCTCTCTCTCGTGCTCTCCCTCGCGCTTGCTCTCCCTGGCTCGCTCTCTCTCTCTCTCTCCCTCATGCGCTCTCTCCCTTGCTCTCTCTCTCTCCCTCGCGCTCTCTCTCCCTCTCGCGCTCTCTCTCCCTCGCGCTTTCTCTCTCCCCCTCGCGCTTTCTCTCTCTCCCTCCCTCTCTCGCTCTCTCTCCCTCCCTCTCTCGCTCTCTCTCCCTCCCTCTCTCGCTCTCTCTCCCTCCCTCTCTCGCTCGCTCTCCCTCCCTCTCTCGCTCGCTCTCCCTCCCTCTCTCGCTCGCTCTCCCTCCCTCTCTCTCTCTCCCTCCCTCTCTCGCTCTCTCTCCCTCTCTCTCTCTCTCTCTCGCTCTCTCTCCCTCCCTCTCTCGCTCTCCCTCCCTCCCTCTCCCTCCCTTCCTTGCTCTTTCTCCCTCCCTCGGTCTCCCTCCCTCGCTGGCTCTCTCTACCTCACTCTCTCTTTCCCTAGTTCTCTCTATCTCACTCGCTTTCTCTCTCTCTCCCTTGCTCTCTCCCTCGTGCTCTCTCTCTCTCTCTCCCTTGCTCTATCTCCCTCGCTTGCTCTCTCTCTCCCCCCTCTCCCCTCGCTCTCTCTCTCCCTCTCTCTCCCCCTCGCTCTCGCTCTCTCTCTTCACCTTGTTCTCTATCTCTTTCTCACTTTCTCTCGGCCCCTCTTTTAATCCCTTTCGTTCAGTCTCTTATCTCTCTGATTCTCTCTCTTTCTCTCAGTCACTCTCTTTCTCACTCTCTTTCCCACGTGCTATCTCTTCCACTCACGCTATCTCTTACACTCACGTGCTCTCTTTCCCTCTTTCCCTCTCTTTCTCATGCTTTCCCTCGTTCTCGTTCTCTTTTGCTTTCTCTCGCTCTCTCTTTCGCTCACTTTCCCTCGCTCGCTCTCTCACTTTCTCTTTCTCTCTCTCCATCTCTTTCTCTCTCTCTATCTCTGCTCCTCTCCCTCCCTTTGCCCCGTTCTCTCTCGCTCTTTCCCTCTCTATCTCTTTCACTTTCTCTTTCTCTCTCTCTATCTCTGCTCCTCTCCCTCTCTTTGCCCCGTTCTCTCTCGCTCTTTCCCTCTCTCTCTCACTTTCTCTTTCTTTCTCTCTATCTCTGCTCCTCTCCCTCCCTTTGCCCCGTTCTCTCTCGCTCTTTCCCTCTCTATCTCTCTCACTTTTTCTTTCTCTCTCTCTATCTCTGCTCCTCTCCCTCTCTTTGCCCCGTTCTCTCTCGCTCTTTCCCTCTCTCTCTCACTTTCTCTTTCTTTCTCTCTATCTCTGCTCCTCTCCCTCCCTTTGCCCCGTTCTCTCTCGCTCTTTCCCTCTCTATCTCTCTCACTTTTTCTTTCTCTCTCTCTATCTCTGCTCCTCTCCCTCTCTTTGCCCCGTTCTCTCTCGCTCTTTCCCTCTCTCTCTCACTTTCTCTTTCTTTCTCTCTATCTCTGCTCCTCTCCCTCCCTTTGCCCCGTTCTCTCTCGCTCTTTCCCTCTCTATCTCTCTCACTTTTTCTTTCTCTCTCTCTATCTCTGCTCCTCTCCCTCCCTTTGCCCCGTTCTCTCTCGCTCTTTCCCTCTCTATCTCTCTCACTTTCTCTCTCTCTAGCTCTGCTTCTCTCCCTCTCTTTGCCCCGTTCTCTCTCGCTCTTTCCCTCTCTATCTCTCTCACTTTCTCTCTCTCTATCTCTGCTCCTCTCCCTCCCTTTGCCCCGTTCTCTCTCGCTCTTTCCCTCTCTATCTCTCTCACTTTCTCTTTCTCTCTCTCTATCTCTGCTCCTCTCCCTCTCTTTGCCCCGTTCTCTCTCGCTCTTTCCCTCTCTCGCTCGCTCTCTTGTGTTGGAGGGGAAGGGACTGTTTGTTGGTGGATATTCTGTTGGGAGCCGCCATCAACAACAACAAAAACAACAACAATTTGCATTTATATAGCGCCTTTAACGTGGTAAAACGGCCCAAGGCGCTTCACAGGAGCGATTATCAAACAAATTTTGACACTGAGCCACGTAAGGAGATATTAGGACAGGTGATTAAAAGGTTGGTCAAAGAGGTAGGTTTTAAGGAGCGTCTTAAAGGAGGAGAGAGAGGCGGAGAGGTGGAGAGATTTAGAGAGGGAATTCCAGAGTTTAGGGCCTAGGCAGCTGAAGGCAGGGCCCCCAATGGTGGGCAGGGGGAGGAATTAAAATCAGGGAGGCACAAGAGGTCAGAATTGGAGGAGGGCAGAGATCTCAGAGGGTTGTAGGGCTGGAGGAGGTTACAGAGATAGGCAGGGTCGAGGCTTTGGAGGGATTCGAAAACAAGGATGAGAATTTTATAATCGAGGCATTCCCGGACCAGGAGCCAATGCAAGTCAGTGAGCACAGGGGTGATGGGTGAACGGGACTTGGTGCGAGTTAGGATACGGGCAGCAGAGTTTATGGGGGTTGAAGATGGGAGGCCGGATCGGAGAGCATTGGAATAGTGGAGTCTGGAGGTAACACAGGCCTGGATGAGGGTTTCAGCAGCAGATGAGCTGAGGCAGGGGCGGAGACGGGCGATGTTACGAAGGTGGAAGTAGGCGGTCTGGGTGATGGAGCGGATATGGGGTCAGAGGCTCATCTCAGGGTCAAATAGCCTCAGACAGGGGCCGGGGAGAGGGATGGAGTCGGTGGGAAATGATGCTTAACCCAGGAACCTGTGCTGGAGCCTTGACCGGGATTGGCCGGTGTTTTTGACCCCGACCCTCTGGGATTGAGATTCGGGAAATTCTGCCTTATGATTGGATGATTCTATAAATATGCTGCCCACTCGAGGGCTGACTGCAGGAATAATGGTGGGAAGTTGGGCCTGTCTGAATCAGGTGATTGGGGCTGTGTTTGGCCAAGGTCACTTCAGGACAATTCATGTGAGATTTTGAGTATGTTTTTAATGTCTCTACAGGAACTGAAACAGTCTGAAGTGAACGGGAGGATCAGGGGCTACAGGGTGAGCCACAGGTGGGAGGCACAGAGCAGTCACACTGAGCTCACTTTGTGCAACACGACCAATCGAACCTGCAGAATCCCAGCACCAACAGGAAGTGGCAACATTTGTATTACTGCTTACAACAGAGCTGGCGAATCACCCGCAGCAGAGCTGGGACTGAAAACACTCCACCATAGAGGCAAGTTCCACACAGGACACGGCCGTCTGTAAACTGGCGAGGGAAAGGGGGATTACCTCAGCTGCATTCCACACTGTTCGTAAAATCGAGAGTGAAAACAGCAGCATCTTTGAACTGGGGGAGTCTGTGTCCGGGGGGGGGGGGCCGGGAGGGGGAGGGAGGGAGGGAGGGGGAGGGAGGGAGGGAGCAGCAAGTTGCAATGTTTAGAAACCCCTGTGGAGCTGTAATTATTTTGAAGAGTAACAGACATCAAATTTTTAAACATAAAGGAGTGTGAGACAGAATAGGAGAAAAAAGAGAAAGTGGGAGAGGGAGTGAGGAGAGAGATCAATCTGAGCATAACTTAGGAACATAGGAACAGGAGGAGGCCATTCAGCCCCTCATGCCTGCTCCGCCATTTGATAAGATCATAGCTGATCTGTGATCTAACTCCATATACCTGCCTTTGGCCCATATCCCTTAATACCTTTGGTTGCCAAAAAGCTATCTATCTCACATTTAAATTTAGCAATTGAGCTAGTATCAATTGCCGTTTGCGGAAGAGAGTTCCAAACTTCTACCACCCTTTGTGTGTAGAAATGTTTTCTAATCTCGCTCCTGAAAGGTCTGGCTCTAATTTTTAGACCGTGCCCCCTACTCCTAAAATCCCCAACCAGCGGAAATAGTTTCTCTCTATCCACCCTATCTGTTCCCCTTAATATCTTATAAACTTCGATCAGATCACCCCTTAACCTTCGAAACTCCAGAGAATACAACCCCAATTTGTGTAATCTCTCCTCGTAACTTAACCCTTGAAGTCCGGGTATCATTCTGGTAAACCTACGCTGCACTCCCTCCAAGGCCAATATGTCCTTCCGAAGGTGCGGTGCCCAGAACTGCTCACAGTACTCCAGGTGCGGTCTAACCAGGGTTTTGTATAGCTGCAGCATAACTTCTGCCCCCTTGTACTCCAGCCCTCTAGATATAAAGGCCAGCAGTCCATTAGCCTTCTTGATTATTTTCTGCACTTGTTCATGACACTTCAATGATCTATCTAACTTGTTCTGGAATTTGAGGAGCCAACGATTCATATTGTCCCTGGTCTCGCACAGCCTTCGGTCCTGCTTCAGACACAGACATATGGTCCAGAACACAAGGGCAAGCTCATGTTACATCCCTGGTTCACGCTATTATATCAAGGAGACACAGGGCAGGAGTGCGGTCAACTCCCATCACATTAAGACACTCAGGCCACTCATGGGAGCAGCCGCGCACTGAACTCGAAAAGGTGTCTGTGGCAGAACTGAATTTGTAACAAAGGGGAACAGAGAGAGAGAGAAAGTGAGAGAGGGAGATGGATGAATGGGGTGGGGGAGAGTGAGAGAGAGAAGGTGAATGGGGAGGGGAGAGAGTGAGAGAGAGAAGGTGAATGGGGAAGGGAGAGAGTGAGAGAGAGAAGGTGAATGGGGAGGGGAGAGAGTGAGAGAGAGAAGGTGAATGGGGAGGGGAGAGAGTGAGAGAGAGAAGGTGAATGGGTAGGAGAGAGAGAGAAAGTGAGAGAGAGATGGTGAATGGATAGGAGAGAGAGAGAAAGTGAGAGAGAGATGGTGAATGGGTAGGAGAGAGAGTGAGAGAGAGAAGGTGAATGGGGAGGGGAGAGAGTGAGAGAGAGATGGTGAATGGGTAGGGGAGAGAGTGAGAGAGAGAAGGTGAATGGGGAGGGGAGAGAGTGAGAGAGAGAAGGTGAATGGGGAGGGGAGAGAGTGAGAGAGAGAAGGTGAATGGGGAGGGGAGAGAGTGAGAGAGAGAAGGTGAATGGGGAGGGGAGAGAGTGAGAGAGAGAAGGTGAATGGGGAGGGGAGAGAGTGAGAGAGAGAAGGTGAATGGGGAGGGGAGAGAGTGAGAGAGAGAAGGTGAATGGGGAGGGGAGAGAGTGAGAGAGAGAAGGTGAATGGGGAGGGGAGAGAGGGAAAGTGAAAGATGGTGAATGGAAAGGAGAGGGAGAGAAAGTGAGAGAGGCAGATGGAAAATGGGGAATCATAGAATGGTTACTGCACAGAAGGAGGCCATTTGCCTCATCGAGTCCATGCCAGTTCTTTGTAAGAGCAATCCAGCTAGTCCCATTCCCCCGCCCTTTCCCCGTATCGCTGCAAATTTTTTCCCTTCAAGTATTTATCCAACTCCTTTTTGAAAGCTACGATTGAATCTGCCTCCACCACCCCCTCAGGCAGCGCATTCCAGATCATAACTACTCGCTGTGTAAAAAAGTTTTTCCTCATGTCACCTTTGGTTCTTTTGCCAATCACCTTAAATCTGTGTCCTCTGGTTCTTGACCCTTCATGATTTTAAACGCTTCTATCAAATATCCTGTCAACCTTCTCTGCTCGAAGGAGAACAACCCCAGCTTCTCCAGTCTATCCACGTAACTAAAGTCCCTCATCCCTGGAATCATTCTAGTAAATCTCTTCAGCACCCTCTCTAAGGCCTTCACATCTTTCCCAAAGTGCGGTGCCCAGGATTGGACACAATACTCCAGTTGTGGCCGAATCAGTGTTTTATAAAGGTTCATCATAACTTCCATACTTTTGTACTCTATGCCTCTATTTATAAAGCCCAGGATCCCGTATACTTTTATAACCACTTTCTCAACCTGTCCTGCCACCTTCAAAGATTTGTGCACATATACCCCCAGATCTCTCTGTTCCTGCACCCCCTTTAGAATTGTACCATTTCGTTTATATTGCCTCTCCTCGTTCTTCCTGCCAAAATCTATCACTTCGCACTTCTCTGCATTAAATTTCATCTGCCACGTGTCCGCCCATTCCACCAGCCTGTCTATATCCTCTTGAAGTCTATCACTATCCTCCTCACTGTTTACTACACTTCCAAATTTTGTGTCATCTGCAAATTTTGAAATTCTGCCCTGTTCACCCGAGTCCAAGTCATTAATATATATCAAGAAAAGCAGTGGTCCTAATACTGACCCCTGGGGAACACCATTGTACACCTCCCTCCAGTCCGAAAAACAACCGTTCACCACTACTCTCTGTTTCCTGTCCCTTAGACAATTCTATATCCATGTTGCTACTGCCCCTTTTATTCCATGGGCTTCAATTTTGCTGACAAGCCTATTTTGCGGCACTTTATCAAACACCTTTTGAAAGTTCATATACAAAACATCAACTGCACTGTCCTCATCAACCCTCTCCGTTACCTCATCAAAAAACTCAATCAAGTTAGTTAAACACGATTTGCCTTTAACAAATCCGTGCTGGCTTTCCTTTATTAATCCATGCTTCTCCAAGTGACTATTAATTCTGTCCCGGATTATCGTTTCTAAAAGTTTCCCCACCACTGAGGTTAAACTGACTGGCCTATAGTTGCTGGGTTTATCCTTACACCCTTTTTTGAACAAGGGTGTAACATTTGCAATTCTCCAGTCCTCTGGCACTGCCCCCGTATCTAAGGCTGTTTCGAAGATTATGGCCAGTACCTCCGCAATTTCCATCCTTAATTCCCTCAGCAACCTATGATGCATCCCATCCGGACCGGGTGATTTATCTACTTTAAGTACAGCCAGCCTTTCTAGTACCTCCTCTTTAGCAATTTTTACCCCAACCAGTATCTCAACCACCTCCTCTTTTACTGTGACTTTGGCAGCATTTTCTTCCTTGGTAAAGACAGATGCAAAGTATTCATTTACGACCTCGGCCATCCCCTCTGCCTCCATGAGTAGATCTCCTTTTTGGTCCCTAATCAGCTCCACCCCTCCTCTTACTACCTGTTTAATATTTATATTACTATTGAAGACTTTGGATTCTCTTTTATGTTGGCCGCCAGTCTATTCTCAAACTCTCTCTTTGCCCCTTTTATTTCCTTTTTCACTTCTCACTTTCAATACTCAGCCTGGTTCTCACTTATATTTTCAACCTGACATCTGTCATACGCCCCTTTTCCTGCTTCATCTTACTCTCTATCTCTTTCATTATCCAGGGAGCTCTGGCTTTAGTTGCCCTCCCTTTCCCCCTTGTGGGAATGTACCGAGACTGTACCCGAACCATCTCATCAAAGACTGCCCACTGTTCAATTACAGATTTGCCTGCCAATCTTTGATTCCAATTTACCCGGGCCAGATCCGTTCTCAACCCACTGAAATTGGCCCTCCTCCAATTAAACATTTTTTACTCTGGATTGCTCCTTATCCTTTTCCATAACTAATCTAAACCTTATGATACTATGATTGCTATTCCCGAAATGCTCCTCCACTGACATTTGCTCCACTTGACCCACCTCAATCCCCAGATCCAGATCCAGCAATGCCTCCTTCCTCATTGGGCCAGAAACAAACTGATCCAGAAAGTTCTCCTTTTTTAAAATTCGTTGATGGGATGTGGGCGTCGCTGGCGAGGTCAGCATTTATTGCCCATCCCTAATTGCCCTTGAGAAGGTGGTGGTGAGCCACACTTCAGAAATTCCTCCCCCTCTTTGCCCTTTACACTATTATTATCCCAGTCTGTAATAGAATAGCCTCATTCTACGATTCGAGGGGGAGCAGAGAGAGAGTAAGTGAGAGAGAGAGGTGGTGAATGTGGAAGAGAGAGTGAGAGAGAGGTGGTGAATGTGGAAGAGAGAGTGAGAAAGTGAGAGAGAGATGGTGAATGGGGAGTTGAGAGAAAGTTTGAGATCATGAATGAGGAACAGAAGGCGTGAAAGTGAGAAAGAGAGATGGTTAATTGGGCAGAGTGAGAGAGAAAGCGAGAGAGAGAGATGGGGAAGAGAGAGAGAGATGGTGAATGGAGAACAGAGAGAGAATGTGAGAGAGACAGATGGTGATTGGGGAACAGAGAGGGAAAGTGAAAGAGAGCTGGTGAATTTGGAGGAGAGAAAAAGAGAGAGATGGAGAATGGGTAGGAGAGAGAGAAAGTGAGATGGTGAATGGGAAGGAGAGAGAGAGAAAGTGAGAGAGAGATGGTGAATGGGTGGGAGAGAGAAAGTGAGAGAGAGATGGTGAATGGATAGGAGAGAGAGAAAGTGAGAGAGAGATGGTGAATGGGTAGAAGAGAGAGAGAAAGTGAGAGAGAGATGGTGAATGGATAGGAGAGAGAGAGAAAGTGAGAGAGAGATGGTGAATGGGTAGGAGAGAGAGAGAAAGTGAGAGAGAGATGGTGAATGGGTAGGAGAGAGAGAGAAAGTGAGAGAGAGATGGTGAATGGGTAGGAGAGAGAGAGAAAGTGAGAGAGAGATGGTGAATGGGTAGGAGAGAGAGAGAAAGTGAGAGAGAGATGGTGAATGGATAGGAGAGAGAGAGAAAGTGAGAGAGAGATGGTGAATGGGTAGGAGAGAGAGTGAGAGAGAGAAGGTGAATGGGGAGGGGAGAGAGTGAGAGAGAGAAGGTGAATGGGGAGGGGAGAGAGTGAGAGAGAGAAGGTGAATGGGGAGGGGAGAGAGTGAGAGAGAGAAGGTGAATGGGGAGGGGAGAGAGGGAAAGTGAAAGATGGTGAATGGAAAGGAGAGGGAGAGAAAGTGAGAGAGGCAGATGGAAAATGGGGAATCATAGAATGGTTACTGCACAGAAGGAGGCCATTTGCCTCATCGAGTCCATGCCAGTTCTTTGTAAGAGCAATCCAGCTAGTCCCATTCCCCCGCCCTTTCCCCGTATCGCTGCAAATTTTTTCCCTTCAAGTATTTATCCAACTCCTTTTTGAAAGCTACGATTGAATCTGCCTCCACCACCCCCTCAGGCAGCGCATTCCAGATCATAACTACTCGCTGTGTAAAAAAGTTTTTCCTCATGTCACCTTTGGTTCTTTTGCCAATCACCTTAAATCTGTGTCCTCTGGTTCTTGACCCTTCATGATTTTAAACGCTTCTATCAAATATCCTGTCAACCTTCTCTGCTCGAAGGAGAACAACCCCAGCTTCTCCAGTCTATCCACGTAACTAAAGTCCCTCATCCCTGGAATCATTCTAGTAAATCTCTTCAGCACCCTCTCTAAGGCCTTCACATCTTTCCCAAAGTGCGGTGCCCAGGATTGGACACAATACTCCAGTTGTGGCCGAATCAGTGTTTTATAAAGGTTCATCATGACTTCCATACTTTTGTACTCTATGCCTCTATTTATAAAGCCCAGGATCCCGTATACTTTTATAACCACTTTCTCAACCTGTCCTGCCACCTTCAAAGATTTGTGCACATATACCCCCAGATCTCTCTGTTCCTGCACCCCCTTTAGAATTGTACCATTTCGTTTATATTGCCTCTCCTCGTTCTTCCTGCCAAAATCTATCACTTCGCACTTCTCTGCATTAAATTTCATCTGCCACGTGTCCGCCCATTCCACCAGCCTGTCTATATCCTCTTGAAGTCTATCACTATCCTCCTCACTGTTTACTACACTTCCAAATTTTGTGTCATCTGCAAATTTTGAAATTCTGCCCTGTTCACCCGAGTCCAAGTCATTAATATATATCAAGAAAAGCAGTGGTCCTAATACTGACCCCTGGGGAACACCATTGTACACCTCCCTCCAGTCCGAAAAACAACCGTTCACCACTACTCTCTGTTTCCTGTCCCTTAGACAATTCTATATCCATGTTGCTACTGCCCCTTTTATTCCATGGGCTTCAATTTTGCTGACAAGCCTATTTTGCGGCACTTTATCAAACACCTTTTGAAAGTTCATATACAAAACATCAACTGCACTGTCCTCATCAACCCTCTCCGTTACCTCATCAAAAAACTCAATCAAGTTAGTTAAACACGATTTGCCTTTAACAAATCCGTGCTGGCTTTCCTTTATTAATCCATGCTTCTCCAAGTGACTATTAATTCTGTCCCGGATTATCGTTTCTAAAAGTTTCCCCACCACTGAGGTTAAACTGACTGGCCTATAGTTGCTGGGTTTATCCTTACACCCTTTTTTGAACAAGGGTGTAACATTTGCAATTCTCCAGTCCTCTGGCACTGCCCCCGTATCTAAGGCTGTTTCGAAGATTATGGCCAGTACCTCCGCAATTTCCATCCTTAATTCCCTCAGCAACCTATGATGCATCCCATCCGGACCGGGTGATTTATCTACTTTAAGTACAGCCAGCCTTTCTAGTACCTCCTCTTTAGCAATTTTTACCCCAACCAGTATCTCAACCACCTCCTCTTTTACTGTGACTTTGGCAGCATTTTCTTCCTTGGTAAAGACAGATGCAAAGTATTCATTTACGACCTCGGCCATCCCCTCTGCCTCCATGAGTAGATCTCCTTTTTGGTCCCTAATCAGCTCCACCCCTCCTCTTACTACCTGTTTAATATTTATATTACTATTGAAGACTTTGGATTCTCTTTTATGTTGGCCGCCAGTCTATTCTCAAACTCTCTCTTTGCCCCTTTTATTTCCTTTTTCACTTCTCACTTTCAATACTCAGCCTGGTTCTCACTTATATTTTCAACCTGACATCTGTCATACGCCCCTTTTCCTGCTTCATCTTACTCTCTATCTCTTTCATTATCCAGGGAGCTCTGGCTTTAGTTGCCCTCCCTTTCCCCCTTGTGGGAATGTACCGAGACTGTACCCGAACCATCTCATCAAAGACTGCCCACTGTTCAATTACAGATTTGCCTGCCAATCTTTGATTCCAATTTACCCGGGCCAGATCCGTTCTCAACCCACTGAAATTGGCCCTCCTCCAATTAAACATTTTTTACTCTGGATTGCTCCTTATCCTTTTCCATAACTAATCTAAACCTTATGATACTATGATTGCTATTCCCGAAATGCTCCTCCACTGACATTTGCTCCACTTGACCCACCTCAATCCCCAGATCCAGATCCAGCAATGCCTCCTTCCTCATTGGGCCAGAAACAAACTGATCCAGAAAGTTCTCCTTTTTTAAAATTCGTTGATGGGATGTGGGCGTCGCTGGCGAGGTCAGCATTTATTGCCCATCCCTAATTGCCCTTGAGAAGGTGGTGGTGAGCCACACTTCAGAAATTCCTCCCCCTCTTTGCCCTTTACACTATTATTATCCCAGTCTGTAATAGAATAGCCTCATTCTACGATTCGAGGGGGAGCAGAGAGAGAGTAAGTGAGAGAGAGAGGTGGTGAATGTGGAAGAGAGAGTGAGAGAGAGGTGGTGAATGTGGAAGAGAGAGTGAGAAAGTGAGAGAGAGATGGTGAATGGGGAGTTGAGAGAAAGTTTGAGATCATGAATGAGGAACAGAAGGCGTGAAAGTGAGAAAGAGAGATGGTTAATTGGGCAGAGTGAGAGAGAAAGCGAGAGAGAGAGATGGGGAAGAGAGAGAGAGATGGTGAATGGAGAACAGAGAGAGAATGTGAGAGAGACAGATGGTGATTGGGGAACAGAGAGGGAAAGTGAAAGAGAGCTGGTGAATTTGGAGGAGAGAAAAAGAGAGAGATGGAGAATGGGTAGGAGAGAGAGAAAGTGAGATGGTGAATGGGAAGGAGAGAGAGAGAAAGTGAGAGAGAGATGGTGAATGGGTAGGAGAGAGAAAGTGAGAGAGAGATGGTGAATGGATAGGAGAGAGAGAAAGTGAGAGAGAGATGGTGAATGGGTAGAAGAGAGAGAGAAAGTGAGAGAGAGATGGTGAATGGATAGGAGAGAGAGAGAAAGTGAGAGAGAGATGGTGAATGGGTAGGAGAGAGAGAGAAAGTGAGAGAGAGATGGTGAATGGGTAGGAGAGAGAGAGAAAGTGAGAGAGAGATGGTGAATGGGTAGGAGAGAGAGAGAAAGTGAGAGAGAGATGGTGAATGGGTAGGAGAGAGAGAGAAAGTGAGAGAGAGATGGTGAATGGATAGGAGAGAGAGAGAAAGTGAGAGAGAGATGGTGAATGGGTAGGAGAGAGAGAGAGAAAGTGAGAGAGAGATGGTGAATGGGTAGGAGAGAGAAAGTGAGAGAGAGATGTTGAATGGATAGGAGAGAGAGAGAAAGTGAGAGAGAGATGGTGAATGGGTAGGAGAGAGAGAGAAAGTGAGAGAGAGATGGTGAATGGGTAGGAGAGAGAGAGAAAGTGAGAGAGAGATGGTGAATGGGTAGGAGAGAGAGATGGTGAATGAGGAGCAACAAGAGATAGAGGGGAATGATGGGAAGCAACAACAATTTGCATTTCTATAGTGCCTTCAATGTGGTAAGACATCCCATGGTGATTAACGGGGCCAAATATGAAACAAAATTTGACACAGAGCAACGGAGATATTAGGACAGGTGACCAAAAGCTTGATCAAAGAGAAGGGTTTTACGGAGCATCTTAAAGGAGGAGAGAGAGGGAGAGAGGCGGAGAGGTTTAGGGCGGGAATTCCAGAGCTCAGAGCCCAGGCAGCTGAAGGCACGGCCTCCAATGGTGGAGTGATTAAAATCGGGGATGCGCAAGAGGCCAGAATTGGAGGAGCTCAGAGATCGCGGAGGGTTGTAGAGCTGGAGGAGGTTACAGAGATAGGGAGGGGCGAGGCCATGGAGGGATTAGAAAACAAGGATGAGAAATTTAAAATCGAGGCATTGCTGGACCGGGAGCCAATCTAGGTCTGTGCGCACAGGGGTGATGGGTGAACGGGACTTGGTGCGAGTTAGGATACGGGCAGCAGAGTTTTGGATGAGCTCAAGTTGATGAAGGGTGAAAGATGGGAGGCCGGATAGGAGAGCATTGGAATATTCAAGTCTAGAGGCATGGATGAGGGTTTTAGCAGCAGATCAGCTGAGGCAGAGGAGGAGACGGACGATGTTACGGAGGTGGAAGTGATGGGGATCAGAGAGAGATATTGGACAGTGATGCGGATCAGAGAGGGAGATATAGGAGAGTGAAGGGGAGCAGAGAGGGAGATATAGGAGAGTGAAGGGGAGCAGAGAGGGAGATATAGGAGAGTGAAGGGGAGCAGAGAGGGAGATATAGGAGAGTGAAGGGGAGCAGAGAGGGAGATATAGGAGAGTGAAGGGGAGCAGAGAGGGAGATATAGGAGAGTGAAGGGGAGCAGAGAGAGATATAGGAGAGTGAAGGGGAGCAGAGAGGGAGATGTAGGAGAGTGAAGGAGATCAGAGAGAGAGAGATGGAGGAGAGTGAAGGGGATCAGAGAGAGCGATGTAGGAGAGTGAAGGGGAGCAGAGAGAGGGGGATATAGTAGAGTGAAGGGAGCAAGAGAGCGCAATATAGTAGAGTGAAGGGGCAGAGTGGGAGATATAGGAGAGTGAAGGGGATGAGAGAGAAAGATATAGAAGAGTGAAGTGGAGCAGAGAGAGAGAGAAAGGAGATTGAAGGGGAGCGGAGAGGGAGATATAGGAGATTGAAGGGGAGCAGAGAGAGAGAAATTGGTAGAGTGAAGGGGAGCAGAGAGGGAGAAAGAGGAGAGTGAAGGGGAGCAGAGAGAGAGATATAGGAGAGTGAAGGGGAAGAGTGGGAGATATAGGAGTGTGAGTGGTGAGTGTCTGGAACGAGCTGCCAGAGGCAGTAGTAGAGGCGGGTACAATTTTGTCTTTTAAAAACGTTCGGACAGTTACATGGGTAAGATGGGTATAGAGGGATATGGGCCAAGTGCAGGCAATTGGGACTAGCTTAGTGGTATAAACTGGGCGACATGGACATGTTGGGCCGAAGGGCCTGTTTCCATGTTGTAAACTTCTATGATTCTATGATTCTATAGGAGAGTGAAGGGCAGCAGAGAGAGATATAGGACAGTGAAGGGGAGTAGACAGGGAGTAATAGGAGAGTGAAGGGGATCAGAGAGAGAGAGAGATATAGGAGAGTGAAGGGGATCAGAGAGGGAGATATGGGAGAGTGAAGGGGAGCAGAGAGAGATATAGGAGAGTGAAGGGGATCAGAGAGGGAGTTATAGGAGAGCAAGGAGGTTATGATGGAGCTGTATAAAACACTGGTTAGGCCACAGCTGGAGTACTGTGTGCAGTTCTGGTCGCCACACTACAGGAAGGATGTGATCGCTTTGGAGAGGGTGCAGAGGAGATTCACCAGGATGTTACCAGGGCTGGAGCGCTTCAGCTATGAAGAGAGACTGGGAAGATTGGGTTTGTTTTCCTTGGAGCAGAGGAGGCTGAGGGGGGACATGATTGAGGTGTACAAAATTATGAGGGGCACAGATAGGATGGATAATATGGAGCTTTTTCCCTTCGTTGAGGGTTCTATAACAAGGGGACATAGATTCAAGGTAAAAGGCGGGAGGTTTAGAGGGGATTTGAGAAAGAACTTTTTCACCCAGAGGGTGGTTGGAGTCTGGAACTCACTGCCTGAAAGGGTTGTGGAGGCAGGAACCCTCACAACATTCAAGAAGCATTTGGATGAGCACTTGAAATGCCATAGCATACAAGGCTACGGACCAAATGCTGGAATATGGGATTAGAGTAGACAGGGCTGATGGCCGGCGCGGACACGATGGGCCGAAGGGCCTCTATCCGTGCTGTATAACTCTATGACTCTATGAAGGGTATCAGAGAGAGAGAGAGATATAGGAGAGTGAAGAGGAGCAGAGATGGAGATATAGGAGAGTGAAGGGGAGCAGAGATAGAGATATAGGAGAGTGAAGGGGAGCTGAGAGGGAGTTTTAGGAGAGTGAAGGGTATCAGAAAGAGAGAGAGATATAGGAGAGTGAAGGGGATCAGAGAGAGAGATATAGGAGAGTGAAGGGGATCAGAGATGGAGATATAGGAGAGTGAAGGGGATCAGAGAGAGAGAGATAGGAGAGTGAAGGGGATCAGAGAGAGATATAAGAGAGTAAAGGGGAGCAGAGATGGAGATATAGGAGAGTGAAGGGTATCAGAGAGAAAGAGAGATATAGGAGGCCAGCATTTATTGCCCATTCCTAATTGCCCTTGAGAAGGTGGTGGTGAGCTGCCTTCTTGAACTGCTGCAGTCCGTGTGGTGAAGGTTCTCCCACAGTGCTGTTAGGAAGGGAGTTCCAGGATTTTGACCCAGCGACAATGAAGGAACCGTGATATATTTCCAAGTCGGGATGGTGTGTGACTTGGAGGGGAACGTGTAGGTGGTGTTGTTCCCATGTGCCTGCTGCTCTTGTCCTTCTAGGTGGTAGAGGTCGCGGGTTTGGGAGGTGCTGTCGAAGAAGCCGTGGTGAGTTGCTGCAGTGCATCGTGTGGATGGTACACACTGCAGCCACAGTGCGCCGGTGGTGAAGGGAGTGAATGTTTAGGGTGGTGGATGGGGTGCCAATCAAGCGGGCTGCTTTATCTTGGATGGTGTGGAGCTTCTTGAGTGTTGTTGGAGCTGCATTCATCCAAGCAAGTGGAGAGTATTCCATCACACTCCTGACTTGTGCCTTGTAGATGGTGGAAAGGCTTTGGGGAGTCAGGAGGTGAGTCACTCGCCGCAGAATACCCAGCCTCTGACCTGCTCTCGTAGCCACAGTATTTATATAGCTGGTCCAGTTAAGTTTCTGGTCAATGGTGACCCCCAGGATGTTGATGGTGGGGGATTCGGCGATGGTAATGCCGTTGAATGTCAAGGGGAGGTGGTCATTGCCTGGCACTTATCTGGCGCGAATGTTACTTGCCACTTATGAGCCCAAGCCTGGATGTTGTCCAGGTCTTGCTGCATGCGGGCTCGGACTGCTTCATTATTTGAGGGGTTGCGAATGGAACTGAACACTGTGCAGTCATCAGCGAACATCCCCATTTCTGACCTTATGATGGAGGGAAGGTCATTGATGAAGCAGCTGAAGATGGTTGGGCCTACGACACTGCCCTGAGGAACTCCTGCAGTAATGTCCTGGGGCTGAGATGATTGGCCTCCAACAACCACTACCATCTTCCTTTGTGCTAGGTATGACTCCAGCCACTGGAGAGGGTAGACTTAATAAAGTGAGAGAAAGTGAGATGAGGAATCAAGGCACAAAGACAAGGAGGGAATGAAGTGGAGCAGTGATGGACACTTCTTCCAGTTTGTTCGGTTTTCTGTCTGCTGAATTGGGGCCAGATCACTTCCTATCTCATGGAACTGTGCCATTTCCCTGTCCTGTCCCCTTATCACTGGCTCTTCAATTCCCCTTTCCTCTTTTATGGTATTGTGTTTTGCCATTTCCCAATTTCTCTCCTGCTCTCACATCAGTTATTTCCCCCATTTCATCTGTCAGATCCAATGGGAATCGGCTCGGTGTGTGGAAGAGCAGAGGGATTTGAGGGACAGGTTTCCAGGATGTTAAAGGCAGCACCTCAGGGTGATGAGGCTGTGACAAAGTGATTGGAATTCGAGGCTTTGTCACAAGAGACCTAGAATCTAAAAACCAAGAGAGAATGATAATCCTACATAAAACTTTAATAAGCCCTCAATTAGATACTGTGTGCAGTATATTGGGCTCCACATTATAGGAAGTATGTTGAAGCTTTGGAACACAGGAACAGGAGGAGGCCATTCAGCCCCTCGAGTCTGTTCTGCCATTCAATGAGATCATGATTGATCTGTGACCTAACTCCATATACCCGCCTTAGCCCCATATCCCTTAATACCTTTGGTTCACAAAAATCTATCAATCTCAGATTTGAAATTAACAATTGAGTTAGCATCAACTGCAGTTTGTGGAAGAGAGTTCCAAACTTCTACCACCCTTTGCGTGTAAAAGTGTTTCCTAACTTCACTCCTGAAAGTCCTGGCTGTAATTTTTAGACTCTGTCCCCTCGTCCGAGACTCCCCAACCAGTGAAAATAGTTTCTCTCTATCTACCCTATCAATTCCTCTTAATATCTTGAAAACTTCAGCTTTAGAGAGGGTCCAACACACTGGGATCTTCCTGCTGCCTGTCCAGGCCAGTGTTTGAGGATTGGTTTGTATTGTTATCAGAAGACAAGTTAGTAAATCCTTGCTTCAAGTGGAAAGTGCTCAGCTCAACCCTGTCGCATTAAATATCTGTGCTCCGTGCAGCCAGAAATCTGAAAATAATCCAACCGCATACCTGTCAGTAGTCAGTTAATTCCGTGTATTTCTAATTCATAGAATCATAGAAAGTTACAGCACAGAAGGAGGCCGTTCGGTCCATCGTGTCCGTGCCGGCCGAAAAAGAGCTATCCAGTTTAATCCTATTTTCCAGCACTTGGTCCGTAGCCCTGTAGGTTACAGCACTTCAGGTGCACGTCCAGGTACTTTTTAAATGAGTTGAGGGTTTCTGCCTCTCCCACCCTCTCAGGCAGTGAGTTCCAGACCCCCACCACCCTCTGGGTGAAAAAAATTCTCCTCAACTCCCCTCTAATCCTTCTACCAATCACTTTAAATCTATGCCCCCTGGTTATTGACCTCTCTGCTCAGGGAAATAGGTCCTCCCTATCCACTCTATCTAGGCCCCTCATAATTTTATACACCTCAATTAAATCTCCCCTCAGCCTCCTCTGTTCCAAAGAGAACAACCCAGCCTATCCAATCTTTTCTCATCGTTAATATTCTCTAGCTATTGGCCTATTGTTTATTCTGTGTCCCTGATCTGTGGATTATTTGCTGCTTCTCCTTATTTTTCAGCCTTTGCACTTCTTTCCCCAAGCGTGTCCATCACTCCGATTAATGAACATAGTCTCCAAATCAAGTGGTCAGCCCCCAGAGCCCCAGTGACAGGCTATGTGGTGGAATGGTTTGAAATATCGGAAGGAGTTACCTGTGATATCAACTGGAAGAAAGAGTCTGCTGACAGCATCAGTTCCGTGCTGCAAGGTAGGAAGCAAGTGTCTCGAATCGTAGAATCGTGCCTGTGCCAGCTCTTTGGAAGAGCTATCCAGTTAGTCTCATTCCCCTGCTCTTTCCCCATAGCCTTGCAAATTTTTCCATTCCAAGTATTTATCCAATTCCCTTTTAGAAGTTATTATTGAATCTGCTTCCATAACATCATAACAACTCGCTACTTAAAAAAATTCTCCTCATCTCTTCCCTGGCGTTTTTACCAATTATCTTAAATCTGTATCCTCTGGTTACTGACCCTCCTGCCACTGGAAACAGTTTCTCCCTATCTACTTTGGTTGGGGATTCTAGGAGTAGGGGGCACAGTCTAAAAATTAGAGCCAGACCTTTCAGAAGTGAGATTAGAAAACATTTCTACACACAAAGGGTGGTGGAAGTTTGGAATTCTCTTCCGCAAACGGCAATTGATACTAGCTCAATTGCTAAATTTAAATCTGAGATAGATAGCTTTTTGGCAACCAAAGGTATTAAGGGATATGGGCCAATGGCAGGTGTATGGAGTTAGATCACAGATCAGTCATGATCTTATCAAATGGCGGAGCAGGCACGAGGGGCTGAATGGCCTACTCCTGTTCCTATGTTCCTTCTATATCAAAACCCCTCATAATTTTGAACACCTCTGTTAAATCTCCCCTTAACCTTCTTTGCTCCAAGAAGAACAATCCCAGCTTCTCCATTCTCTCCATGTAACTGAAGTCAAGTTTTAAGGTAACTTTGTCACGTCTACAGCCCATCCCCCGCCGCTGCTGTTACCTGCTGAGCTCATTATTATCCTACTGGTCTGACTGGTTTTTCAGTTTTATTTTTTACAGCGTGGTTCCTGGCTAGAAATTCACTCTGCTGGGCCCGAGTCCATTTCTCTGCCACTTCTGGATCTTACAGTGACCTGGGGATTTGTCGGCCTTTAGTCCCATTAATTTTTCCAATACTTTTTCTTTACTAATCTTAATTACGTTAAGTTCCTCCCTCTCTTTAGACCCTTGGTTTGCCACTATTTCCAATATGTTTTTTGTGCTTGCGCTAATACCTATACCAAGATGGCGTCTGGCGCACATCACGCTGGCAACGTGCGTGCGCAGCCAACACACCACTTGGCACTTCAAGAGGCCGCGTAGCGCCTAAACAATGGCCGCTACATGGCCCATTTTCTCATCCAAGAGTCCCCTAGTTCTAGACTCTCCAGCCAGGGGAAACAATAATAGATCTATGAAGACAGATATAAAATATTTGTCTCTGCCATTTTCTTTTTCCCCCTTATAATTTCTCCTGTCTCAGCCTCTAAGGGACCCATGTTTACTTTCGCTAAACTCTTCCCTTTTACATACTTGTAGAAGTTCTTACAATCTGTTTTTATATTTCTTGCCAGTTTGCTCTCATATTCAATTTTCTCCCTCTTCATCAATTTCTTGGTCATCCTTTGTAGGTTTCTAAAACCCTCCCAATTCTTATGCTTACTACTCTTTTTGGCAAAATTGTAAGCCTCTTCTTTTATTCTAATACTATCGTTAGCTTCCCTAGTTAGCCACAGTTGGATCACTTTTCCTGTCAAGTTTTTATTCCTCAAGGGAATGTATATTCATTGGGAATTATGAACTATTTCTTTAAATGTTCACCATTGCTTATCTACCATTATATCTTTTAATCTAATTTCCCAATCTACCTTCACCAACTTGCTCCTCACACCTACATAATTGGCCTTGTTTAAATTTAAGATCTTAGTTTTGGACTTAACTACATCACTCTCAAACTCAATATGAAATTCGTTACACAATACTAGATCTAAAATAGCCTGTTTCCTAGTTGGATCCTCGACATATTGTTCCAGAAAACTGTCTCGAATGCATTCCATGAACTCGTCCTCCAAACTACTTTTGCCAATTTGGTTTGCCCAAGTAGCTTCTGGACTCACTCACCCTCCACACCTGTCTCCAAACCTGGACATCAGTTCCAAGCAGACTCCACCCTATCTACATCAACTTTATCCCACCACGGGACCTCGGACTTCAACTTTGGACTCCCTCCTATTGTCTCCTCTCTATTCCCTGTTTATTACCAGGACCTATATATCCCAATTTTGTTACATGACCTTGTCTATGTAACGTGAGTTTCCCTGTGTCCATTCACGAGTGTGTTTTGCTGCCGCTCCAGACCTGAGCCCATCGCTTCCAATTCCCCTTTTTTTACCCTTTTTTCTTCTTTCTCTTCACCTCTCCTCGGCCCCTCTTCCCTATCATCATGCCTCATTTCGTTTTTCCCCTCTCAGATACTCTGCCCTCCCAAATCCTTACCCCAACCAATCAGCAGTCCTCGACCTTCCTACTTTCCTGTCACTGTCCCAGGCTTCACTCCCTCTTAGATAATTCTACACCTGCCCTCTGTGCCTCTCTCAGCATCCTCCGAAGGGCACATCGAGGCACTCGTCATTTTCTCCTTACGAGCAGCAACCCCAACTGCCCCGCCCTACTCTCTCACCGACTTTCCCGCCTAGCGTGCCCACTAGGGGCTAATCTTGCCAACCTCCTCCCATCCCATTCACCCCTCCCAGCGCTGACCCTGTGGACTCTGCCAGTAGATCAGCTATCACCGCCCCTCTCCGCCTCTCCCTCCAGAATGTCCGTTCACTTGTGAACAAGGTCCTTGCCATCCATAAGTTTATTGTGGATGATTGCATCGATATCATGGCCTTAACGGAAACCTGGCTGACGGGTGATGACACCTTCCCCTGAAGCCTCCCCACCCGGCTATATCTCCCACCACCTGCCCCGCCCAGACCACCGCGATGGCAGTGTGGCCCTTATCACCAAATCACACTTTGGTCTGTGCCCCTACTCCTCTGGTACCTTCTCTTCCTTTGAGCATCTCACCTTGTCCCACCCCTCTCACCTCTCCTTTAGATTCTTCGTTCTCTGCCACCCACCCAAGTACCAAGCCAAGGTTCTCAGCGAGATATCTTCGCTGCTTTCCTCCCTCAGCCTCTGCACTGAGTGACTTCTCATCCTCAGTGACTTTAACCTCCATCTCAACTCATCATGCCCTCTCTCTCCCCTCTGAGTTCCCTGCCCTTCTATCCTCCTTTAATCTCTCCTCCATATAAACTCCCCGACCCATATTCTCAGCCACCCCCTCGATCTTGCCATCTCACGTGGCCTCTCTACCTCCATCGTGTCAATCACGGATAAGGCCATCTCTGATCACTTCCTTGTATCCCTCTCCACCCACATCCCACTTCCTTCTGTGTCCACCCCTGGAAAAAACTCTTCCCCCCAAGTCACTGATAACGGCACTTTCAAATTCCCAACTGTCTAACCTTTGGCCCTCCATTCACCACCACATTTCTGCTCAATCACACCCTCACCTTCACCTTTCATGCCCTTGTCCCCATTAAAACTATTACTCTCTCTCACCCCGGTACGGCCCTCATCTCCACTCCCTTAAGTCCAAGGGTCACAGACTTGAACGTTTATGGCGGGTAACTGGTTTATCCATTCATTGCCAGATCGGGCTGGACCACACAAAGCATTATCGGGTCCTGCCCTCCTCTCCAAACACTGGTCACTATTCCAGGATCATCCTGGAACGCAAAAGTAACCTCCGGCTTCTCTTCTCCACTACAAACCGTCTCCTTAAACCCCTCTCCCCTGCCCCCTCCACCCTCACCTCCAGTAACAAGTGAGAGGAGCTCATGGACTTCTTTGTCACTAAGATTGAGACCATCGTTCAGCTGCCTCTGCCGTTTCCCTCCCTTGCCCTCACCCACTGAACTGACCTTCCTCTACAGTACCCTCTGCCCTAGCCCTGAACTCACATCTTTCTCTAGTTTCTCTCCTATCTCCCCTCATGTCCTCTCCGAGCTCATCTTGCCCATGAGACCCACCTCCTGCTCCCTCAACCCTATTCCCACCAAACTGCTGACCACCCAACTTCCCTTCCTGGCCCCCATGTTAGCTGATATTGTTAACGGTTCCCTCTCCTCAGGTACTGTCCCCTCCCCTTCAAATCCTCGGCTACTGACCCCTCCTCAAAAAACCCACGCTTGACCCCTCTGACCTTGTAAACTCCCGCCCCATCTCCACCCTCCCTTTCCTCTCCAAAGTTCTTGAACATTTTGTCATCTCCCAAATCTGTGCCCATCTTTCCCACAACTCCATGTTTGAATCCCTCCAATCAGGTTTCTGTTCCTGCCACAGTGCTGAAACGGCCCTTATCAAAGTCACAAATTACATCCTCTGCGACAGTGACCGTGGTAAACTATCCCTCCTCATCCTTCTCCACCTGTCTGCAGCCTTTGACACATTGACCACTCCATCCTCCTCCACCGCCTCTCCTCCGTCGTCCAGCTGGGTGGGACTGCCCTCGCCTGGTTCCATTCTTATCTATCCAGTCGTAGCCAGAGAATCTCCTGCAACGGCTTCTCTTCCCACTCCCACACCGTTACCTCTGGAGTTCCCCGAGGATCTATCCGTGGCCCCTCCTATTTCTCATCTAATTGCTGCCTCTCGGCGACATCATCCAGAAACACAACGTCAGATTCCACACAGACACTGATACCCAGCTCTACCTCACCACCACCTCCCTCGACCCCTCCACTGTCTCTCATTTGTCACATTGCTTGTCCGATGTCCAGTACTGGATGAGCAAAAATTTCCTCCAACTAAATATTGGGAAGCCAGAAGCCATTGTCTTCAGTCCCCGCCGCAAATTCTGTTCCCACCCACCGACTCCATCCCTCTCCCCGGCCACTGTCTGAGGCTGAACCAGACTGTTCGCAACCTCGTCATCCTATTTGATCCTGGGATGAGCTTCTGACCCCATATCCGCTCCATCACCAAGACCGCCTACTTCCACCCCCGTAACATCGCCCGTCTCTGCCCCTGCCCCAGCTCATCTGCTGCTGAAACCCTCATCCATGCCTTTGTTACCTCCAGACTGGACTATTCCAATGCTCTCCTGGCCGGCCTCCCATCTTCCACCCTCCATAAACTTGAGCTCATCCAAAACTCTGCTGCCCGTATCCTAACTCGAACCAAGTCCATTTCACCCATCACCCCTGTGCTCGCTGACCTACATTGGCCTCAATTTTAAAATTCTCATCCTTGTTTTCAAATCCATGGCCTCGCCGCTCCCTATCTCTGTAACCTCCTCCAGCCCTACAACCCTCCGAGATCACTGCGTTCTTCCAATTCTGGTCTCTTGCGCATCCCCGATTTAATCGTTCCACCATTGGCGGCCGTGCCTTCAGCTGCCTCGACCCTAAGCTCTGGAATTCCCTCCCTAAACCTCTCCGCCTCTCTATCTCTCTCTCCTTTAAGACAACAACAACAACCTGCATTTATGTAGAGCCTTTAATATAGTAAAACATCCCAAGGCACTTCACAGGAGAGTAATCAGACAAAACTTGATTCCAAGCCACATAAGGAGATATTAGGGACAGGTGACCAAAAGCTTGGTCAAAGAGGTAGGTTTTAAGGAGCATCTTAAAGGGAGAGGCGGAGAGATTTAGGGAGGGAATTCCAGAACTTGAGGCCTGGGCAGCTGAAGGCAAAGTTGCCAATGGTGGAGCGATTTAAAATCGTGGATGCGCAAGAGGCAAGAATTGGAGGAATGCAGGGATCTCAGAGGGTTGTAGGGCTGGAGGAGGTTACAAAGATAGGGAGGGGTGAGGCCATGGAGGGATTCGAAAACTAGGGTGAGAATTTTAAAATTGAGGCGTTCCCAGACCGGGAGCCGATGTAGGTCAGTGAGCACAGGGGTGATGGGAGAACGGGACTTGGTGCGAGTTAGGATACGGGCAGCAGAGTTTTGGATGAGCTGAAGTTTATGGAGGGTGGAAGATGGGAGGCCGGCCAGGAGGGCATTGGAATAGTTGTGTCTAGAGGTAACAAAGGTATGGATGAGGGTTTCAGCAGCAGATGAGCTGAGGCAGGGACGGAGACGGGCGATGTTATGGAGGTGGAAGTAGGCGGTCTTGGTGATGGAGCAGATACGTGATCAGAAGCTCATCTCAGGGTCAAATAGGGCGCCAAGGTTGCGAACGTTCTGGATCAGCTTCAGACAGTGGCCAGGGAGAGGGATGGAGTCAGTGGCTATGGAGCGGAGTTTGTGGCGGGGACTGAAGACAATGGCTTCGGTCTTCACAATATTTAGTTGGAGTAAATTTTTGCTCATCCAGTACTGGATGTCGGACAAGCAGTGTGACAAATCAGAGGCAGCAGAGGTGTCGAGGGAGGTTGTGGTCAGTGTACATGTGGAACCTGACATTGTGTTTTCAGATGATGTTGCTGAGGGGCAGCGTGTAGATGAGAAATAGGAGGGGCCACGGATAGATCCTTGGGGGAGCTCCAGAGGTAATGGTGCGGGAGTGGGAAGAGAAGCCATTGCAGGAGATTCTCTGGTCTGCTTCTTAAAACCTACCTCTTTGACCAAGCTTTTGATCACCTGTCCTAACATCTCCTTATGCGGCTAGGTGTGAAATCTTGTTTGATAATCGGTCCTGTGAAGCACCTTGCGATGTTTTACCACTTTAAAGGTGCTATATAAATGCAAGTTGTTGCTGTTGTTGTTGTACTGCATCCCTGGTACCATTCTAGTAAATCTCCTCTGCACCCTCTCTAAGGCCTTGACATCCTTCCTAAAGTGCGGTGCCCAGAACTGAACACAATACTCCAGCTGAGGCCTAACCAGTGTTTATAAAGGTTTAACATAACTTCTGTGCTTTTGTACTCTATGCCTCTATTAATAAAGCCCAGGATCCCATATGCTTTTTTAACTGCTTTATCAACTTGTTTTGCCACCCTCAAAGATTTGTGTATGTGCGCCCCCAGGTCTCTCTGTTCCTGCACCCCCTTTAAAATTGTACCATTTAGTTTATTTTTGCCTCCCCTTCATTTTTCCTTCCAAAATGTATCACTTCACAATTCTCTGTGTTAAATTTCATCTGCCATGTGTCTGCCCATTTCACCAGTCTGTCTCTGTCCTCCTGAAGTCTGTTACTATCCCCCACATTATTACATTTCTGAGTTTCATGTCATCCACAAACTTTAAAATTATACCCTCTATACCCAAGTCTGGGTCATTAATATATATCAAAAAGAGCAGTGGTCCTAATACTGACCCCTGGGGAACACCACTGTAAACTTCCCTCCGGTCTGAAAAATAACCGTTCTCCACTACTCTCTGCTTTCTGTCCATTTGCCAGTTTTGTACCCACGCTGCCACTGTCCCTTTAATCCCATGGCCTTTAATTTTTCTAATAAGTCTATTATGTGGCACTTTATCAAACACCTTTTGAAAGTCCATATAAACAACATCAACCGCACTCCCCTCATCGACCCTCTCCGTTACTTCATCAAAGAACTCCATCAAGTTAGACAAACACAATTTTTAACAAATCCGTGCTGACTTTCATTTATTGGCCCAGACTTTTCCAAGTGCCAATTAATTTTGTCCCGGATTATTGTCTCTGGAAGTTTCCCCACCACCGACGTTAGACTGACTGGCCTGTAATTACCGGGTTTATCCCTCTCCCCTTTTTTGAACAAGGATGTAATATTTACAATCCTCCAGTCCTCTGGCACCGCTCCCATATCTAAGGAGGATTGGAAGATTGTGGACAGAGTCTCTGCAATTTCCCCCCTCACTTCCCTCAGTAACCCAGGATGCGTCCCATCCGGACCGGGTAACTTTTCTACTTTGAGTACTGCCAATCTTTTAAGTACCTCCTCTTTATCTATTTTTATCCTATCCAATATCACTCCTAGCTCCTCCTTTACTGCTCCAATGGCAGCATCTTCTTCTCTAGTGAAGACCGATGTGAAGTATTCATTTAGTGTCTCAGTCAGGCCCTCTGCCTCCAAGATGGTCTCCTTTTTGATCCCTAATCAGCCCCACCCTTCCTTTGACTATCCTTTTACTGCGTTTATAAAAGACTTTTGGATTCCCTTTTATGTTACTCACTAATCTATTCTCAGACTCTCTCTTTGCCCCTCTTATTCCCTTTTTTAGATCTCCTCTGTACTTTCTGTATTCAGCCTGGTTCTCTATTGAATGATGAACCTGACATTTATCAAAAGCCTCCTTTTTCTGTTTCATTTTAATCTCTATATCTTTAGTCATCCAGGGAGCTCTATCTTTGGATGCCCCTCCTTTCCCCCACATAGGAATGTGTCTACTCTGTACCCGAACTATTTCTTCTTTGACAGCCTCCCATTGCTCATTTACTGTTTTACCTGCCACTCTTTGATTCCAATTCACCTGAGTCAGATCCCTTTTCAACTCACTGAAATGAGTTGTCTAATGTGTGTATTAAGTAATTCCTTCTGATAGGCAAAAGAACCAGAGGGGAGATGAGGAGAAATTCTTTTACGCAGCGAGTTGTTATGATCTGGAATTCACTGCCTGAAAGGGCGGTGGAAGCAGATTCAATAATAACTTTCAAAAGGGAATTGGATAAATACTTGAAGGGGAAAAATTTACAGGGGAAAGAGCAGTGGAATGGGACTAATGGGATAGCTCTTTCAAAGAGCTGGCACAGGCACGAGGGGCTGAATGGCCTCCTTCTATGCTGTATCATTCTGTAATTCTATGAAACGTCCTGATGCAGCATTTGTTTAAATTCCTTCAGAATTCACCAGTTTTGTAATAACCTCATCTACTCACCTTCCATATCAAATATGGAATATCCCTTTGAGGGATATTGTTGGGGGCAGTGAATTTCTGTTTCACAGGAGCCTCTTAGCCTCAGTAAAAGATTCAGAGAAACCAGTAATTACAGACCTGTTGGTTTAATGTCAGCTGTGGGGCAGTTACTGGAATCTATCATCAGGGACCGAGTGACTGAGCACTTGAACAAATATCAACTGATCAGAGAGAGTTGGCAGGGATTTGTAAAGGGTGAGTCACGTCTTACTAATCGAGTCAAATTTTTTGAGGAGGTCACTAATAAGGTCGATAAGAGAGTATCTGTGGATGTTATTGATATGGACTTTCCAGAAGACATTCGACAAGGTTCCGCATAATAGATTATTAGCAAAAAAATGAGTGCACAGAGTTGGAGGTAATCTTGTGACTTGGGTCAGTAATTAGTTGGGAGGTAGGAGAGAGAGGGATCATTCTCTGATTGGTGGGATGTGACAAATGGTGTTCCCCAGGGATCTGTCCTGGGGTTTTACCTTTTCACCATATTTATTAATGACTTGGGTGAAGGAATAGAGAGCCGTGTATCTAAGTTTGCTGACAACAATAAGTTAGGAGGCAAAGTAAATAGTGTAGATGGGAGCAGGAAGTTGCAAAGGGACATTGATAGATTCAGTGAGTGGGCAAAACTGCAGCAGATGGAGTTCAACATGGGGAAGTGTGAGGTCATCCACTTTGGACCGAAGAAAGATAAATCAGGGTATTTTCTAAATGGGGAGAAGCTCGGAACTGTGGAGGAGCAGAGAGATTTAGGGGTCCAAGTACAGAAATCACTCAAAGCTAGTGGACAGGTTCAGAAAATTAAAAAAAAGGCCAATGGCTAATCTCAAGAGGGCTGGAATACAAAGGGTGAAAGTTATGTTTCGGCTGTACAGAGCTCTGGTTAGACTCTACCTGCTCAGTTTTAGGCACCGCCCCTCAGGAAGGATATATTGGGCTTGGAGACGGGGCAACACAGATTCACCAGAATAATCCTGGAACTAAAAGGGTTAAATTATGAGGACAGGTTGCATAGACTCGGCTTGTATTCCCTTGAATATAGAAGATTGAGGAATGATCTAATCGAGGTGTTTAAAGTGTTAAAAGGATTTGATAGGGGAGACAGAGAGGAATTATTTCCTCTAGTGGGAGAGTTCAGACCTCAAAATTAGAGCTGGGCCGTTCGGGAGTGATGTCAGGAAGCATTTCTTCACACAAAGATTAGTGGAAATCTGGAACTCTCTCCCCAAAAGAGGGTGCAGAAGAGATTTACTAGAATGGTTCCAGGGATGAGGGACTTCAGTTACATGGATAGACTGGAGAAGCTGGGGTTGTTCTCCTTAGAGCAGTGAAGGTTAAGGGGAGATTTGATCGAGGTATTCAAAATCATGAAAGGTCTCGACAGAGTGGATAGAGAGAAACTGTTCCCATCAGCGGAGGGGTCAAGAACCAGAGGACATAGATTTAAGGTGATTGGCTAAAGAACCAAAGGCGACTCTCTCCCCCAAAAGGCTCTGGATGCTGGGGATCAATTGAAAATTTCAAGACTGAGATTGGAAGATTTTTGTTGGGTAAGGGTAATCAAGGGATATAGGTCAAAGGTGAATAAATGGGGGTGATGTACATATCAGCCATGATTTAATTGAATGGCAGAAAGGGCTTGAGGTGAATGGTGAACTCCTGTTCTTAATGTTCCTATAAATGCAAGTTCTTTCTTTCCTTAACACAGACGGAGTAACTGCAGGAGCACATTACAAAATGCACTCAAACATATTTGGGCTGGATTTTGGTGTGAGCAGCGAACAAACAGCACAGACTTGCACTTAGAATCATAAAATGGTTGCAGCATGGAAGGAGGCCATTCGGTCCATCGAGTCAGTGCCAGCTCGTCCCACTCCCCGCCCTATCCCCATAGCCCTGCACATTTTTTCCCTTCAAGTACTTATCCAGTTCCCTTTTGAAGGCCATGATTGAATCTGCCTCCACAACCCACTCGGGCAGTGCATTCCAGATCATAACCACTCGCTGCGTAAAAATGTTTTTCCTCTTGTCACCTTTGGTTCTTTTGCCAATCACCTTAAATCTATGCCCTCTGGTTCTTGACCCCTCTGCCAATGGGAATAGTTTCTCTCTATCTACTCTGTCTAGACCTTTCATGATTTTGAATCCCTCGATCAAATCTCCTCTCAACCGTCTCTGCTCTAAGGAGAACAACCCCAGCTTCTCCAATCTATCCACATAACTGAAGTCCCTCATCCCTGGAACCATTCTAGTAAATCTCTTCTGCACCCTCTCTAAGGCCTACACATCCTTCCTAAAGTGCAGTACCCAGAATTGGACACAATACAGGGAGAATGTTTCCTCTGGCTGGGGGTCCAGAACGAGGGGGCACAGTCTCAGGATACGGGGTAGGACATTTAGGACTGAGATGAGGAGAAATTTCTTCACTCAGAGGGTGGTGAACCTGTGGAATTCTCTATCATAGAAGGCTGTAGAGGCCAAGTCACTGAATATATCTAAGAAGGAGCGAGATAGATTTCTAGACACAAAAGGCATCAAGGGGTATGGGGAGAGAGCGGGAATATGGTATTGAGATAGAGGATCAGCCATGATCAGTTTGAATGGCGGAGCAGGCTTGAGGGGCCGAATGGCCTACTCCTGCTCCTATTTTCTATGTTTCTATGTATACTCTAATTGTGGCTTAACCAGTGTTTATAAAGGTTCATCATGACTTCCTTGCTTTTGTACTCTGTGCCTCTATTTATAAAGCCCAGGATCCTGTATATTTTTTAACCACTTTCTCGACCTGTCCGACCACCTTCATTTGGTTTGCCCCTTGCCCATTGACTTTCTTTGAACTTTTGCACAGCAAGTTCCTGAAAATTAGAAACCCAAGATGGCGCGGCCCCCCCTACAGGGCATCTGGGACCCGTGTGAACGGGGCCAGCAACTGGGTATCTCCTTAACCAATCAGATCGCAGAATCATTAATGAGTAAGGCAGAGTCTGAACCAGGAAGTGTAAGTTCGAATAGTGAATTCAATATCAGATCAGGTACAGAAAGAGAAATGAAGAGCGGGAAAGAAAGATTGGATTAAGAGAGTGAGAAAAAAAGAGAGAAAAAGTAAAAAAAAATTATTTACATTTAAAAAAAAATATCCAACAATAATTAAAATCTGAATTAATGAGACTTCACACTTGTAAAAGTTAATTTTTATGCCAGAGAGGTTGTTTAGCATTAATTAAGACTTACCACGCTGTTAAAATGGTACTTAGACTTGAAATGACTTGACTTGACTTTTGTTGGGGAGTTTGGTCCGTATCTACGACGTCAGTGCAGGGACTTCACACTGTTCAATACATTTCTATTTCAATCCCTGAAGGGGACGATACCCCATGTTGCCATTGATAGATTAGTCCTGATGCATAGTTCAAATGTCTGCTAGTACATGAATAAAACATTGCACACCTGCTTTTCATCCCTGCAGAGAATATCAAGCCCATGAAACGCTACGCCATCTCCATCCACCCTCTGCATTCTAAGGGACTTGGGATTCCAGTTTCGACGGAAGCATATTCCAAGCAAGGAGGTAAGTGACTCCCAAACTTTACCCTCTGACTTCACCTCCATCACCAATGTTTCACTGTGTAGATTTCTGTCATTCCTCAAACCGCTGATTGATTTCAAAGTGCAGAGTGCGTGCAGGACAAATCTGGCCCCAATCTCATTGCAGAGTGAAGTGGAGTGAAGTCTCACACAGAGTGGGCGGGGAGAGTCTCGCACAGAGTGGGCGGAGAGTCTCGCACAGAGTGGGCGGAGAGTCTCGCACAGAGTGGGCGGAGAGAGTCTCGCACAGAGTGGGCGGGGAGAGTCTCACACAGAGTGGGCGGAGAGAGTCTCGCACAGAGTGGGCGGAGAGTCTCACACAGAGTGGGCGGAGAGAGTCTCACACAGAGTGGGCGGGGAGAGTCTCACACAGAGTGGGCGGAGAGAGTCTCACACAGAGTGGGCGGGGAGAGTCTCACACAGAGTGGGCGGGGAGAGTCTCACACAGAGTGGGCGGAGAGTCTCACACAGAGTGGGCGGAGAGAGTCTCACACAGAGTGGGCGGAGAGTCTCACACAGAGTGGGCGGAGAGTCTCACACAGAGTGGGCGGAGAGAGTCTCGCACAGAGTGGGCGGAGAGAGTCTCACACAGAGTGGGCGGAGAGTCTCACACAGAGTGGGCGGAGAGAGTCTCACACAGAGTGGGCGGAGAGAGTCTCGCACAGAGTGGGCGGAGAGAGTCTCGCACAGAGTGGGCGGAGAGAGTCTCGCACAGCGTGGGCGGAGAGTCTCACACAGAGTGGGCGGGGAGAGTCTCGCACAGCGTGGGCGGAGAGTCTCACACAGAGTGGGCGGAGAGAGTCTCGCACAGAGTGGGCGGAGAGAGTCTCACACAGAGTGGGCGGGGAGAGTCTCACACAGAGTGGGCGGAGAGTCTCACACAGAGTGGGCGGAGAGAGTCTCACACAGAGTGGGCGGAGAGTCTCACACAGAGTGGGCGGAGAGTCTCACACAGAGTGGGCGGAGAGAGTCTCGCACAGAGTGGGCGGAGAGAGTCTCACACAGAGTGGGCGGAGAGTCTCACACAGAGTGGGCGGAGAGAGTCTCACACAGAGTGGGCGGAGAGAGTCTCGCACAGAGTGGGCGGAGAGAGTCTCGCACAGAGTGGGCGGAGAGAGTCTCACACAGAGTGGGCGGAGAGTCTCGCACAGAGTGGGCGGAGAGTCTCACACAGAGTGGGCGGAGAGTCTCATACAGAGTGGGCGGGGAGTCTCATACAGAGTGGGCGGGGAGAGTCTCACACAGAGTGGGCGGAGAGACATGAGAGACTACCTGCAGGCCATCCAATGCTTTATTAGTGCGAGGTGCACCGCGTCATTCAGGAACCAGGCTCAGAAACAGCAGCAGGTCCACATCACAAATGCTGAACCCAAACCAAAATATTCTCCAGACTAAACCGAGGGCCAAATGGTAGACTGCTCCCTCCCAACATTGACCTCACAAAAGTCCCAACACCTCCCCTCCCCATTCCCTCTCCCTGTCTGCCTTCTCCCGCCTCTCCCCCTCCCTCCCCTCCCACCTCCCTTTCTCCCCCTCCTTCTTCCCCCTCCCCCTCCCTTTCTCCCCCCTCCCCCTCCCTTTCTCCCCCCTCCCCCTCCCTTTCTCCCCCCTCCCCCTCCCTTTCTCCCCTCCCCCACCCTAACCCCCTTTCCCCTCCCCCTCCCTCACCCCCTTTCCCCTCCCCTCCCTCACCCCCTTTCCCCTCCCCCTCCCTCACCCCCTTTCCCCTCCCCCTCCCTCACCCCCTTTCCCCTCCCCCTCCCTCCTCTCCCCTTCTCTCCTCCTGTAGAAGTACATGAACATTGTTCGAGGTGCTCTTCCAGTTGTAAACAAGTTGGGCTCAATAAAGTTTCTCTTTGTACTACTTGTTTGGGTGTTAATGCATTGGTATAATGTAAGTTTCGACACTCCCTCCCCCCCCAGCTCCCTCTCTTCCCCCCCTCCCCTCCCGTCTCCCCTCCCCTCCCATCTCCCCTCCCCTCCCCTCCCGTCTCCCCTCCCCTCCCCTCCCGTCTCCCCTCCCCTCCCGTCTCCCCTCCCCTCCCGTCTCCCATCCCCTCCCCTCTCCCGTCTCCCATACCCCCTCCCCTCCCCATCCCTCCCCTCCCCATCCCTCCCCTCTCGACTCTCCCCCCCTCTCGACTCCCCTCCCCCTCACTTCACTCTCCCCTCCCTTCCCCTCCCCCCTCTTCCCCTCCCCCCTCCCTTCCACCTCCCCCTCCCTTTCCCTCCCCATCCCTCCCCCTCCCCTCCCTCCTCCCTCCCCTCCCTCCTCCCTCCTCTCTCCCCCTCCCCTCCCTCCTCCCTCCTCCCTCCCCCTCCCTCCTCTGTCCCCACTCACCCTCCCCCTCCCTCCTCTGTCCCCACTCCCCCTCCCCCTCCCCCTCCCTCTGCACTCCCCCCTCCCTCCCCACTCCCCCTCCCTCCCCCCTCCCCCTCCCCCTCCCCCTCCCTCCCCTCTCCCCCTCCCTCCCCCTCCCCCTCCCTCCCCTCTCCCCACTCCCCCTCCCCCTCCCTCCCCACTCCCCCTCCCCCTCCCTCCCCCTCCCTCCCCTCTCCCCTGTCCCCACTCCCCCTCCCTCCCTCCCCCTCCCTCCCCCTCCCTCCCTCCCCCTCCCTCCCCCTCCCTCCCTCCCCCTCCCTCCCCTCTCCCCTGTCCCCACTCCCCCTCCCTCCCCTGTCCCCTCCTCCCCTGTCCCCTCCTCCCCTGTCCCCCTCTCACCCTCCCCTGTCCCCCTCTCACCCTCCCCCTCCCCCCTCCCCCCTCCCCCTCCCCCTCCCCTCCTAACCCAGACACTGCTGCAGTTATAGTTCCCTCCTGATTAACTAGTTTACAGTTGTAGAATTTACAATTTTCAAATTCATTTATTTTGAAAACAGCAAAATGGTCCCAAGAGTGGAAGTGACATGTCGAGCTCGAGTGATTGGCCGCCCCAGCGGGTCAGATTGATTTTCAGGTTCTCGGCTCCTGGTTGGTCAGTGTTCATCTGTGACCGTCTAATTCTCATTTCTCCTGTTTCAGCTCCACTGATTGGGCCGGAGGTAAGTGGAGACCATATTTGGGAATCAAAGGCCGAGGTGATATGGGAAGAGATTCCTATCAACAAACGCCAAGGTTTTATTCGGAATTACACAATATTCTACAGTGATAAGACAGGACCTATTCGATGTAAGTATCCGAGTCAGCATTACACAGGACTGTCTCCACACAGTCAGAGATAAACCCTGGCTTGCTCTGTTTGTTCGCTGGACACAGAGCTCTCCTGTTTGGCCCAGGTGTTCAGCATTCAATAATCTGCAGAAGGACAGCCATTCTATCACATCATTGGCCAATCTGTAACTGAACTCCATCTCCCCGTCTTTGCTCCATATCCCTCAATACCCAAATACAATAAAAATCTATTAATCACTCTCAATAGTCTTTGGGGGAGAGAGTTCCAGATTTCCACTCCCCTTTGTGTGAAAAAGTGCTTCCTGACATCACCCCTGAATGGCCTGGCTCTAATTTTCGAGATCACGGGCACTGAATTGGGTCGTGTGGGGCCCGTTGTTTCGGCGCTACACGGCCTCTCCGACATCCAAGATGGCGTCTTGGATGCGCACGCACGTTTCCTGCCTGACGTGTGCCAGGCGCCATCTTGGTATAGGAGTTAGCGCAGGCGCAGATATCAAACGCTGGAATCGTGTAAAGTAGGGAGAAAATGGCTTCAATCAGTGTACAATGCTGATTTAAAGTGATAAGTCCCAAAATGGTGTCTTACACTCAACTCAACGCACAGTCTTAACCCCGACCATCTCAACAAGTCTTAGAGCATCTGGAGGACCCCCCACCGGCGCTATTTAAAGGGACCGTGCAGGATTTACTGCTTAGTGACTGGATTATTGCCTCTGGGTGTCCAGACATTTGTAACTGTTTTTGGAACTCTCCTAAACTTCAATACTAGGACGCGGGGACATAGCCTAACATTTAGAGCCAGGACGTGCAGGAGTGAAGTTAGGAAATGCTTCTACACACAAAGGGTGGGAGACGTTTGGAACGCTCTTCTACAGATGGCAGTTGATGCTAGCTCAATTGTGAATGTTAAATCTGAGATTGATAGATTTTTGTGAACCAGGGGTATTAAGGGATATGGGGCTAAGGCGGGTATATGGAGTTAGGTCACAGGTCCATCATGATCTCATTGAATGGTGGAACAGGCTCGAGGGGCTGAATGCCACTGCCACTTGCTGCCTCTTCATATGCGCCACCTTCTCCTGCAAGAAAGCGGGACGTGTGTCTGGGTGATGTGCCTGTCATGGTTGAATAGCTGCCAGTGTTTGTGGCCTGTGAGTTGTGGGTGGGCGGTTTGAAACAGTGGTAATGTGTAAGGGTGAGAGGAAGCATCTGATTGGCAGAGTTGAGTACCAATGGAAAGAGTTTGTTGGTATGTGGGTGATGGGGGTGTAGTGTGTGGTGCAGTTGGTGGGAGACGCCACTTGACAGTTGACCTCACTCACCTTGACCACTCATGTCAAAGCAATGAACTTCTTCCTGCACTGCATCCATGTTCATGCTGTGTGCCTGGCATTGACTTCGTCCCTCGCTGCCTCCCGCTGCCTCCCACTGCCTTTGAGTATATGTCTGGAGGGCCTCTTGCCCTGTGGAGATAGGATGTCCCTCCTTCTGTCCACCTCTTGCACCAAGGTCTCGAGTGCATCAGCAGAGAACCTTGGTGCACGCACTCTCGCAGGCCTGGTACCAACTCAGATCGGCAGATTGGTGAGGTCTGGTGTGCAGATTGGAGGATGTGGGATTTAGTAGTGCGCAACATTTATTCAATGTTTTAACATAACTCATCAGTGTGTAAACATAGGGATGGGATCTGCTTCTGTGTTTTATGTGTGTGATGTCTGATTTCTGTGCAGACTTCATGCAGACAGTAGACTGTTATTTTCATCAAATAACAGGTACCAGCTACCTTTAAGAGATTTCTAAAAAACATCCTCCCTTTAAGAGATTGCACTCCCTCTGGTGGAGGAAAGTGTGAATTGCATTGATTCCCCAGGCATGGCCTGGAGAGGAACGCTGGTCGCAGGTAAGTGCTCCCTTGGGTCCAAACTTGCATCTTGCCTGCCCAGAGTCCGTCGGGCCCGGGGTGTTCGTGCATCGCGCTGCCATTGCCCCAGAAATTAATTAATTGAATTTAAATTCGCCAGCTGCCATGGCGGGATTTGAACTCATGACTCTGGATTTTAGTCCAGGCCTCTGGATTACTAGCCCAGTAACATAACCACTATGCTACCGTACCCACATCTGTAACCTCATGGCCCGGCATATTCCTCACTCTACCATTACCAACAAGCCAGGGGATCAACCCTGGTTCAATGAGGAGTGCAGAAGAGCATGCCAGGAGCAGCACCAGGCGTACCTAAAAATGAGGTGCCAACCTGGTGAAGCTACAACTCAGGACTACATGCATGCTAAACAGCGGAAGCAACATGCTATAGACGGAGCTAAGCGATTCCACAACCAACGGATCAGATCAAAGCTCTGCAGTCCTGCCACATCCAGTCGTGAATGGTGGTGGACAATTAAACAACTAACGGGAGGAGGAGGCTCTGCAAACATCCCCATTCTCAATGATGGCGGAGTCCAGCACGTGAGTGCAAAAGACAAGGCTGAAGCGTTTGCAACCATCTTCAGCCAGAAGTGCCGAGTGGATAATCCATCTCAGCCTCCTCCCGATATCCCCACCATCACGGAAGCCAGTCTTCGGCCAATTCGATTCACTCCACGTGATATCAAGAAACGGCTGAGTGCACTGGATACAGCAAAGGCTATGGGCCCCGACAACATCCCAGCTGTAGTGCTGAAGTCTTGTGCTCCAGAACTAGCTGCGCCTCTAGCCAAGCTGTTCCAGTACAGCTACAACACTGGCATCCACCCGACAATGTGGAAAATTGCCCAGGTATGTCCTGTCCACAAAAAGCAGGACAAATCCAATCCGGCCAATTACCGCCCCATCAGTCTACTCTCAATCATCAGCAAAGTGATGGAAGGTGTCGTCGACAGTGCTATCAAGCGGCACTTACTCACCAATAACCTGCTCACCGATGCTCAGTTTGGGTTCCGCCAGGACCACTCGGCTCCAGACCTCATTACAGCCTTGGTCCAAACATGGACAAAAGAGCTGAATTCCAGAGGTGAGGTGAGAGTGACTGCCCTTGACATCAAGGCAGCATTTGACCGAGTGTGGCACCAAGGAGCCCTAGTAAAATTGAAATCAATGGCAATCAGAGGGAAAACTCTCTAGTGGCTGGAGTCATACCTATCACAAAGGAAGATGGTAGTGGTTGTTGGAGGCCAATCATCTCAGCCCCAGGGCATTGCTGCAGGAGTTCCTCAGGGCAGTGTCCTTGGCCCAACCATCTTCAGCTGCTTCATCAATGACCTTCCCTCCATCATAAGGTCAGAAATGGGGATGTTCGCTGATGACTGTACAGTGTTCAGTTCCATTCGCAACCCCTCAGATAATGAAGCAGTCCGAGCCCGCATGCAGCAAGACCTGGACAACATCCAGGCTTGGGCTGATAAGTGGCAAGTAACATTCGCGCCAGATAAGTGCCAGGCAATGACCATCTCCAACAAGAGAGAGTCTAACCACCTTGACATTCAACGGCATTACCATCTGTAAACTTGGATATACGACTCCCTATTCCTTCCTTCAGTCGTTTCTATACACGGTGAAAAGCTGAGGCCCCAGAACAGATCCCTGGGGAACAGCCCAGTCACATTCTCCCAATCAGAGTACACTCCTTTTATCCCCACTCTCTCTGACTCGAACCTCCTGACCAATTACCAACTTGTGTCACAGGGTGACCTCGAATTAAGTGGGGAGAGAGGAAGAAATCAGAAAACGACAGACCTGTCTGTTTAACATCAATTCTGTGATCTTTTATTTTTGCAAATAATCTCCTGTGTGGGACTTTATCAGATGCCTTCTGGAAGTCCATATAGACAATAATCAGAGACAGTTAGGGATCAGCTCAAAAAATTCAACTCAATTAATCAGACATGACCTTTCCTTCACAAATCCATGATGACTCCCTTTTGATCAGTTCATACTTGTCCAAGTGTTCAGTCAGTCTGTCTTTAATGACAGTTGTAGGGAAGTTACTGGATTCTGATGTTAAACAGACAGGTGTGTTGTTTTCTGGTTTCTCCCTCTCTTCCCACTTAAATAACGGAATGACATTTGCAATTTGCCAATTTAAAAGCACAATTCCTGAATCTGGAGAGCTTTGCAAAATGATCACTAAAGCATCTGCACCGTCCTCACCTGTTCCTTTAAATACCCTGGGTTGGAAACCATCAGCTCCTGGAGATTTCTCTATCTTAGGTCATGTTATTTTCTCCATTACAATATTTTTTACTCATATTAAATCTACTTGATTTATTTTTAAGTTCTCTTGTACTAGTATTTTGTCCTCTTTCTGCACTGTAAATGGATACAACGTACACATTTAACAAGTCTGCCATTTCCTTATTATCCATTATAGTCTCACCTACATCTGTCTTGAATGGGCCCACATCCCCCCTTCGAGCTCTCTCAATATATTGTTGCTGTTAGCTTTGATAGTCCTTGCAAGTTTGTTTTTTCATAGTCCCTTCTAGCCCCTCCTATTACTTTCTTTGTATCCCTTTGTCACTTTTTATATCTCTCCCACTTCACTGGATTGCCCCCTTTCCTTCCATTTGGGTAAACCTTTGCTTTTAACTTGATTTATTGACCAGGGTTACTTAACAAGATAAGTGGAGGTTTTGCCTTTCAGGGGTTTGTACTGGGTTTGTATTGTAACAAAAACTTCACACTGTTTGTCTCTAGATTTATCCATTAACAGTTTACTGATCCCTGAGAAACTCCTTCCACTCCTGTACATCAAAAACAAAACTGGCCTCAGCTCCAAACCTCCGATCCCCGAGGCCCCGATCCCAGGGTCCCCTCCCTCTCCCTCCCTCTCCCTGCCTCTGAGACAGTCCTTGTTATATTTTGCTAATCTTCCAACTTGGCAAGTTTCCATACTAGTTCCTCAATGCTTAAATCAACATCATTTATGTAAATAGTTTGCAAAAATTACCAGTGAGAATGTAACCAGTTATTCGTTAAACGTTCCTATATTCTGTGTTAATGTATAATTTTATTTACATGTTTTGTGTTGACTGATAAAGCTACATTAATACATCAGAAGCTATCCCACAAAAGGTTTTGATTTGGATATTGATGTGTAAAAGTTAAAATTATACACTGAGTCTTCACTTATTCCAGAAGTTTTTTTATTTTTGCATCCCTCACTTTAATATTCTGTGTCCTTTCTCTTCAATACCACAGCCTTTGATGCAGAAGTAAATCTTGGTCCAGCTGGGCAGCAGCCTGCCCGTCAGTGACACTTCAATCCAGTCATTTTGGACATGCTGTATTCTAAATCTCTACATGGTCATTTCTCACACATGGCCTTTGTTAGCGATTTTATTGTTCTGACAGGTTTCATATTATGACACTTTATTAAAATGTATATCACAGTCTACAGTTTCACTATTGTGTTTTTTTCTCATTGAAAAAGCTGCAAAATGTCTCATACCGTTAACTATAACATTACATTTCAAAGACTGTGCATGTTTGATATCAGATTGAAATTCTACATTCACACTGGAGGAGCAGATGTAGTCAGTGGAATGATGCAGCCTTCGAGAATTGGCTAAACAGTCAGCAAAACGGTTTCCTCAACAAGAATTGGAACTGATAGAAAATCAGCCAATCTCCTAATTTTCCTCAATCAAACTTGGGGTGGAGTTTTCCAATCCTGAGGAAGTGGCCCCAGGGTTAATACTCTGTATAAAGCATTCAGTGAGTTTTCCCAGATTCCAGTGAATCAGTTATATGTTTCATTCAGACACACTCCATTGCTCGTTCAGCAGAGACAGGTGGGATTTGCGAATACTCCATGTGATTTTCACACAGTTTTTGCTTCATTTGCTGTGTTTAGATATTGTGAGCAATGCGCTGGAGAGGAGATACACACTGACAGGGCTGCTCGCTGACACCGATTACCAGGTGCAAGTCATGGCAACAACAGATGCAGGCGGAACAAACGGTTCGGTTATGAATCTCACCACAAAGAAATCCGGTAACTATCAATAAATTTTATGTAAGAAATGAACAGCTCTTTTAAAAAATTGTGCACAAACTATTTTACTTCAACTCGTGACTATAAACTAAAGGTAGTCAATCTCGCACCTAATCTGTTATCGGTTACTGGAGCACCTGTGGTGATGGTGTTGGTTGATGTATAGTTTTGTAATGCCAGGTACATTACAGCATGCAATGCACAAACAATTATTCTGCTGCTAAGATGCACAACAGTTAATTGTTACTTATCACAGGCCAAGGCCAATCAGAGTTTAATTGCTTTGGTGAGAGAACGTTGCAGAACAGAATGTGCTTGTGAGTTGTAGGCTGTAGGTTAGGAGCACACGGCTTTTTACATTAGAACCATAGAAAAGACACAGCACAGCCATTCAGTCCATTGTGTCCGCGCCGGCTCGAAGAACAACCAGGTGCCCATTCTAATCCCACCTTCCAGCACCCGGTCCGTAGCCCTGCAGCTTACAGCACTTTAGGTGCAGGTCCAGGTACTTTTTGAAAGAGTTGAGGGTCCCTGCCTCTACCACCAATTCGGGCAGCGAATTCCATAGACCCACCACCCTCTGGGTAAAAAGGTTTTTCCTCATGTCCCCTCTAATCCTTCCACCAATCAGCTTAAATCTATGTCCTCTAGTTCTTGAACTCCCCGCTAGGGGAAACCGGTACTTCCTGTCTACTCTATCTGGGCCCCTCATAATTTTGTACACCTCAATCAAGTCTCCCCTCAGCCTCCTCTGCTCCAAGGAAAACAACCCCAGCCTATCCAATCTCTCCTCATAGCTGCAATTTTCAAGCCCTGGCAACATTCTTGTAAATCTTCTCTGCACTCTCTCCAGAGCAATTACGTCCTTCCTGTAATGTGGTGACCAGAACTGCGCACAATACTCCAACTGTGGCCTTACCAGCGTTTTATACAGTTCCATCATTACATCCCTGCTTTTGTATTCTATACCTCGGCTAATAACAGAGAGCATTCCGTATGCCTTCTTCACAACCTTATCTACCTGTACTGCCACCTTCAGGGACCTGTGCACATGCACTCCAAGGTCTCTCACTTCCTCTACCCCTCTCAATATATTCCCGTTTACTGCATATTCCCTTTTACTGTTTGCCCTCCCTAAGTGCATTACCTCACACTTCTCCGGGTTGAACTCCATTTGCCACTTTTCCACCCACTCCACCAACCCATTGATATCTCTTGGAGTCTACAGCTATCCTCTTCACTATCAACTACACGGCCAATTTTTGTGTCGTCTGCAAATTTGCCAATCATGCCCCTTACATTCAAGTCCAAATCATTAATACATATCATAAACAGCAAGGGTCCCAACACTGAGCCCTGTGGCACACCACTGGAAACAGATTTCCATTTGCAAAGACATCCATCGACTTTTACCCTTTGTTTCCTGTTACTGAGCCAATTTTGGATCCAATTCACCACATTTCCCTGTATCCCATGGGCTTTTTACCTTTCTGACCAGTCTGCCATGTGGGACCTTGTCAAATGCCTCACTAAAATCCATGTAGACAACATCCACTGCACTACCCTCATCAATCCTCCTTGTCACTTCCTCAAAGAATTCAATCAGATTTGTAAGGCATGACCTTCCCTGAACAAACCCATGCTGACTATCCCTGATTAAACCATGCCTTTCCAAGTGACAGTTTATCCTATCTCTCAGTATTGATTCTAATAGTTTGCCCACCACCGAGGTAAGAATGACCGGCCTATAATTGTTCAGCCTTTCCCTCGTACCCTTTTTAAACAATGGCACTACGTTTGCAGTCTTCCAGTCCTCTGGTACCTCCCCTGTATCTAGTGAGGATTGAAAATGATCCTCAGAGCATCCGTTATTTCCTCCCTGGCTTCCTTCAATAGCCTAGGAAACAATCCATCCGGCCCTGGTGATTTATCAACTTTCAAGGATTCCAGTCCCTCTAGTACTTCCTCTCTCGTTATGTTTACCTTATCCAATATTTCACACCTCTCCTCTTTAACTACTATGTCCGGATCATCCCTTTCCTTTGTGAATACGGAGACAAAATATTCATTTAAAACCCTACCCACATCCTCTGCTTCTACACACAAGTTACCCTTATCATCCCCGATAGGTTCCACCTTTTCCTTAGCTATCCTCTTGTTCTTAATGTACTGATAAAACATCTTTGGGTTTTTTTTAATCTTACTAGCTAATATATTTTCATGCCCTCTCTTTGCTTTCCTTATTTCCTTTTTTACGTCATCCCTGTACTTTCTATACTCCTCTAGGCTTTCTGCAGTATTTAGTTTTCTGTGACAGTCATAAGCTTTCTTTTTCTGCTTTATCTTGCCCCGTATACTTCGAGACAACCAGGGGGCTCTAAATTTGGCAGTGCCACCCTTTCTCTTTGAGGGGACGTGTCTGCATTGTACCTGTAGAATTTCACTTTTTAGTGCCTCCCACTGGCTTGCCACTGATTTCTCCTCAAGTAGTTGTGTCCAGTCCACTTCTGCCCAATCACCTCTTAGTTCTGTAAAATTTGCCTTCCCCCAATTTAAAATGTTTACTCCTGATTTAACTCTGTCCTTTTCCATAATAATGCTAAAACTAACTGAATTGTGGTCACTATCCCCAATATGGTCACCCACTGTCACTTCACCCACTTGCCCATCTTTATTTCCCAGGACTAAATCTGGAATTGATTAACATTATCTTGCTACTGCAACAAAGTACAACATCTGCAGCGCTAAATGTAGCAAATACATCAGGAAAGGGTTTCAGGTATCATTGCAAGTGGTTAGTTAGATTAAATGCTGCTTTATACATAAAGATATCATAAAGACAGATAGATAGGCAGAAAGATGTGGAAATATGGACAGACAGAGAGGTAGATGTAGACACATATGATTATAAATATAGCCAGTGCAGTCCAGATCATAAATCATAGAATCATAGAAAGTTACGGCACAGAAGGAGGCCATTTGGCCCATCGTTTCCATGCCGGCCGACAAAGAGCCACCCAGCCTAATCCCATTTTCCAGCACTTGGTCCGTAGCCCTGTAGGTTACGGCACTTCAGGTGCACATCCAGGTACTTTTTAAATGAGTTGAGGGTTTCTGCCTCTCCCACCCTTTCAGGCAGTGAGTTCCAGACCCCCACCACCCTCTGGGTGAAAAAAATTCTCCTCGACTCCCCTCTAATCCTTCTTTACTTTAAATCTGTGTCCCCTGGTCACTGACCTTTCTGCTAAGGGAAATAGGTCCTCCCTATCCACTCTATCGAGGCCCCTCATAATTTTATATACCTCAATTAAATCTCCCCTCAGCCTCCTCTGTTCCAAAGAAAACAACCCCAGTCTATCCAATCTTTCCTCATTGCTAAAATTCTCCAGTCCTGGCAACATCTTCGTAAATCTCCTCTGTACCCTCTCGAGTGCAATCACATCTTTCCTGTAATGCAGTGACCAGAACTGTACACAGTACTCAAGCTGTGGCCTAACCAGTGTTTTATACAGTTCTAGCATAACCTCCCTGCTCTTATATTCTATTCCTCGGCTAATAAAGGAAAGTATCCCATATGCCTTTTTAACTTCCTAATCTACCTGTCCTGATACCTTCAGTGATCTGTGGACCTGCACTCCAAGGTCCCTCACTTCCTCTACACCTCTCAGTATCCTCCCATTTATTGTGTATTTCCTTGCCTTGTTTGTTCTCCCCAAATGCATTATCTCACACTTCTCTGGATTGAATTCCATTTGCCACTTTTTTGCCCACCTGACCAGTCCATTGATATCTTCCTGCAGTCTACAGCTTTCCTCCTCACTATCAACCACATGGCCAATTTTTGTATCATCTGCAAACTTCTTGACCAAGCCCCCCACATTCAAATCCAATTCATTAATATATATCACAAAAAGCAAGGGATCTAGTACTGAGTCCTGTGGAACCCCACTGGAAACAGCCTTCCAGTCACAAAAACACCCGTCGACCTTTACCCTTTGCTTCCTGGCACTGAGCCAATTTTGGATTCCACTTTCCCTTGGATCCCATGAGCTTGTACTTTTTTGACCAGTCTGCCATGTGGGACCTTGTCAAAAGCCTTGCTAAAATCCATGTACACTACATCAATTGCATGACCCTAATCGACCCTACATGTTACCTGCTCAGAAAATTCAATCAAGTTAGTCAGACACGACCTTCCCTTAACAAATCCATGCTGATTGTCCTTGATTATTCCGTGCCTTTCTAAATGACGAATTATCCTGTCCCTCAGAATTGATTCCAATAATTTGCCCACCATTGAGGTTAGGCTGACTGGCTTGTAATTACTCGGTCTATCCCTTTCTCCCTTTTTAAACAACGGCACAATGTTAACAGTCCTCCAATCCTCCGGCACCTCGCCTGTATCCAGTGAGGATTGGAAAATGATGGTCAGAGCCTCCGCTATTTCCTCCCTGGCTTCTCTTAACAGCCTGGGATACATTTCATCCGGGCCTGGTGATTTATCTACTTTCAAAGATGCTAATCCCCTTAATACTTCCTCTCTCACTGAGTTTATCCCATCCAATATTTCATATTCCTCCTCCGTAACTACAATCTCTGCATCGTCCCTCTCTTTTGTGAAGACAGACACAAAGTATTCATTAAGAACCAGACCCACATCTTCCGCCTCCACACATAGACCTTTTTGGTCTCTAATCGGCCCTACTCTTTCCTTAGTTATCCTCTTGCTCTTTATGTATTTATAAAACATCTTTGGGTTTTCTTTGATTTTACTTGCCAATATTTTTTCATGCCCTCTCTTTGCTTTCCTAATTTCCTTTTTAATTTCACCCCTGCACTTTCTATACACCTCTGGGCTTTCTGCAGTATTGAGCTCTCGGTGTCTGACATAAGCTTCCCTTTTTTGCCTTATCTTACCCTGTGTGCTCCTTGTCATCCAGGGGGCTCTAGATTTGGGAGTCCCTCCCTTTTTCTTTGTGGGAACATGTTTACTCTGAACCCCTTGAATCTCCCCCTTGAATGCCTCCCACTGCTCTGACACTGATTTACCTTCAAGTAGCTGTTTCCAGTCCACTTTTGCTAAATCACTTCTCATTTTAGTAAAATTGGCCTTTCCCCAATTGAGAACGTTTACTCCTGTTCTATCTTTGTCCTTTTCCATAACTCTGCTAAATCTAACTGAATTATAATCACTACCACCAAAATGCTCTCCCACTGATACTCCTTCCACCTGCCCAGCCTCATTCCCTAAAACTAAATCCAGAACTGCATGCACAGGTAGATGGATAGATAATTAGAGATAACATAATGGCAGTAGAAAAAGGGACATAACTAACAGAAGGAGAGAAGCAGAATTCATATGGATTGAAATAAATGATAAGAAGGGATCAACCCCACTAATAGGGGTTTACTACAGACCACCGAATAGTGGAAAGGAGGTGGAGGAAGAAATATATCAGCAAATATGTGAAATGAGTAAAGGACACAGAATAATAATCAGGGGAGATTTTAACTACCCCCAAATAAACTGGCAAGAAGAGGGAGGTAAAGGGGTAGAGGGAATGGAGTTTTTACAGTGTGTGCAGGAGTCCTTTCTCACCCAGTATGTAAAAAGCCCAACAAGAGAGGAAGCACTGCTGGATCTAGTGATGGGAAATGAACCAGAGCAGAGCGAATCATAGAATGGTTACAGCAAAGAAGGAGGCCATTCAGCCCACAATCCCATGCCGGCTCTTTGTAGGAGCAATCCCGTTAGTCCCATTCTCCCGCTCTTTCCCCGTAGCCCTGCAAATTTTTTCTCTTCAGGTATTTATCCCCTTTGAAAGCCACGATAGAATTTGCCTCCATCTCCCTTTCAGGCAGCGCATTCCAGATCCTAACCACTTTGTAAAACGTTTTCCCTCATGTCACCTTTGGTTCTTTTACCAATCACCTTAAATCTGTGTCCTCTGGTTCTCGACCCTTCTGCCAATGGGAACAGTTTCTCTCTATCTACTCTGTCTAGACCCTTCATGATTTTGAATACCTCGATCAAATCTCCTCGCAACCGTCTCTGTTCCAAGGAGAACAACCCCAGCTTCTCCAGTCTATCCACGGAACTTAAGTCCCTCATCCCTGGAACCATTCTAGTAAATCTTTTCTGCACGCTTTCTCAGGCCTTCACATCCTTCCTAAAGTGCGGTGCCCAGAATTGGACACAATACTCCAGTTGTGGCCAAACCAGTGTTTTATAAAGGTTCATCATAACTTCCTTGCTTTTGTACTCTATGCCTCTATTTATAAAGCCCAGGATCCCATATGCTTTTTTAACCACTTTCTCAACCTGTCCTGCCACATTCAAAGATTTGTGCACATATATCTGTTCCTGCACCCCCTTTAGAATTGTACCATTTCGTTTATATTGCCTCTCCTCGTTCTTCCTGCTAAAATGTATCACTTCGCACTTCTCTGCGTTAAATTTCATCTGCCACGTGTCTGCCCATTCCACCAGCCTGTCTATATCCTCTTGAAGTCTATCACTATCCTTCTCACTGTTCACTACACTTACAAGTTTTGTGTCAGCTACAAATTTTGAAATTGTGCCCTGTACACCCAAGTCCAAGTAATTAATATATATCAAAAAAAGCAGTGGTCCTGGCCACAGAAAGTACTGACCCCTGGGGAACACCACTGTACACCTCCCTCCAGTCCGAAAAACAATCGTTCACTACCACTTTATCAAACGCCTTTTGAAAGTCCATATACACAACATCAACTGCATTGCCCTCATCAACCCTCCCTGTTACCTCATCAAAAATTCTATCAAGTTAGTTAAATACGATTTGCCTTTAACAAATTCGTGCTGGCTTTCCCTAATCAATCCACACGTGTCCTAGTGACTATTAATTTTGTCCCGGATTATCTTTTCTAAAAGCTTCCCCACCACCGAGGTTAAACTGACTGGCCTGTAGTTGCCTTTTTGAACAAGGGTGTAACATTTGCAATTCTCCAGTCCTCTGGCACCACCCCCGTATCGACGGATGTTTGGAAGATTATGGCCAGTACCTCCGCAATTTCCACCCTCAGCAACCTATGATGCATCCCATCAGGACCGGGTGATTTATCTACTTTAAATACAGCTAGCCTTTCTAGTACCTCCTTTTTATCAATTTTTACCCCATCCAGTATCTCAACTACCTCCCCTTTTACTGTGACTTTGGCAGCATCTTCTTCCTTGGTAAAGACGGATACAAAGTACTCATTTAGTACCTCGGCCATGCCCTCTGCCTCCATGAGTAGATCTCCTTTTTGGTCACTAATCGGCCCCACCCCTCCTGTTACTACCCGTTTACTGTTTACATGCCTGTAGAAGACTTTTGGATTCCCTTTTATGTTGGCCACCAGTCTATTCTCAGACTCTCTCTTTGCCGCTCTTATTTCCTTTTTCACTTCCCCTCTGAACTTCCTATATTCTGCCTGGTTCTCACTTGTATTATAAACCTGACATCTGTCATACGCCCCTTTTTCTGCTTCATCTTATTCTCCATCTCTTTTGTCATCCAGGGAGCTCTGGCTTTAGTTGCCCTCCTTTCTCCCTCGTGGGAATGTACTTAGACTGTACCCGAACCATCTCCTCTTTAAAGACCGCCCACTGTTCAAATTACAGATTTGCCTGACAATCTTTGATTCCAATTTACCCGGGCCAGATATGTTCTCATCCCACTGAAATTGGCGCTCCACCAATTAAGTATTTTTACTCTCGATTTCTCCTTGTCCTTTTCCATAACTAATCTAATCTGTTCTCTAAATGTTCCCCCACTGACACTTGCTCCACTTGACCCACCTCATTCCCCAGAACCAGATCCAGCAATGTCTCCTTTCTTTTTGGGCCGAAACATACTGATCAAGAAAGTTCTCCTGAACACACTTCAGAAATTCCTCCCCCTCTCTGCCCTTTACACTATTACTATCCCAGTCTATAGTCGGATAGTTGAAGTCCCCCATTATCACTGGTCTATAGTTCTTGCACCTCTCTGTAATTTCCCTGCTAATTTGTTCCTCTATCTCCTTCCCACTGGTTGGTGACCTATAGAATACACCCAGTAGTGTAATGGCACCTCTATTGTTTCTTAATTCTAATCAAATAGATTCTGTCTTTGACCCCTCCAGGACATCCTCTCTCTCCAGCACTGCAATATTCTCATTAATCAATACTGCCACCCACCTCCTTTTTTTCCTTCCCTATCTTTCCTGAACACCATCTGGGGTTAAATTGGATAAATCCTTAAACCAGGCACGGGGATTGCAGGACGCGATTAACTTGAGCCCAGTCGTTGAGATGCAGGCAGCACATAACATTCATGGTGCCAGGTGATTTACCTGATATCTGTGAGCAGCCAGGCCCAGCTGCGCCGTTGAATGGCTGCCCACCAGCAGGGGGCCCCGATATCGCATGTGGCTGGCACCTCTTAAAGGCAGCCTGCACCTCTTAAAGGCAGCCTGCACCTCTTATTTGCAAAATATAAGATACGGGTCCGCACGGAGTCTGAATGGAGATCAGACATCACACACACACACACACACACGTAAAACACTGAAGCAGGTCCCGTCCCTGTGTTTATAAACTCTGAGTTATGTTAAAACATTGAATAAAGGTTGCGCACCACTAAATCCCACATCCACCAATCTGAGTTGGAACCGGGCTATGAGAGAGATTCTCAGCAGAATCACCAAGGTTCAAGACTTTGGTTCAAGAGGTGGACAGAAGAAGGGACATCCTATATCCAAAGGGGGGCAAGAGGCCCTCCAGACATATGCTCCCAAGGCAGTGGGAGACAGCGGGGGTCGAAGTCAATGCCAGGCGCACAGCACCACAAACATGGATGCAGTGCAGGAAGGAGTTCAATCATAGAATCATAGAATCATAGAATCATAGAAGTTACAACATGGAAACAGGCCCTTCGGCCCAACATGTCCATGTCGCCCAGTTTATACCACTAAGCTAGTCCCAATTGCCTGCACTTGGCCCATATCCCTCGATACCCATCTTCCCCATGTAACTGTCCAAATGCTTTTTAAAAGACAAAATTGTACCCGCCTCTACTACTGCCTCTGGCAGCTCGTTCCAGACACTCACCACCCTTTGAGTGAAAAAATTGCCCCTCTGGATCCTTTTGTATCTCTCCCCTCTCACCTTAAATCTATGCCCCCTCGTTATAGACTCCCCTACCTTTGGGAAAAGATTTTGACTATCGACCTTATCTATGCCCCTCATTATTTTATAGACTTCTATAAGATCACCCCTTAACCTCCTACTCTCCAGGGAAAAAAGTCCCAGTCTGTCTAACCTCTCCCTGTAAGTCAAACCATCAAGTCCCGGTAGCATCCTAGTAAATCTTTTCTGCACTCTTTCTAGTTTAATAATATCCTTTCTATAATAGGGTGACCAGAACTGTACACAGTACTCCAAGTGTGGCCTCACCAATGCCCTGTACAACTTCAACAAGACATCCCAACTCCTGCATTCAATGTTCTGACCAATGAAACCAAGCATGCTGAATGCCTTCTTCACCACCCTATCCACCTGTGACTCCACTTTCAAGGAGCTATGAATCTGTACTCCTAGATCTCTTTGTTCTATAACTCTCCCCAACGCCCTACCATTAACGGAGTAGGTCCTGGCCCGATTCGATCTACCAAAATGCATCACCTCACATTTATCTAAATTAAACTCCATCTGCCATTCATCGGCCCACTGGCCCAATTTATCAAGATCCCGTTGCAATCCTAGATAACCTTCTTCACTGTCCACAATGCCACCAATCTTGGTGTCATCTGCAAACTTACTAACCATGCCTCCTAAATTCTCATCCAAATCATTAATATAAATAACAAATAACAGCGGACCCAGCACCGATCCCTGAGGCACACCGCTGGACACAGGCATCCAGTTTGAAAAACAACCCTCGACAACCACCCTCTGTCTTCTGTCGTCAAGCCAATTTTGTATCCAATTGGCTACCTCACCTTGGATCCCATGAGATTTAACCTTATGTAACAACCTACCATGCGGTACCTTGTCAAATGCTTTGCTGAAGTCCATGTAGACCACGTCCACTGCACAGCCCTCATCTATCTTCTTGGTTACCCCTTCAAAAAACTCAATCAAATTCGTGAGACATGATTTTCCTCTCACAAAACCATGCTGACTGTTCCTAATTAGTCCCTGCCTCTCCAAATGCCTGTAGATCCTGTCCCTCAGAATACCCTCTAACAACTTACCCACTACAGATGTCAGGCTCACTGGTCTGTAGTTCCCAGGCTTTTCCCTGCCGCCCTTCTTAAACAAAGGTACAACATTTGCTACCCTCCAATCTTCAGGCACCTCACCTGTAGCGGTGGATGATTCAAATATCTCTGCTAGGGGACCCGCAATTTCCTCCCTAACCTCCCTTAACGTCCTGGGATACATTTCATCAGGTCCCGGAGATTTATCTACCTTGATGCGCGTTAAGACTTCCAGCACCTCCCTCTCTGTAATATGTACACTCCTCAAGACATCACTATTTATTTCCCCAAGTTCCCTAACATCCATGCCTTTCTCAACCGTAAATACCGATGTGAAATATTCATTCAGGATCTCACCCATATCTTGTGGTTCCGCACATAGATGACCTTGTTGATCCTTAAGAGGCCCTACTCTCTCCCTAGTTACCCTTTTGCCCTTTATGTATTTGTAGAAGCTCTTTGGATTCACCTTTGCCTGATCTGCCAAAGCAATCTCATATCCCCTTTTTGCCCTCCTGATTTCTCTCTTAACTCTACTCCGGCAATCTCTATACTCTTCAAGGGATCCACTTGATCCCAGCTGCCTATGCATGTCATATGCCTCCTTCTTCTTTTTGACGAGTGCCTCAATCTCCCGAGTCATCCAAGGTTCCCTACTTCTACCAGCCTTGCCCTTCACTTTATAAGGAATGTGCTTACCCTGAACCCTGGTTAACACACTTTTGAAAGCCTCCCACTTACCAGACGTCCCTTTGCCTGCCAACAGACTCTCCCAATCAACTTCTGAAAGTTCCTGTCTAATACCATCAAAATTGGCCTTTCCCCAATTTAGAATTTTAACTTTTGGGCCAGACCTATCCTTCTCCATAGCTATCTTAAAACTAATGGAATTATGATCACTGGTCCCAAAGTGATCCCTCACTAACACTTCTGTCACCTGCCCTTCCTTATTTCCCAAGAGGAGGTCAAGTTTTGCCCCCTCTCTAGTCGGGCCATCCACATACTGAATGAGAAATTCCTCCTGAATACACTCAACAAATTTCTCTCCATCCAAGCCCCTAATGCTATGGCTGTCCCAGTCAATGTTGGGAAAGTTAAAGTCCCCTACTATTACCACCCTATTTTTCTTGCAGCTGTCTGTAATCTCCTTACATATTTGCTCCTCAATTTCCCGTTGACTATTTGGGGGTCTGTAGTACAATCCTATCAAAGTGATCTCTCCCTTCTTATTTTTCAGTTCTACCCATATGGACTCAGTGGGCGAACCCTCGGATATATCCCCTCTCACTACTGCCGTGATGTTCTCCCTAATCAAGAACGCAACTCCCCCTCCTCTCTTACCTCCTGCTCTATCTTTCCTATAGCATCTGTACCCTGGAACATTGAGCTGCCAGTCCTGCCCCTCCCTTAGCCATGTTTCAGTAATAGCTATAACATCCCAGTCCCATGTACCCATCCATGCCCTGAGTTCATCTGCCTTGCCCATCAGACTTCTTGCATTGAAATAAATGCAGTTTAATCTAGACTTCCCTTGGTCTTTGCCCTGCTTTCTCAGACCATCTGTCCGGTCATGTTTTGTACACTCTCCCTTACTGCGTTTTGTTTCTGTCACCACTTTATTTCCCACTGACTTCCTGCATCGGTTCCCATCCCCCTGCCACATTAGTTTAAACCCTCCCCAATGCTTTGACATGAGTGGTCAAGGTGAGTGAGGTCAACTGTCAAGTGGTGTCTCCTACCAACTGCTCCACACACTACACCCCCCATCACCCACATACCAATAAACTCTTTCCATCAGTACTCAACTCTTCCAATCAGATGCTTCCTCTCACCCTCACACATTACCATTGTTGCAAGCCGCACACCCACAACACAAACTAGCAGCTATTCATCCATGACAGCCGCATCACCCAAACTTCCTGCAGGACACTCACTGACACACGTCCCACTTTCTTGTAGGAGAAGGTGATACATAACAGGAGAGAACAAGTGGCAGTGGCTCCATGGAACATGAACCTGCTGTCCTCTCTCAGGATGACAGCATCGCTGCTCCCACCACTGCCACTCTGCCAGTGCCCTTGCTGTTGCCTGTCAGCTAGCCAGCCCACTCCCTATAGAGTGTTGAAACTTTATTATAGGAACATAGGAACAGGAGGAGGCCATTTAGCCCCTCGAGCCTGTTCCGCCATTCAATGAGATCATGGCTGATCTGTGACTAACTCCATATACCCGCCTTAGCCCCATATCCCTTAATACCTCTGGTTAACAAAAATCTATCAATCACAGATTTAAAATTAACAATTGAGTTAGCATCAACTGCCATTTGTGAAAGAGAGTTCCAAACTTCTCCCACCCTTTGTGTGTAGAAGTGTTTCCTAACTTCACTCCTGAAAGTCCTGGCTCTGATTTTTGGGCTATGTCCCCTCATCCTAGCATTCAAGTGTAGGAGACCTCCAAACACAGGTACAATTGTATCAGCAGCCAGAAGCAATAATCCAGCCACTAACTTGTAACTCTTGCATAGTCCCTTTAAATAGCGCTGGTGGGGGCTCCTCCAGACTGTTTACGACCTGTTCAGTTGTGCGAGGTTAAGACAGTGGGTTGGCTGGAGTGTTGCATTCCAAAATTTCATCTGTCCCTTTAAATCTGCATTGCACTCTGATCTACCACATATTCTCCCTACTTTGCATGTTGGTGGCGTTTGATATTTGCACCTGCTCAAACCATTTACCAATATGGCATCCAGTCTACTTCACGCCAGAAGTGTGCCCACACATTCTGGATGACATTTTGAGCCCTTAGAAGGTCACAGAGTGCCTACAAAACAGACGCTGTGTGGCCCCATTTATAGCCCTAGTATCCAGGAATATTTAATATCCAATCCTGCCCTTTTTTGAGCCAGGTCTCCGTTATCGCCACTACATCATATTCCCATGTGGCTATTTGCGCCTGCAGCTCACCAACCTTGTTTACCACACTTCGTGTGTTTACACACATGCACTGAAAACCTAGCTTAGACCTTCTCGTATTCTCTCTTAGTCTGATCCCACCTAATACTGTACTATTTCCTACTCTAGGGCTATCTGTCTCTCCCAATCCTTAGTTCACATTGTTTCTCCTTTCTAATGCTACATCCTGGTGCCCATCCCCCTGCCAAATTAGTTTAAACCCTCCCCCACAGCACCAGTGAACCTCCCCGCGAGGACATTGGTCCCGGCTCTGTTGAGGTGCAACCCGTCCATCTTGAACAGATCCCTCCAGCCCCAGAACTGGTCCCAATGCCCCAGGAATCTGAAGCCCTCCCTCCTGCACCATTTCTCCAGACACACATTAACCTGCCTTATCTTCCTATTCCTATCCTCACTAGTGCGAGGCACTGGGAGTAATCCAGAGATTACTACCTTTGAGGTCCTGCTTTTTAACTTCCTCCCTAGCTCCTGAAACTCTGAGGACCTCATCCCTTTTCCTTCCGATGTCATTGGTTCCCACATGGACCACAACTTGTGGCCATTCCTCTCCCCCCCCCCACCTCAGAATGTTCTGCACCCTCACAGTGATGTCCTTTACCCCGGCACCAGGGGGCCAACACACCATGTGGGATTCACGTCAGCGGTCAGAGAAGCGCCTGTCTGTCCCCCTGACTATCGAATCCCCTGTGATTACTGCATCTCTACACTTCACTGTGCCCCCCTGTGCAGTCCTTTGCCCCACGGTGCTATGCTCAGGACTGCACTCCTTCGAGGTGTCGTCACCCTCACTGAATACCAGTTTGAGAGTGGCCACACACCCAGACGATTCCTGCACTGCCTGCCTCTTCCTGCCCTTTCCGATGGCCCCACTTACTATCCTGAATTCTCTGTGTCTGTGGGGTGACCACCTCCTGGGACGGACGATCCAGGAAACCTTCAGCCTCCCTCATGCTCTGCAGTGACTCCAGTCGCCCCTCAAGCTCAGAAACCCTCACCTAGAGCTCGAGCAACTGGAGGCATTTCCTGCACACGTGGCCCTCCAGAACACATGAAACGTCCTGAAGTTCCCACATGGGGCAGGAATTGCAGGCAATGGGTCTCAGCAGCCCATCCATTATATTTAGAAACCTTATTTTTCTAAACTCCCTTTAGATACTCGATTATTATTAATTTACTTACTGTTTACTTAACCTGATTAACCGACCCTTTTATTCCAGGTCTCTCCGAGCTCCTCCTCTCTGTTCACTGTCACTCTCTCTGTTCTTAGTGAATGGGGCTCCTCCCCTGGTGCTCAGCATCACTTCTCTCGACTAAATAATCTATTTATTGATAGATAATTACTTTCTAGTCTGTTTTGTTTTTTTTCGCTTTTGAAAAATTTAGCACCTCCTTCCCCTCCACACCTAATTCCCACTCCCACCAAATTCTCAAGTTCCCACTCGGTTCACGATCTGCTCTCTTTGCGAATCTGCTCTGTGCTTCAGCCCTCTCAGATAAGAGAAGTAGGTGGGCAGATATGGACAGGTATGTAGGTAGAATTAGATAGCTTGGTACAGGCAGACAAATCGATAGATAGATAGAAATCTGGATAATAAAATAGATGCATATCGATAGACACAAACATACAAAATGTCAGACAGGAAAAGACCAACTGGACCATCCAGCCTGTCCCATACAGATGTGGTCAATAGACTCCCCACCTCCAGGTACCATGTAGTTTCCCGGGAGAGGTGAAAAAACTTATCAAAAGCCCAAGGTCAATTCGGAGAATAAATCTGGAAAATTCCTCTCCAATCCCTCCAGGTAATTGAAACTAGTCTGATCATCTTATTTCATACCTACGTCTTGAATGATGCAATCTCTACTCCAGTCAGGAGTCGGTTCAGCTCTCTCTTAACTGGGTACAACACAGGAGGAGGCCATTCGGTCCATCAAGTGCCAGCTCGTTGAAAGAGCTGTCCAATTAGTCCCACTCCCCTGCTCTTTCCCCATTGCCCTGTAAGTTTTTCCTTTCAAGTATTTATCTAATTCCCTTTTGAAAGTTATTATTGAATCTGCTTCCACCGCCCTTTCAGGAAGTGAATTCCAGATCATAACAACTCACTGCGTAAAAAATGTTTCCTCATCTCCCCTCTGGCTCTTTTGCCGATCACCTTAAATCTGTGTCCCCTGGTTACAGTCCCTCCTGCCAAACAGTTTCTCTTTATTTATTTTATCAAAACTGTTCATGATTTTGAACACCTCGATCAAATCTCCCCTTCACCTTCTCTGCTCTAAGGAGAACAACCCCAGCTTCTCCAGTCTCTCCACATAACTGAAGTCCCTCATCCCTGGAACCATTCTAGTAAATCTCTTCTGCACCCTCTCAAAGGCCTTGACATCCTTCCTAAAGTGCGGTGCCCAGAATTACTCCAGCTGGAGCCTAGCCTATAAACAATTACCATAGCTTCCTCTATTAATAAATCTCTTGAAGATGCACGAATGTGGCAGGGGGATGGGAACCGATGCAGGAAGTCAGTGGGAAATAAAATGGTGACAGAAACAAAAGGCAGTAAGGGAGAGTGTACAGAACATGACCGGACAGATGGTCTGAGAAAGCAGGGCAAAGACCAAGGGAAGTCTAGATTAAACTGCATTTATTTCAATGCAAGAAGTCTGATGGGCAAGGCAGATGAACTCAGGGCATGGATGGGTACATGGGACTGGGATGTTATAGCTATTACTGAAACATGGCTAAGGGAGGGGCAGGACTGGCAGCTCAATGTTCCAGGGTACAGATGCTATAGGAAAGATAGAGCAGGAGGTAAGAGAGGAGGGGGAGTTGCGTTCTTGATTAGGGAGAACATCACGGCAGTAGTGAGAGGGGATATATCCGAGGGTTCGCCCACTGAGTCCATATGGGTAGAACTGAAAAATAAGAAGGGAGAGATCACTTTGATAGGATTGTACTACAGACCCCCAAATAGTCAACGGGAAATTGAGGATCAAATATGTAAGGAGATTACAGACTGCTGCAAGAAAAAGAGGGTGGTAATAGTAGGGGACTTTAACTTTCCCAACATTGACTGGGACAGCCATAGCATTAGGGGCTTGGATGGAGAGAAATTTGTTGAGTGTATTCAGGAGGAATTTCTCATTCAGTATGTGGATGGCCCGACTAGAGAGGGGGCAAAACTTGACCTCCTCTTGGGAAATAAGGAAGGGCAGGTGACAGAAGTGTTGGTGAGGGATCACTTTGGGACAAGTGATCATAATTCCATTAGTTTTAAGATAGCTATGGAGAAGGATAGGTCTGGCCCAAAAGTTAAAATTCTAAATTGGGGAAAGGCCAATTTTGATGGTATTAGACAGGAACTTTCAGAAGTTGATTGGGAGAGTCTGTTGGCAGGCAAAGGGACGTCTGGTAAGTGGGAGGCTTTCAAAAGTGTGTTAACCAGGGTTCAGGGTAAGCACATTCCTTATAAAGTGAAGGGCAAGGCTGGTAGAAGTAGGGAACCTTGGATGACTCGGGAGATTGAGCAACTAGTCAAAAAGAAGAAGGAGGCATATGACATGCATAGGCAGCTGGGATCAAGTGGATCCCTTGAAGAGTATAGAGATTGCCGGAGTAGAGTTAAGAGAGAAATCAGGAGGGCAAAAAGGGGATATGAGATTGCTTTGGCAGATCAGGCAAAGGTGAATCCAAAGAGCTTCTACAAATACATAAAGGGCAAAAGGGTAACTAGGGAGAGAGTAGGGCCTCTTAAGGATCAACAAGGTCATCTATGTGCGGAACCACAAGAAATGGGTGAGATCCTGAATGAATATTTCACATCGGTATTTACGGTTGAGAAAGGCATGGATGTTAGGGAACTTGGGGAAATAAATAGTGATGTCTTGAGGAGTGTACATATTACAGAGAGGGAGGTGCTGGAAGTCTTAACGCGCATCAAGGTAGATAAATCTCCGGGACCTGATGAAATGTATCCCAGGACGTTATGGGAGGTTAGGGAGGAAATTGCGGGTCCCCTAGCAGAGATATTTGAATCATCCACCGCTACAGGTGAGGTGCCTGAAGATTGGAGGGTAGCAAATGTTGTGCCTTTGTTTAAGAAGGGCGGCAGGGAAAAGCCTGGGAACTACAGACCAGTGAGCCTGACATCTGTAGTGGGTAAGTTGTTAGAGGGTATTCTGAGGGACAGGATCTACAGGCATTTGGAGAGGCAGGGACTAATTAGGAACAGTCAGCATGGTTTTGTGAGAGGAAAATCATGTCTCACGAATTTGATTGAGTTTTTTGAAGGGGTAACCAAGAAGATAGATGAGGGCTGTGCAGTGGACGTGGTCTACATGGACTTCAGCAAAGCATTTGACAAGGTACCGCATGGTAGGTTGTTACATAAGGTTAAATCTCATGGGATCCAAGGTGAGGTAGCCAATTGGATACAAAATTGGCTTGACGACAGAAGACAGAGGGTGGTTGTAGAGGGTTGTTTTTCAAACTGGATGCCTGTGTCCAGCGGTGTGCCTCAGGGATCGGTGCTGGGTCCGCTGTTATTTGTTATTTATATTAATGATTTGGATGAGAATTTAGGAGGCATGGTTAGTAAGTTTGCAGATGACACCAAGATTGGTGGCATTGTCGACAGTGAAGAAGGTTATCTGGGATTGCAACGGGATCTTGATAAATTGGGCCAGTGGGCCGATGAATGGCAGATGGAGTTTAATTTAGATAAATGTGAGGTGACGCATTTTGGTAGATCGAATCGGGCCAGGACCTACTCCGTTAATGGTAGGGCGTTGGGGAGAGTTATAGAACAAAGAGATCTAGGAGTACAGATTCATAGCTCCTTGAAAGTGGAGTCACAGGTGGATAGGGTGGTGAAGAAGGCATTCGGCATGCTTGGTTTCATTGGTCAGAACATTGAATGCAGGAGTTGGGATGTCTTGTTGAAGTTGTACAGGGCATTGGTGAGGCCACACTTGGAGTACTGTGTACAGTTCTGGTCACCCTATTATAGAAAGGATATTATTAAACTAGAAAGAGTGCAGAAAAGATTTACAAGGATGCTACCGGGACTTGATGGTTTGACTTACAGGGAGAGGTTAGACAGACTGGGACTTTTTTCCCTGGAGAGTAGGAGGTTAAGGGGTGATCTTATAGAAGTCTATAAAATAATGAGGGGCATAGATAAGGTCGATAGTCAAAATCTTTTCCCAAAGGTAGGGGAGTCTATAACGAGGGGGCATAGATTTAAGGTGAGAGGGGAGAGATACAAAAGGGTCCAGAGGGGCATTTTTTTCACTCAAAGGGTGGTGAGTGTCTGGAACGAGCTGCCAGAGGCAGTAGTAGAGGCGGGTACAATTTTGTCTTTTAAAAAGCATTTGGACAGTTACATGGGTAAGATGGGTATAGAGGGATATGGGCCAAGTGCAGGCAATTGGGACTAGCTTAGTGGTATAAACTGGGCGACATGGACATGTTGGGCCGACGGGCCTGTTTCCATGTTGTAACTTCTATGATTCTATGCACAGTAAATCAGGACTCATCACATGAGCTGGCTGCCTGTCCCACAAGTCCACTATTCTCTGAGAGCAGGAGGGCTGTGAAACCTCGAACCTCTTTGTGCCTTTGTCTCATTTATAAGCATGACCCCTGCTCTTCCCCAACCAATCAAATTGAAATGATTTGTCATGCACGCAATCTAGGCCTTTCATTATTTTATAGACCTCAATCAGACCGCCCAAATCTACACTTCTCTAAAGTATAGAGACCCAGCTCTTTGAGTCTATCTGTGTAATTAAGCTGTTTTAAACTGGGAATTGATCTAATGACCCTCCTCTGCACCCTCTCCCTGAGCTTCAATTTCACCCACCGTGTGAGGAGACCAATACTGGACACAGGATTCTAACTGGGGCCTGACCAAAGCCTTGTACAAGGACAGAACAGTCTGCTTCATTTTGTGATGGTTAGCCCTGTGATTACAGCCCAGGACTCTATGTCCTTCAGCTATAGCTTCTCTATACTCTGTGCCGCTATTAATAAATCTCTTGAAGATACACAGTAAATCAGGACTCATCACATGAGCTGGCTGCCTGTCCCATAAGTCCACTATTCTCTGAGAGCATCGTCGTGAGCCTTTAGAGAGTTATGAACTATGATACCAAAACCTTTTTCTTTCACCACATGTTTCAGTTCAGTTCCCTGTAAGGTGTAAGTGTGCTTAGTGTTGGTCCTGCCCACATGCGTAACACTGCACTACTCTTCAGTTAAATACCATTTGCTAAATGTGGGCCCATTCCCCCAACACACCGAGATTTGCTTCAGTTGTTCACTCCACAGTCCTAACACTTACACAAATCTTTGTATCATCCCCCAACTCCTTTATCCAGGTCATTAATATAGATTGTAAAGAGCTAAGACCCTAACACCAATCCCTGTGGGACACCTCTGGTAACTGGTCACCCGGCAGATCCGCACCCATTGATAACAACTTTCTGCGAATTCTCAATCTGTGTAGCAGCTTCACACTAATTCCACAAGATTGAACCTTGAGTTTCCCTCATCCACCAACCGAGTAAGTTCTTCAAAAAATTCGCTCAATTTAGTGAGACACAACCTTCTTTTCCAGAAGCTATGTCCGGTGCTCCTTCTCACTTCTTTGTCCCGGGTGACTATACAGAGCATCTCTTATGATCCCTTCGAGCATTTTACCTATAACTGAAGTCAAACTAATCAACCTATAGTTCCTTGGTCCTGCCCTGTCCCCCTTTTTGAAAATTGAAACTATATGGGCATCCTTCCACTTCAAGGGAGCAGTCTCTGACTCTAGCGAGCTGTTAAAGATATGGACAAGGGGCTCACAAAGAAGCTTAGAACCATAGAATCATAGAATGGTTACAGCATAGAAGAAGGCCAATCTGCCCATCGTGCCTGTGCCGGCTCTTTGTAATCCAGTTAGTCCCAATCCCCCGCTCTTTCCCCGTATCCCTGCAAATTTTTTCCCTTCAAGTATTTAACCAATTCCTTTTTGAAAGTTATTATTGAATCTGCTTCCACCACCCTTTCAGGCAGTGCATTCCAGATCATAACAACTCGCTGCGTAAAAAAGTTTTTCCTCATGTCGCCTTTGGTTCTTTTACCAATCACCTTAAATCTGTGTCCTCTGATTCTCGACACTTCCGCCAATGGGAACAGTTTCTCTTTATTTACTTTATCTAAACTCTTCATGATTTTGAACACTTCTATCAAATCTCCTCTTACCTTCTCTGTTCTAAGAACAATCCCAGCTTCTCCAGTCTATCCACGTAACTAAAGTCCCTCATCCCTGGAACCATTCTAGTAAATCTTTTCTGCACCCTCTTCACTTTAGGAAGCCTTCACATCTTTCCTAAAGTGCAGTGCCCAGAACTGGACACATTACTCTAGTTGTGGCCGAACCAGTGTTTTATAAAGGTTCATCATAACTTCCTTGTTTTTGTACTCTATGCCTCTATTTATAAAGCCCAGGATCCCGTATGCTTTTTTAACCACTTTCTCAACCTGTCCTGCCACCTTCAAAGATTTGTGTTCATATATCCCCAGATGTCTCTGTTCCTGCATCCCCTTTGAGAATTGTACCATTTAGTTTATAAAGCATGTGTTTTATCTCTTTAAGGACCCTCTGGGTCAGCAGATAATCTCTTTTAAGGTTTCTAATTCTTTCTAAGGTTATTCCCCATCTATTTTTAAATTTAAAGCAGTGTAGCTTCCTGCTGGGAGAGGCCCCCTGCTGGGAGAGGCCCCCCTGCTGGGAGATGAACATCGTGTTCAGGATTACAGACTGATGTGAAGTAATCACTTAATACCCCTTTTATTCCAGGAGTCCATTCCAGTCTGTATCTGCGACTCTTTCAGTAGCAGGGTGACAGGAAGGGACAGAGTTTAACGGTAATAGTGCATCAGCGAATAAGGTCAAATCAGGGATAAATAGTAAAAAGTTAAAATTATCTGAATGCATGAAGCATTTATAACAAGATAGATGAATTAATGGCACAAATAGAGATAAATGGGTTTGATCTAATCGCCATTACTGAGATGTCGTTGCCAGGTGACCAAGGTTGGGAACAAAATACGCCAGGGTACTTGACGTTTCGAAAAGACAGATAAAATGGAAAAGGAGGGAGGGTAACCCTGATAATAAAGAATGAGATAAGGAGAGTGGTGAGAAAGGATCTCGGCTCAGAAAATGAGGATTTAGAATCAGTCTGGGTGGCGATAAGAAACAACAAGGGACAGAAAACACTGGTGGGAGTAGTTTACAGGCCCCCTAATAATAGTTATACTGTTGGACAGAGTATTTATCAAGAAATAAGAGGAGCTTGTAACAAAGGTAATGCAATAATGGGTGGGGGACTTTAATCTTCATATGGACTGGACAAATCAAATTAAAGTAGTCTGGAGGATGAGTTCATGGAATGCATTCGAGACAGTTTCCTAGAGCAATACATCATGGAACCAATCAGGGAACAGGCTATTTTAGATCTTGTCTTGTGTAATGAGACAGGGTTAATTAATAATCTCATTGTAAGGGACCCTCTGGGGAAGAGTGATCATAATATGATAGAATTTCACATTGAGTTCGAGAGTGATGTGCTTAAGTCCGAAACTAGAGTCTTAAACTTAAACAAAGCCAATTACATAGGTATGAGGGGCGAGTTGACTAAGGTGGATTGAGAAATTAGATTAAAGGATGTGACAGTAGATAAGCAATGCCGAACATTTAAAGAAATATTTCATAATTTTCAACGAATATACATTCCATTGAGAAATAGAAACTTCATGGGTAAAGTGATCCCTCCATCGCTAACTAAAGAAGGATAGTATTAGATTCAAAGAAGAGGCTTATAATGTTGCCAAGTAGAGTATTAAGCCTGAGGATTGGGAGAGTTTTAGAAACCAGCAAAGGATGACCAAAACATTGATAGAGGGAGAAAATAGAATGAGAGTAAACTAGCAAGAAATATCAAAACAAGTTGTAAGAACTTCTCCAAGTATGTAGAATCAGAGAATCAGAGAAAATTTATGGCACAGAAGGAGGCCATTCGGCCCATCGTGTCCATGCCAGCCGAAAATGAGCCACCCAGCCTAATCCCACTTTCCAACACTTGCCCTGTAGGTTGGGGCACTTCAGGTGCACATCCAGGTACTTTTTAAATGAGTTGAGGGTTTCTGCCTCTACCACCCTCTCAGGCAGTGAGTTCCAGACCCCCACCACCAACTGCGTGAAAAAACTTTTCCTCAGCTCCCCTCTAATCCTTCTACCAATCATTTTAAATCTGTGTAAAAATGAAGAGATTAGCGAAGGTAAACATGGGTCCCTTAGAGTCAGAGACAGGAGAAATTATAATGGGGAATAAGGAAATGGCAGAGACGTTGAACAAATATTTTGTATCTGTCTGCACAGTAGAAGACACAAAAAACATACCAGAAATAGTGGGGGACCAAGGGGCTAATGAGAGTGAGGAACTTAAAGTAATTAAGATCAGTAAAGAAAAAGTACTGGAGAAATTAATGGGACCAAAAGCCGACAGATCCCATGGACCTGATGGCCTACATCTTAAGGTTCTAAAAGAGGTGGCTGCAGAGATAGTGGATGCATTGATTGTGATCTTCCAGAATTCCCAAGATTCCAGAACGGTCCCAGTGGATTGGAAGGTAGCAAATGTAACCCCACTATTCATGAAAGGAGGGAGAGAGAAAACAGGAAACTACAGGCCGGTTAGCCTGACATCAGTCGTCGGGAAAACGCTGGAATCCATTATTAAGGAAGTGGTGATTTAGAAAATCATAATATCATCAGGCAGAGTAAACATGGATTTATGAACTGCGTACAGTTCTGGTCACCACATTACAGGAAAGATGTGATTGCCCTAGAGAGGGTGCAGAGGAGATTTACGAGGATGTTGCCAGGACTTGAGAATTTTAGCTGTGAGAAAAGATTGGATAGACTGGGGTTGTTTTCTTTGGAACAGAGGAGGCTGAGGGGAGATTTAGTTCAGGTGTATAAAATTATGAGGGGTCCAGATAGAGTGGATAGGAAGGAATTATTTCCCTTAGCAGAGAGTCAGTGACCAGGGGGCATAGATTTAAAGTGATTGGCAGATGAATTAGAGGGGAGCTGAGGAGAATTCTTTTCACCCAGAGGGTGGTGGGGGTCTGGAACTCACTGCCTGAGAGGGTGGGAGAGGCAGAAACCCTCAACTCATTTAAAAAGTACCTGGATGTGCACCTGAAGTGCCGTAACCTACAGGGCTACGGACCAAGTGCTGGAAAGTGGGATTAGGCTGGGTGGCTCATTTCTGGCCAGTACGGACACAATGGGCCGAATGGCCTCCTTCTGCGCTGTAACTTTCAATGATTTTATGAAAGGGAAATTGTGTTTGACAAATCTATTGGAGATTTTTGAGGATGTAACTACCAGAGTAGATAAAAGGGGAACCAGTGGATGTAATACATTTGGATTTTCAAAAGGCATTCGATAAGGTACCACACATAAGATACACAAGTTAAAGGCTCATGGAATTAAGGGCAATATATTAGCATGGATTGAGGATTGGTTAACGGACAGAAAACAGAGTAGGGATAAACGAGTCATTTTCAGGTTGGCAGGCTGTAACTAGTGGGGTGCCGCAAGGATCAGTGCTTGGGCCTCAGCTATTCACAATCGATATTCATGACTTAGATGAAGGGACCGAGTATAATGTATCCAAGTTTGCTGATGATACAAAGCTAGGTGGGAAAGTAAGCTGTGAGGAAAGTAAACTGCAAAGGGATATAGACAGATTAAGTGAGTGGGCAAGAATCATAGAATCATAGAATCATAGAAGTTACAACATGGAAACAGGCCCTTCGGCCCAACATGTCCATGTCGCCCAGTTTATACCACTAAGCTAGTCCCAATTGCCTGCACTTGGCCCATATCCCTCGATACCCATCTTCCCCATGTAACTGTCCAAATGCTTTTTAAGAGACAAAATTGTACCCGCCTCTACTACTGCCTCTGGCAGCTCGTTCCAGACACTCACCACCCTTTGAGTGAAAAAATTGCCCCTCTGGATCCTTTTGTATCTCTCCCCTCTCACCGGTGGCAGATAGAATATAGTGTGGGAAAATGTGAGGATATGAATGTAAAAGGTATGATCAGTAAGTTCGCTGATGATACAAAAATTGGTAGGGTGGTAAATAGCGAGGAGGATAGCCTCAGTCTGCAGGACGATATAGATGGGTTGGTCAGATGGGCGGAACAGTGGCAAATGGAATTTAACCCGGAAAAGTGCGAGGTGATGCACTTTGGAGGGACTAACAAGGCAAGGGAATACACAATGAATGGGAGGACCCTAGGCAAGACAGAGGGTCAGAGGGATCTTGGTGTGCAAGTTCACAGATCCCTGAAGGCGGCGGAACAGGTAGATAAGGTGGTAAAGAAGGCATATGGGATACTTGCCTTTATTAGCCGAGGCATAGAATATAAGAGCAAGGAGGTTATGATGGAGCTGTATAAAACACTGGTTAGGCCACAGCTGGAGTACTGTGTGCAGTTCTGGTCGCCACACTACAGGAAGGATGTGATCGCTTTGGAGAGGGTGCAGAGGAGATTCACCAGGATGTTACCAGGGCTGGAGCGCTTCAGCTATGAAGAGAGACTGGGAAGATTGGGTTTGTTTTCCTTGGAGCAGAGGAGGCTGAGGGGGGACATGATTGAGGTGTACAAAATTATGAGGGGCATAGATAGGATGGATACTAAGGAGCTTTTTCCCTTCGTTGAGGGTTCTATAACAAGGGGACATAGATTCAAGGTAAAAGGCGGGAGGTTTAGAGGGGATTTGAGAAAGAACTTTTTCACCCAGAGGGTGGTTGGAGTCTGGAACTCACTGCCTGAAAGGGTTGTGGAGGCAGGAACCCTCACAACATTCAAGAAGCATTTGGATGAGCACTTGAAATGCCATAGCATACAAGGCTACGGACCAAATGCTGGAATATGGGATTAGAGTAGACAGGGCTGATGGCCGGCGCGGACACGATGGGCCGAAGGGCCTCTATCCGTGCTGTATAACTCTATGACTCTATGACTCTATGACCTTGGTAGGAAAAATAGAAAAACAGAATATTTTTGAAATGGTGAAAACTATGAAATGTTGGTGTTCAGAGGGATTTGAAAGTCCTTGTCAACGAAACACAGAAAGTGAACATGCAGGTACAGCAAGCAATTAGGAAAGCAAATGATATGTTGGCCTTTAGTGCAACGGGGTTAGAGTACAGAAGTAAGGAAATCTGACTACAATTGTACAGGGCTTTGGTGAGAGCTCACCTGGAGTACTGTGTACAGTTTTCCTTATCGAAGGAAGGATAGACTTGCCTTAGAGGCGGTGCAACAGAGGTTCACTAGATTGATTCCTGGGATGAGAGGATTGTCCTGTGAGGAGAGATTGAGTCGAATGGGCCTATACTCTCTGGAATTTAGAAGAGTGAGAGGAGATCACATTGAAACATATAAGATTCTGAGAGGACTTGACAGGGTAGATGCTGAGAGGCTGTTTCCCCTGGCTGGAGAGTCTAGAACAAGGGGGCATAGTCTCAGGATAAGGGGTCGGCCATTTAGGACTGAGATGAGAAAACCTTTCTTCACTCAGAGAATTGTGAATATTTGGAATTCTCCACCCCAGAGGGCTGTGGATACTCAGTCATTGAGTATATTCAAGGCTGAGATCGATAAATTGTTGAATTCTAAGGGAATCAAGGGATATGGGGTTCGGGTGGGAAAGTGGAGTTGAGGTGGAAGATCAGCCATGATCTGATTGAGGGGCCGGATGGCCTACTCCCACTCCTATTTCTTATGTACTTATGAAAGAGAAAGAGAGAAGCAGAGAGAGAGAGGCAGAGAGATAGCCGCAGGGGGACAGGTAGAGAGGGAGAGAGGGACTGGCAGAGAGACAGAGAGAGGTACAGGCAGACAGAGAGAGAGGCAGACAGGACAGGGCAGGTGCTGTCTGAAGGGATTTAGTAGATTTTGAAGAGATTGCTGAAGTAACTATCCTTCGTTCTCCTTCAGAAGATGGAGATATGGGGACCATCCTTGCTTCACTCTGCACACTTTTCCTCTTCCTGATGTCACTTCAGCTGCTGATGTGCTTTATTCGGCGAAACGTGTAAGGACCTCAATCCCGTAATAAGTACAACAGGACATCGCGGCCCGAATATTCATCGTTTATACGGTGCTCTGAAGAACAAGGAATCTGAGTCAACTAGCAGCACCTGTGATGTGTGTCTCTGTATTTATTAGTCAGTGTCACACCGTGATGTGTGTCTCTCTATTTATTAGTCAGTGTCACACTGTGATGTGTGTCTCTCTATTTATTAGTCAGTGTCACACTGTGATGTGTGTCTCTTTATTTATTAGTCAGTGTCACACTGTGATGTGTGTCTCTGTATTTATTAGTCAGTGTCAAAATTATGAGGGGCACAGATAGGATGGATACTAAGGAGCTTTTTCCCTTCGTTGAGGGTTCTATAACACGGGGACATAGATTCAAGGTAAAAGGCGGGAGGTTTAGAGGGGATTTGAGAAAGAACTTTTTCACCCAGAGGGTGGTTGGAGTCTAGAACTCACTGCCTGAAAGGGTTGTGGAGGCAGGAACCCTCACAACATTCAAGAAGCATTTGGATGAGCACTTGAAATGCCATAGCATACAAGGCTACGGACCAAATGCTGGAATATGGGATTAGAGTCGACAGGGCTGATGGCCGGCACGGACACGATGGGCCGAAGGGCCTCTATCCGTGCTGTATGACTCTATGACTCTATGACTCTATGTGTGTCTCTCTATTTATTCGTCAGTGTCACACCGTGATGTGTGTCTCTCTATTTATTCGTCAGTGTCACACCGTGATGTGTGTCTCTGTATTTATTAGTCAGTGTCACACTGTGATGTGTGTCTCTATATTTATTGGTCATTGTCACACCGTGATGTGTGTCTCTCTATTTATTCGTCAGTGTCACACTGTGATGTGTGTCTCTTTATTTATTAGTCATTGTCACACCGTGATATGTGTCTCTGTATTTATGCTGCCCTTGTCCTTCTAGGTGGTAGAGGTCGCGGGTTTGGGAGGTGCTGTCGTAGATGCCTTAGCGAGTTGCTGCAGTGCATCCTGTGGATGGTACACACTGCAGCCACAGTGCGCCGGTGGTGAAGGGAGTGAATGTTTAGGGTGGTGGATGGGGTGCCAATCAAGTGGGCTGCTTTGTCCTGGATGGTGTCGAGCTTCTTGAGTGTTGTTGGAGCTGCACTCATCCAGGCAAGTGGAGAGTATTCCATCACACTCCTGACTTGTGCCTTGTAGATGGTGGAAAGGCTCTGGGGAGTCAAGAGGTGAGTCACTCGCCGCAGAATACCCAGCCTCTGACCTGCTCTTGTTGCCACAGTATTTATATGGCTGGTCCAGTTAAGTTTCTGGTCAATGGTGACCCCCAGGATGTTGATGGTGGGGGATTCGGCGATGGTAATACCATTGAATGTCAAGGGGAGGTGGTTGGACTCTCTCTTGTTGGAGATGGTCATTGCCTGGCACTTGTCTGGTGCGAATGTTACTTGCCACTTATGAGCCCAAGCCTGGATGTTGTCCAGGTCTTGCTGCATGCGGGCTCGGACTGCTTCATTATTTGAGGCGTTGCGAATGGAACTGAACACTGTGCAGTCATCAGCGAACATCCCCATTTCTGACCTTATGATGGAGGCTTCCACTTGTTGGTGAGACAGTAATGGCGGGACATGAAGTTCAGATGCTGGTCAGAAGAAATAAAGGGAAGTTCGGAAAAATTCTGTAAATAGATGGGACCAGGAAACTGGAATCCTCGCTCACATTGTTGATGCAGATTGCATGAATTGTTGGAATATTGTCGGGTATGGGGAGCGAGCAGGAGAGTGGAATGTGGCCAATATCCCTGGCACAGTCTTGGTGCTGTGATAGGGTTGCCAACTCTGGTTGGATGTATTCCTGGAGGTCTGATCACATGATCTCCCATCTTGAGCTGCCCCTCCCCCACACTATCTGTCATTCTATTTCACACAGTTCATTTACGAGATGCTTTTCAAGTTGTTCACGGTGTCATAGTCACTGTGTTGCCAATATTTATGGCTAATGTGTTTGTTGTGACTCACAGGATGACAGGGAACCTTTGGCCCAAGATACCAGACCCTGCAAACAGCAGCCTGAGCAGCTGGATCCCAGAGACCCGACACCAGGTAACAACTTCCATGTCACTGTCATATGAAGGGGAAGCTGGAGCTGAAATTCCAGAGCTTCCCAGACACACTCACCAAACAAATCAGCATTTCACCAACAAACATTCCCTGCAATTCCACTCATGCTAGTGAGTACAGAAATAGGAAGATAAGACAGGTTAATTTGTGGCTATGGTGCAGGAGGGAGGGCTTCAGATTCCTGGGGCTTTGGGACCAGTTCTGGGGCAGGAGGGAGCTGTTCAAGATGGACAGGTTGCACCTCAACAGAGCTGGGACCAATGATCTCACGGGGAGGTTCACTAGTGCTGTGGGGGAGGGTTTAAACTAATTTGGAAGAGGGATGGGCACCAGGATGTCGCATTAGAGAGGAGAAACAATGTGCACAGAGGATTGGGAGAGACAGATAGCACCAGAGTAGGAAATAGTACACTATTAGGTGGGATCAGACTAAGAGAGAATACGAGAAGGTCTAAGACAGGTTTAGAGTGCAGGTGTGTAAACGCACAAAGTGTGGTAAACAAGGTTGGTGAGCTGCAGGCGCAAATAGCCACATGGGAATATGATGTAGTGGCGATAACGGAGACCTGGCTCAAAAAAGGGCAGGATTGGATATTAAATATTCCTGGATATAATGAGCTCAATTTTCAAGCTGAAGTGCGAGTGCGTTGGGCCGGGTGGGCTCTGAAAATCGGGGAAATCCCGTGCGGGTGAGGAAGCCGGCTCCAACCCACCGACGGGTCTGTGTGTGCGCGCGCCTCATGAATGTGGAAGTGCCAGTGGCAAATAAAGCCGGCGGGATATTTTAAAATTCGTTCATGGGATGTGGGCGTCACTGGCGAGGCCGGCATTTATTGCCCATCCCTAATTGCCCTTGAGAAGGTGGTGGTGAGCCGCCTTCTTGAACCGCTGCAGTCCGTGTGGTGAAGGTTCTCCCACAGTGCTGTTAGGAAGGGAGTTCCAGGATTTTGACCTGGCGATGATGAAGGAACAGCGATATATTTCCAAGTCGGGATGGTGTGTGACTTGGAGGGGAACGTGCAGGTGGTGTTGTTCCCATGTGCCTGCTGCCCTTGTCCTTCTAGGTGGTAGAGGTCACGGGTTTGGGAGGTGCTGTCGAAGAAGCCTTGGCGAGTTGCTGCAGTGCATCTTGTAGATGGTACACACTGCAGCCACTGTGTGTCGGTGGTGAAGGGAGTGAATGTTTAGGGTGGTGGATGGGGTGCCAATCAAGCGGGCTGTTTTGTCCTGGATGGTGTCGAGCTTCTTGAGTGTTGTTGGAGATGCACTCATCCAGGCAAGTGGAGAGTATTCCATCACACTCCTGACTTGTGCCTTGTAGATGGTGGAAAGGCTTAGGGGAGTCAGGAGGTGAGTCACTCGCCGCAGAATACCCAGCCTCTGACCTGCTCTCGTAGCCACAGTATTTATATGGCTGGTCCAGTTAAATTTCTGGTCAACGGTGATGCCCAGGATGTTGATGGTGGGGGATTCGGCGATGGTAATGCCGTTGAATGTCAAGGGGAGGTGGTTAGACTCTCTCTTGTTGGAGATGGTCATTGCCTGGCACTTGTCTGGCGTGAATGTTACTTGCCACTTATGAGCCCAAGCCTGGATGTTGTCCTGGTCTTGCTGTATGTGGGCATGGACTGCTTCATTATCTGAGGGGTTGAGAATGGAACTGAACACTGTGCAATCATCAGCGAACATCCCCATTTCTGACCTTATGATGGAGGGAAGGTCATTGATGAAGCAGCTGAAGATGGTTGGGCCTAGGACACTGCCCTGAGGAACTCCTGCAGCAATATCCTGGGGCTGAGATGATTGGCCTCCAACAACCACTACCATCTTCCTTTGTGCTAGGTATGACTCCAGCCACTGGAGAGTTTTCCCCCGATTCCCATAGTTAACACAGTTATTTAGATTCTTTAAGTATTTGAGGTAGTTAATTTCATGGTGATTGAGGCAGGAGACCGATTTTCATTCAGACACAGTGTGTTTCCCATGTTTTAGGAGATGTGTTTCAGGCAGCAGCCAGTTGGATATTGAAATGCCTGTTTGACAGATGGGGATAAAAGGTGAGTTATTGCAACAAATCAGCATTTCACCCTGGTCTTTCAGACAAACTTGTCACTGGGAGATCTTTGTGTTTACACTGAAAATTCTTAGTTTCCACTCAGGATTCTTCTGTTTACACATATTTACCAACTTTTCGGACCCCCTCAAACTGACACCATCAGGATGGGGGGCGTCATGGCTGCATTCACCACTTCATCCGAGGACGAGCAACATCACCAGCCTCGCCAGGCACGGCGTCCACCTCCGCCACGTGGAGCTACACAAGACAGTGCTGCATCAGACACCCGCACAAGAGCACAGAGGGCAACAACAGAGGGAGCAATGTTGTAGGAGGCACTCCCCTCGCCACAGGGCCTACAAACCGAGGCTCAGTTTCCTGGACCTCTCTGAGGAGCAGTGCATACGGAGGCTCAGAGTCAGTCGCCAGGTAGTCGCAGACATCTGCAGCCTCCTTCATTCCGAACTGCTCCCGGCTGGGCCAAGCAGCATCTCCTTATCTGTCGCTGTCAAAGTCACTTCTTTACCTCCGGATCATTCCAGGGTGCCACCGGGGACATCGCCGGGGTCTCTCAGTCGTCTGCACACAATTGCATAAGGCAGGTCACCGATGGCTTGTTTCGCAGGGCCTCGCATTACGTCAACTTCCCCATGGACAACCTCAGCCAGACGGAGAGGGCAGTGGGATTCCATGCTGTGGCTGGCTTCCCACGGGTGCAGGGTGTAATCGATTGCACCCATATAGTAATACGAGCACCTCCACACGAGCCAGGACTGTTCATCAACAGGAAGGGCTCTCACTCCATCAACACTCAGCTCGTTTGTGACCACCGCAAGAGATTCCTTGACGTGTGCGCCAGATTCCCTGGCAGCTGCCACGATTCCTTCATCCTTCGGGAATCCAACATCCTGAGGCTGTTCCACGCACCGAACACCCGTAAGGTGTGACTCCTCGGGGACAAGAGATACCCCCTGCACACGTGGCTCATGACACCTCTGATGAACCCCATCACTGAGCACAGCGTCGATATAACGACAGTCACATCGCTACCAGGGCTACAATTGAACATGTTATAGGGCTGCTCAAGATGCGATTTAGGTGCCTTGATCGTTCTGGGAGAGCTTCAATACGCACCAGACAGAGTGGGACACATTATAGTCGTGAGTTGTGCCCTGCACAACATGGCACAACAGAGAGGGGGCCGCTGGAGGAGGAGGAGGAGGAGGAGGAGGAGGGTGAACCCATGGGCAGAGCAGTGGCTCACCTGGCTGCTCGTGAGGCCAGGGAGTCACTGATATGTGAACGGTTCTCCTAACATCAGACAGTGTGAAGAGTCCAGTCCTCACCGCCTGGATAGAGAAGCGGCCACACCAGCCCCCTCCCCCGCCCCGACTCTGCACAAAACAGTCCTGCACTGCATAAAGACCCATTGTAGAGTGACCCAATGGGTGGCATCAAGTGTCGGCGTTCATGGTGAACCTCATGAAAGGGCCTCATTACAGAAACCAGTCCAGAATGGGCAAGATGTGGCAGTATTGGTGAGAATGATAACATTTAATGTGAATATAACAAAAACTAAATTTAAATGAAAAACATGACCGTCTGTCAGACACCCTTGTGCATCCCCTTCGTGCTCACAAAACCTTCGCCTTCCTTTTCCTGCCGCTTCTACGTGGTGCATCCCCTGTGGCTGCAGCAGAGGGAGTGGCAGGTTGCTCATGTCCATGCCCTGACTGTTTAGATGCTTTGGGCCTTCACCCTCTGGGTTTTGGAGCCTGTGAGGGCCCCTCCAAAGACAGTTTTGTCCAGGGCAACTACATCTGCAGTAAGTGTCTGCAGCTCGAGGAACTTTGGCTGCAGACATTGCGATGCATCAGGGAGGGAGAAAGTTACCTGGACACTTTGATCCAGGAGGCAGTCACGCCCCTTAGACTAAATACTGTAGAATTGGCACATGGTCAGGGACAGGAGGGTGTGACTGCGAGTGAGGCAGGTACGGGGATCCAGGAGGTAGCATTGCAGGAGCCTCAGTCCCTGAGCTTGTCCAACAGATACGAGGTACAGGGTAAATCAGATCAGAGAGATGAATGCGTGGCTCAAAGATTGGTGTGGGAGAAGTGGGTTTCGATTCGTGGAGCACTGACACCAGTACTGGGGAAAGAGGGAGCTGTTCTGTTGGGAGGGGCTTCACCTGAACCATGCTGGGACCAGTGTTCTGACAAACCGAATAACTGGGGCGGTAGAGAAGGCTTTAAACTAAATAGCGGGGGGAGGGCTCAGGTGGGGTGAAGTTTAGATTGATAAAGAGAAAAGATAAGGAAGTAGTACAGGAAAGTGATGGGGGTAATGATAAACAGAGTGTGTCAGGAAGGGACAGAGCGTACAAACATAAGAGTGCACGAGCAAATGGGGCCGGGGTCGGAAAGAATGGTAAAAAGACAAAATTAAAGGTTCTTTATCTGAATGAGCGCAGCATTCGTAATAAGATAGATGAACTGACGGCACAAATAGAAACAAATGGGTCTGATCTCGTGGCCATTACAGAGTCGTGGTTGCAAGGTGACCAAGGTTGGGAGCTAAATATTCAGGGTTATTTAACATTTCGGAAGGATAGGAAAAAAGGTAAAGGTGGTGGGGGAGCTCTGTTAATAAAGGATGAAATTGGTATAATAGTGAGAAATGATCTTGGCTCAGAAGATCAAGATGTTGAATCAATTTGGGTGGAGGTAAGAAATAGCAAGGGAAAGAAATCACTGGCGGGAGTAGTATATAGGACCCCTAACAGTAGCTACACTGTAGGGCAAAATATTAATCAGGAAATAAGGGGGGCTTGTAAAAAAGGTAATGCAATAATCATGGGCGATTTTAACTTTCACGTAGATTGGACAAACCAAATTGACAAAAATAGCCCTGAGTAGGAGTTCATAGAGTGTATTAGGGACTGTTTCTTAGACCAATATGTCGGGGAACCAACCAGGGAACAGGCCATTTTGGATCTGGTAATGGGTAACGAGACAGGATTAATTAATGATCTCAAAGTAAAGGATCCCTTGGGAAGCAGTGATCATAACATGATAGATTTCACATCCAGTTTGAGAGCGAGGATCTTGGGTCTGAAACTACAGTATTAAACTTAAATAAGGGCAATTATAAAGGAATGAGGGCGGAATTGTCTAAAGTGGACTGGGTAAACAGATTAGATGGTATGATGGTGGATAAGCAGTGGCAAACACTTAAAAAGATATTTTATGACTCGCAACAAAAATATATCCCTGTGAGGAGGAAAGACTCCACAAAAAGGGTGAACCAACCATGGCTAACTAAGGAAGTCAAGGATGGTATCAGGTTAAAAGAAAAAGCATACAACATGGCAAAGATTACTGGTCAGCCCGAAGATTGGGAAAACTTTAAAAACCAGCAAAGGATGACTAAAAGAATAATAAAGAGGGAGAAAATAAATGATGAGAGTAAATTAGCAAGAAATATAAAAACTGACAGTAAAAGCTTCTACAAGTATATCAAAAGGAAGAGGGTAGCTAAAGTAAACATTGGTCCCTTAGAGGATGAGACTGGGGAAATAATAATGGAAAACAAGGAAATGGCAGAGGAATTGAACAGATATTTTGTATCTGTCTTCACAGTAGAAGACACTAATAACATACCAATAATAGTAGAAAATCAAGGGGCAAAAGGGAGGGAGGAACTAAAAACAATCACTATCACTAGAGAAAAAGTACTAGGTAAACTAATGGGTCTAAAGGCTGACAAGTCCCCTGGACCTGATGGCTTGCATCCGAGGGTCTTAAAAGAAGTGGCTACAGAGATAGTGGATGCATTGGTTGTAATCTTCCAGAATTCACTAGATTCTGGAAAGGTCCCAGCGGATTGGAAAACTGCAAACATAACACCCCTATTCAAGAAGGGAGTGAGACAGAAAGCAGGTAACTATCGACCAGTTAGCCTAACATCTATCATTGGGAAAATGCTAGAATCCATTATTAAGGAAGTAGTAGCAGGACATTTGGAGACTCATAATACAATCAAGGAGAGTCAACATGGTTTTATGAAGGGGAAATCGTGTCTGACAAATTTATTAGAGTTCTTTGAGGAAGTAACGGGCAGGGTAGATAAAGGGGAACCAATGGATGCAGAATATTTGGATTTCCAAAAGGCATTCGATAAGGTGCCACATAAAAGATTACTGCACAAGATAAGAGCTTCCTGGACCTCCCAGTTAAGTTTCTGGTCAATGGTGACCCCCAGAGTGTTGATGGTGGGGGATTCAGCGATGGTAATGCCATTGAATGTCAAGGGGAGGTGGTTAGACTCTCTCCTGTTGGAAATGGTCATTGCCTGGCACTTATCTGGCGCGAATGTTACTTGCCACTTATGACCCCAAGCTTGGATGTTGTCCAGGTCTTGCTGCATGCGGGCATGGACTGCTTCATTATTTGAGGGTTTGAGAATGGAACTGAACACTGTACAATCATCAGCGAACATCCCCATTTCTGACCTTATGATGGAGGGAAGGTCATTGATGAAGCAGCTGAAGATAGTTGGGCCGAGGACACTGCCCTGAGGAACTCCTGCAGCAATGTCCTGGGGCTGAGATGATTGGCCTCCAACAACCACTACCATCTTCCTTTGTGCTAGGTATGACTCCAGCCACTGGAGAGTTTTCCCCTGATTCTCATTGACTTCAATTTTACTAGGGTTCCTTGGTGCCACACTCGGTCAAATGCTGCCTTGATGTCAAGGGCAGTCACTCTCACCTCACCTCTGGAATTCAGCTCTTTTGTCCATGTTTGGACCAAGGCTGTAATGAGGTCTGGAGCCGAGTGGCCCTGACAGAACCCAAACTGAGCATCGGTGAGCAGGTTATTGGTGAGTAAGTGCCGCTTGATAGCACTGTCGACGACACCTTCCATCACTTTGCTGATGATTGAGAGTAGACTGATGGGGCGGTAATTGGCCGGATTGGATTTGTCCTGCTTTTTGTGGACAGGACAAACCTGGGCAATTTTCCACATTGTCGGGTGGATGCCAGTGTTGTAGCTGTACTGGAACAGCTTGGCTAGAGGCACAGCTAGTTCTGGAACACAAGTCTTCAGCACTACAGCCGGGATGTTGTCAGGCCCCATAGCCTTTGCTGTATCCAGTGCACTCAGCCGTTTCTTGATATCACGTGGAGTGAATCGAATTGGCTGAAGACTGGCTTCTGTGCTGGGGCAGACTTGGCCACCTGGAGAGGAGGTAGCATTGTGAATACTGATTGAGAGGGGGCAATGGGTGAGACGTGGGATTGCTTTGAGTGGCGTCTCCACTTCCATGTCCCCTTTCGCCATCATCCCTCCCCTGGACCAGGGCCACATCACTCCTACCACCCTGCTGGACAACAGTTTGGAGGACATGTGCAAAGCCTTGTAAGGCCAGTGCTAGTGTATCTGCCTGCCCGTTTAAGGCAGCAGAATGTTATTCACTGTGAGTCCAAACGACCGTTGTCAGGGCCTGGATGGACTCATTTGTGAACCGTGCTTGAAGCTCAATGGAGGCTAGCCTTCTCTCCATTGCAGACATGCCCTCACGTCCCTGGGACAGTATCTCAGAGATGCCCTCACGTCCCTGGGACAGTATCTCAGAGATGCCCTCACGTCCCTGGGACAGTATCTCAGAGATTCCCTCATGTCCCTGTGACAGTATCTCAGAGATTCCCTCCTGTACCTGTGACAGTATCTCAGAGATTCCCTCATGTCCCTGGGACAGTATCTCAGAGATTCCCTCATGTCCCTGTGACAGTATCTCAGAGATTCCCTCCCTTACCTGTGCCACCATTCCACTCATGCAGGAGTTGGACTCCTCCATCCTCTGCGCGATTGTGGAGAGTGCACGTGGCACCTGTTCCAGTGCTGCTGCCCCTTGATCATTCTCCTTTTAAAGGATGGTCCCTGGGGTTCAGCATCTGTGTCCAGCTGAGCAGAGTCTGGAGAGGAGTGCTCCCACTGACGTGGACTCTCCACAGCTGCCCCTGCCACCAGTGTCTGCTCGTGCTCACTTGTGTGTGGTGACTCACCAGGTGCCAACCCAACTAACTGAGGACGGGGACCCACCGAGGTGTGAGTATCTGCGCTGGTGGATGGCTCGCTCAGATGTGACGGTGCGCACTCAGAAGCTCCTCTGAGGAATTGCCCTCTGCCATCACTGCGGTCGCTGAAGGCCCTGAAAGGGAACAGAAGGCAATATTAAGCATCATCACAGATGTGTCATATTGCGATGAGCATACTGAGGTGTTCAACATGCCAATCATTGTTAACATCAATTCATGTTGTGTGTGATGAATGTTAGAGTTGTTTCACCAGATGTTTGCGGGCTGCCAGTCTCAGTGTCCCCGACAGACAGGCATTCGAGGGTGCGGCTGATCTGCAGGGCCTCCTGCCCTGCGTCTGTGAGGACCACTATTTGTTGTGGCCCACCTCTGGTCCTCGCCCTCTCCCGTGCATTCTGGGCTCTCTTCTCCTATAAGGGGAGAAAGTACAGACGTGTGAGTGAGTGATGGTGAAGTGGCCAGCCGATGAATGCATTGTTTTGAGAGAGGCTGACCATGAAAGAGATGCATCAGAGGGTGAGTATGAGACAGAGCCGTGACATTGGATGACGATTGGGGTGAGTGGCAGTAGTGGGGTGGCTAATGCGGAGGTGAGGAACTGCTGAGGAAATGCAGGTAAGTTGAGGATGAGCCTTAAGTGGGTGTGAGGAGTGATGTGATGGAATAGTCGTGGCAGTGCAGAATGAGTTGTTGGGGGGGTGCGGTGATGTGGGAGACGGAATGTAGGAGAATGAGTAAGTGTACTCACTTTTGCTGACCTAGTTAGGTCATTGAAACGCTGCCTGCACTGGATCCAGGTGCGGGAGATGTTGCTGCTGCTGGTGACCTCCTCTGCCACCTCGTGCCAGGCCTCCTTGGTGGCAGAGGCAGGGCACTTCCTCCCGTCCCCGGGGTGGAACACTTCCCTCCTCCTCCTCACCCCGACCAGTAGCTGCTGCAGTGAGGCATCACTGAACCTTGGAGCAGCCTTGCGCCTGGGCTGCTCCATTTTATGTGTTCTTGGTGTTTGCTGCAGCAAAAGCCATTGGAGCAATGGCCCTTTAAATAGAGCCTCTCCAGCTGACAGCCTGTCTCGCGGGTGCGCAGTCCGCCCACTGCGCAGCTTTCCGACCGCAAACCCGGAAGCCACGTAAAGGGCCATCAATTAACTCGCGATCGCGGGGGAACGGTAAGATTTTATTAGTCGGGTTACCCATGTGCCCATTGACCCCCCCCCCCCACCGCTGCTATCTCACCGCCATTTGAATCGAGGGGCCCAAGGTTTCAGGAAAGATAGGGAAAGAAAAAAAGGAGAGGGTTGGCGTAATGATAGTTATATTGCAGTGCTGGAGAGAGAGGATGTCCTGCAGGGGTCAAGGACAGAATCTATTTGGTTAAAGTTAAGAAACAATAGAGGTGCCATTACACTACTGGGTGTATTCTATAGACCACCAACAAGTGGGAAGGACAATTGTAAACAATTTTACAACACCAAGTTATAGTCTAGCAATTTTATTTGAAATTCACAAGCTTTCGGAGGCTTCCTCCTTCCTCAGGTGAATGTGGAAATGAAATCCTCAAACCCTTCGCATTTATTGTGCCTTTGCATTTATTAAATGCGAAGGGTTCGAGGATTTCATTTCCACATTCACCTGAGGAAGGAGGAAGCCTCCGAAAGCTTGTGAATTTCAAATAAAATTGCTAGACTATAACTTGGTGTTGTAAAATTGTTTACAATTGTCAACCCCAGTCCATCACCGGCATCTCCACATAGTGGGAAGGAGATAGAGGAGCAAATTAGCAGGGAAATTACTGAGAGGTGCAAGAACTATAGACCAGTGATAATGGGGGACTTCAACTATCCGACTATAGACTGGGATAGTAATAGTGTAAGGGGCAGAGAGGGGGAGGAATTTCTGAAGTGTGTTCAGGAGAACTTTCTTGATCAGAATGTTTCTGGCCCAACGAGGAAGGAGGCATTGCTGGATCTCAATTTCATTCTACACAGCATTTCTCGAATGACCCTGAAAAATGTAACAAGATGAGATTTATAATGAAAGTGTTTCCTAGTTTGTAGTGTGGACTGTTTCTTTACTTAGAACTGAATCTAGTGTGAAGGTTAAGGTCAGTGATTAGGGGTGGGCTCGTTTTAGAATTTGAGTTAATTCAATTCAGTTTTGGGTTCTGGTTATTTTTCGAAAGGGGATGAGGCTGTTTAGGGCTCGGCTATGGTTATGGTCACCATTGGGCAGTAGGGATTTATTTCATAATATGATTTGGTTTAAAGTTATGGTTCAGTTTACATTGGTTCTACAGTTAGGTTTTGGGGTGATCTGGTGTATTGGGTTTGAGTTAATGTTAGTTATCGATGCTTGTGCAGTAGGACAGTGTCTTTTCTTGTTTGATGCTGTCATCCTATTGCTGAAGGTTTCGTTACATTAGTACTGCCACCTCGACTCAACTTATTTTACTTCTTCTTGTCTAGATTTGTTTTGCCAAAACTGGTTACGGTTATGGTGTTGGATTTATCTTGTCTGCATAACACACCATGTTGCAATGGTGTTGGGATCTGTGTCAGTGACGGGTCATTGCAGTGAGGTTAAACATTGGGGTTTTAGGGGCATCGATGGTGTAAAGCTTGAGCTCTGTTGAAGTCTTAGGATTTAGATTTAGAAATAGGATTTAGGGTTAGACTTAAAGGTTGTGTTACGGTCCGACACTGCACTAGGGCTAGGGTGAAGGGTCAGACACTGCACTAGGGCTAGGGTGAAGGGTCAGACACTGCACTAGGGCTAGGGTGAAGGGTCAGACACTGCACTAGGGCTAGGGTGAAGGGTCAGACACTGCACTAGGTTTAGGGTGAAGGGTCAGACACTGCATTAGGGCTAGGGTGAAGGGTCAGACACTGCACTAGAGTTAGGGTGAAGGGTCAGACACTGCACTGGGGCTAGGATGAAGGGTCAGACGCTGCACTAGGTCTAGGGTGAAGGGTCAGACACTGCATTAGGTTTAGGGTGAAGGGTCAGACACTGCACTAGGTTTAGGGTGAAGGGTCAGACACTGCATTAGGGCTAGGGTGAAGGGTCAGACACTGCACTAGAGTTAGGGTGAAGGGTCAGACACTGCACTGGGGCTAGGATGAAGGGTCAGACGCTGCACTAGGTCTAGGGTGAAGGGTCAGACACTGCATTAGGTTTAGGGTGAAGGGTCAGACACTGCACTAGGTTTAGGGTGAAGGGTCAGACACTGCATTAGGTTTAGGGTGAAGGGTCAGACACTGTACTAGGGCTAGGGTGAAGGGTCAGACACTGCACTAGGGCTAGGGTGAAGGGTCAGACACTGCACTAGGGCTAGGGTGAAGGGTCAGACACTGCACTAGGGCTAGGGTGAAGGGTCAGACACTGCACTAGGGCTAGGGTGAAGGGTCAGACACTGCACTAGGGCTAGGGTGAAGGGTCAGACACTGCACTAGGGCTAGGGTGAAGGGTCAGACACTGCACTAGGTTTAGTGTGAAGGGTCAGACACTGCACTAGGTTTAGGGTGAAGGGTCAGACACTGCATTAGGGCTAGGGTGAAGGGTCAGACACTGCACTAGAGTTAGGGTGAAGGGTCAGACACTGCACTGGGGCTAGGATGAAGGGTCAGATGCTGCACTAGGTCTAGGGTGAAGGGTCAGACACTGCATTAGGTTTAGGGTGAAGGGTCAGACACTGCACTAGGTTTAGGGTGAAGGGTCAGACACTGCACTCGGGCTAGGGTGAAGGGTCAGACATTGCACTAGGGCTAGGGTTAAGGGTCAGACACTGCACTAGGGCTAGGGTGAAGGGTCAGACACTGCACTAAGGCTAGGGTGAAGGGTCAGACACTGCACTAGGGCTAGGGTGAAGGTTCAGACACTGCACTAGGGCTAGGGTGAAGGGTCAGACACTGCGTTAGGGTTCTGGTGAAGGGTCAGACTCTGCACAAAGGCTAGGGTGAAGTGTCAGACACTGCACTAGGTTTAGGGTGAAGGGTCAAACACTGCACTAGGGCTAGGGTGAAGGGTCAGACACTGCATTAGGGTTAGGGTGAAGGGTCAGACACAACACTAGGTTTAGTGTGAAGGGTCAGATACTGCACTAGGGCCAGGGTTGAACTTGGGCTAAATCCCTTTCACTTTCCAATTATACTTTCAATAAAAAAAATGCGGTCCTCAATCGTATTCTATTCAATATTTGGCATCCTTTTTGTGGTAGAATTCGATTCCTCAGCTCTTGTCATACTGTGAATATGATTGTATTGAATCTCTGTGTATGATTCATGTTTATTAAGAGTAAGGTAATTTGAGATGTTTGCTCTTTTAAGGACTGTAAATGTTCGGAAGGAGCACCTGATTCTATTGTCTCCTCTTTTACGCTGCTTGAGAGAGGCTCTGACAAGAACACGGCTTTTGCAATAAAATCAATGCACTTGGTAGGAGAGGAAAAGATGACAAGCATGAACGACGATGGGAAGAGGCCGAGTGATGGCGAGTGCCTGCATTGTTTGTCAGAGACCCCGGCCTGCCTCGTTCACACACTGTACCACAATGTTTCTGGGGGAAGTCAGTATGCCTCTGTGCTGCACTATAAAGGCCAGAAAACTCCACCTCCATTCTTCCTCAGATCAGATTCTACTCAAGCTCTTTTGCATGACTTAACTCCAAGTCCGAAACCATTCGAAAACCCGTGGTTTTCAAAGTCTGCTGAGAATGACAGTGAACTCTCCCAGGACATTTCACTGTCAGATGTTATAGTTGGAGAGGAGGCAATATGGAAAAACTTTCCACTTTTATGGGGCCTAGTGTCTGAGCACAGTGGTGACACAATGGTGACTCCGACAGCCTCTTTCCACTGACCATCACAGACCATTTTGAAGTGAGAGGTTGTGTGAAGGAACAAGTGTAACCTCCATTTGTACTTGAGAAGGTTTCCAGCCCACTGACCTGATACCCTAACTACAAATTTTAGCTTCAATTTTCCTTTGAAACAATTTCACCAAAAACAACAAAAGGAGGGAATGTTTCAGCTCTTGTCAAAGTGAACACTGCTGGCAAAGCTTGGAGTGAGGCATCACGCTGACTCTGCCTGAAGATGTCTGACAGAATCCCAGCCCAGCGACAAGGTGCCACTCCCCTGATGCAGTGTTCACACTCAGCCCACAATCACTGAAGTCTGGAGTCACTCTTTGTTCTGTTTCCCATGGGCCCCGACACCACCGCTCTCTATCAGAACTGCAATTAATAACCAGGCTCTCTACAGTTAAATGGGGTCAGACACAGAGCATTTTATTTTTATTTCTTCCAGTTTTGCACCTTGGTGGTTCGAGTGCTTTTGTAGCTTCTCACACTGTAATTCTACACATTGGACAGGTGACCAATAAACAAGTTACCTGACAATTCACTTCTCACCATTGCCATGTAACAATGAAAGCTTGTCTGCTGTTAGCAAGTAAATGAAAAAATGAACAATAAACAGTATTTCCATCAGACACTGTCAGTAATTGGTACAGCACAGAGCACCTGGAAAACAGGCACATTCTGGTGAAGAGTGCACACTTTAAAAATTCATCTGGATTGGGTCTACGTTTAGGCAGTAGTCCCAATTCAGAGAACATTTCCACCTTGCAGCATCCTCCCCGTGCGGTCAGTACTCCCAACTTCCCAAATCTCCTAATTTTTTGCTTCTTTCTGCTAACTGAAGTTGTCTCATGAATTCTGCTAATCTGCCAGCCCCTGGTCTGATCTCGAGCACTGTGCTGACCTCTGGGCTAGATTTTGCTCTCTGTTGGCCCCAGGGCTGGGATTCACTCTTCTCCTGATACCTAGGCTGAACTTTGCTCTTGGTTTCCTGGGCTTTATCCCTGGAATATAGAGGAATGATTCCAGCTCCACTCCCTTAATGGCTATTGGATGAGCCCACAATCCTCTCTTAATTCTCAATTCGCTTTATTAACGTTATTAGATCATGTACATACCGCTTATACGTCTGGTTAGATATAGGCATGTAGTTTACAGCAGGTTATACAGGTTTATACTCAAACTAGGATTTAAACGCACACCCACTAGGTTTCTCTATTAATACTCCCCGAGTATCAGGCTTTAAACGCACACCCACTCGGTTTCCTGACGACACTCCCAGAGTGGTCCCAGAATAGAAAGGATATTATGTTACCCGGAAAGGAGAGACGCTGCTGGCCAGGCAATTCTCCCTCTTACTCCCGACGTCGTCTCCACGTCCTTGACGCAGTCTTTACGTCCCTGACGCAAGGTTCCTACTTCCACGAGGGTTAGTTTCCAGAGTCTCCCAGAGTCTCCTTCACAAACAAAGACACACCAACAAAAACACTCTCACTCTCACTCTCACTCCAAGCCAGCAACTCCTCAGTTTTTATTCCCCAAGTCTGTCTTTTCGAACGATGCTGTCTTCTCCGGTTGGCTCAAAGTTGCTGGAGTGACCGATGTCATCCCCTGATTGGCTGTGTTCCAAGGGCTCAGGTAGCATCACCTCCTTTCTCTCTCTAAGAAGCGGAACGAATTCAAACCGGTTCTGGCCAGTTCAGACCAGTGACTGAACTCCAGGTCACCTCAGTTCAAAAGGTCAGTGTCTTTGTTAGCACTTTGAATTCAGCTCAGCAGTCTTCTGCAGCCTCTGGCCCTTTTGATCCAAAGATGCCTATCTTAGGATCATTATTCTCCCTTTCTGTGTACCACTCCTGAGGCCGTCACTGTCCCCCAATGGGTATGTTACATCAGCGATTTCATATGATTATAGAAAAAACAATATAAATGGTTAGATAAACAATACAAAAAGGAAGCGTATAAAATATACTTCACACACTGTCCTTATGTTGATAATCGCTTCTTCTGTTTCATTATAGCACTAACACTCAATTGTTGCAAAATTTCATTTTTCCACCTTCTAAGCTGATATACATTAAATATGACAAGTATTAATGCACATAAAATCACAATTACAGCAGCATGTGATAAAATCCTGACCCATGGATGTATTTGAACATTAGATCCCCAATTCCAAAACTTATTCCAGAACCCAGGGTCCCGTAACAGTTCATCTGCTTTATCAGCATGCGTTTTAATTATTTTAGTGTGTTTAGTCCATTGATGAATTATCTCATTGGCTTCCTCCGCTATTTGCATCCAATCTGCAGTCAGGTGCGGAATGGGTGGTAGTTCGGTAGGAACATATTTCCACAGATCTTGGTCTATATCGGTACGTTGGACTGTGAGGTTTTCGTTTATTACCATCCTCATTATTGGCTTAGGCAGAACTTGTCCACCGACAACCAGGTCTGAGGTCATGTTGTTAATGGCCACATTGTGTCCCTCCAGAGGGCACTGTTTCCATCCTTTGTTATAGCTCATAGCCGCTGTGGCTATGTAATAAGTTTGTCCCACAAGGGCGTATTGTAAAAAGGACTGGTTGTTAACCGGCAAAATGGACAATGAACAATTTTCATAAGTACTGAACCCACAATTAGTCAGTCTCTGTCTCGTTATCTCTTCTGGACAGGCCCAGTGATTCCCTCCTTGGTGACACTTTGACAAATCTACCCCTTTCTCAGCACCATCCATTACAATAGCATGAGATGGTGGATTGCTCAAAGATATCCAAGTACCCTCATGATACTTGCCCACGTTATGAACTCTTTTTAACGGATAGGTCAAATTGCTTTCGTGCCGGGGAATATGAAACACCACCCCAACGTAATATGTCCCTTTATGAGTCACTACTCCAGTCAATATTTACATAGGTGTGGTCCCAGTGGACCATAATTTTACCTCGACCGTTGCTCCCCGATGGTCGCTCCATAAATGGACCCACAAATTGATTAATAATATTTCCCTCTGGGATTACCGAAAATGTCACGTCTAGAACTGTGTTACATGAAAACCGTACTCCCGCTCCCTCCGGTATACCCAAAGTCTTTCCTACACACGCTAACCCATTCACTCCCGTATAATACAAATTTAAATCCCCTCTTTTCCCTTTGTTGGTTCGGACTGTCTTATTCTGCAGACCAAAGTTGTCCCTGGTCTCGGGATATCCCTCTGCCGTCGACATTGCTTCAGGCACGTTCATTCGTCGTGACGGCTCCAAGGCAGGTTCAACCACAGTCCTGATGACGATCAATCTGATAGCAACAAAATGCATCATCCCCTTCATTCTAGGCTGGACCTGGAATAAACAAGCGTAATTTCTGCTCTTATGTACAGTTTCTTTTAGGTACTATCATAAGTCCAGTCTCTCCATATACTGAGCCTGACCATCCAAATCCTGTTCCCAATTTGTTTCAGATTCTAACCGTCCGTTTCTTCGAACCCACTTACTCCCCCTTTTTGTTTTATGTTCCTTTTGTTTTGTTCCTGGATTCGCCTCTGCATGCGAATGCACAGTGTCAAATTTGTTTTCAATCACCTCCTCTTGGACCTGTAACTGGTCCAGTTCTTGATCTCCCTGACCTTCAGAATTCGGAACATCGTTAGCATCGAGCAGCACATGCCAATGATGATTATCTTGTTTTTCTCCGACCAACTTTAGCTGATTAATGTGGTACCAGCCACTCTTATCTGGTGCCGTTAATATCTTGTATACAGATGGGCTAGCTTTGTCTACTATCTCATAGGGACCGGCAAACTTTGGACTCAAGAATGAGGTGGGCTGGTATATGTATATCCCACAGCCAGTTCTCCTTTCCCCATCCTGTACTGATGAAGAGCCATCCACAAAAATTTTAAAAGAGGGTTCTTCCTTTCCTGTTTCCTTTGTCTTTCTGCTTTCAGGCCCGTCTTACCCCCTCCTTTTTGTTTTGATACAAATGGGCCCTTGGGGTCATTTGCTATCATCAATTGACACTCATGTTTTTCTCCCTGATAAACTAAGTTGTCTGCTAACATAGTGGTGGTTTTTACCCCCTTTACGGTTATATTTCTCCCTTGCAGCAACAATGTCCATCTAGCGATTCTATTTTGGCTAACTGAACCATCCTTAATCCTTCCATCTAACAGTAACTGTACTGGGGTGTGTTCTGTTAATATTGTAAGTGGGTTTAGTCCCACTATATAGGTAAAATGCTGCACTGCCCAAAAGACAGCTAGCAAGTGTCTTTCGCATACCGTATACCCCTGCTGTACTGGTGAGAGCATACGTGAGGCGTACGCTACTGGTCGTAATTTCCCGTGTGTCTCCTGTAATAGAACTGCCGAGAGGGTGGTGTGTGTGGTAGCCACCTCCAATGCAAACGGCTCCGTTGGATTTGGGGTTTTTAAAGCAGGCGCGGCAGCTAGTGCTTGCTTTAGATCAGTCGTGGCCTGGCTGTGTTCTGTTTTCCACTCCCAAGCCACATTCTTTTTTAATAATTCCATCAGCGGGGCCGCCTTTGTGGCGAATCCATCAATATGGTCCCTGCAATATCCCACCAACCCTAAGAAGGACCTTAACCCTTTCACATCCCGCGGAACAGGGAGTCTGCCAACTGTCTCTATCCTTCGCTTGTCAATGTCCCTTTGTCCCGGCGTCAGAATCACTCCCAAGTAAGTAACTTTTTGTTTCATGATCTGCGCTTTTTTAGGGTTAATCTTTAATCCCAAGTCATGTAACAACTGCAGTAATTCACTTAGCAGTTGATAATGTTCCTTCTTGGTTTCAGTTTGTAGGAGTAAGTCGTCCACATACTGCACTAAACATTCAGGCCTTGAGAATCCTTTTAACCCTTCCCTCAGTCGTTGGTGAAATATGGACGGGGAATTGTGAAACCCCTGGGGCAGGGCGGTCCATGTATATTGCTGTCCTTGGAAAGTAAATGCAAATTTATATTGACATTCTTTCTCCAGTGGAATAGACCAAAAACCGTTACTTATGTCCAAAACCGTAAACCACTGCGCATCCTCCTTTTGTCGAACTACTGTCTCTGGGCTCGTTGCTACTGTAGGGGCTGTTAGCGGGGTGACTTTATTTAATTCTCTGTAGTCTATCGTTAGTCGCCAGCTACCGTCGGGTTTCCTTACTGGCCAAATAGGTGCGTTATTAGTAGAAGCTATTGGTCTTAATATCCCTTGCTGCAGCAGACTCTGTATCACCTTCTCTATCTCTTCTTCTGCTTGTTTTGGGAAACCATACTGCTTCTGTGGTTTGGGGTCTGGACCTTGTATACACACACTCCCGGTCATTTCCCCACAATCATGTTTATGTCGGGCGAATACTATTGAGTTTTGTACAATAATCTGTTGCACTTCACGATCGTCACTCATTTCTCCTGGTTCTATCCACATTTCCCCGATCGTGCATATCCTATCCTGATATTCCCCCACCGGGATGAGAGTGTGATTTATACTGCCCATGCCCAAAGGCATTTTCCAAATCATACAATTAACAGGGTCGAAGCAGAATCCCGCTTTGGCCATATAGTCACTCCCTAATATATGTTCTTGTTCTCTGGGTAATTTAATAAGGACCACTGAATGCTCTATCACTATATCTCCCACACCGACTTCCAATGGTACACTCACATATCCCACTTGTGAATGCCCTGTGAATCCACTTACAATAATTTTGTTTTGAATTTTCCAATCTATGTCATTGATCTGAGTGGTGTTAACGGTGGTTCGAGATCCCCGTGTGTCCCGAAGGACTGTAAGAGGGCGGCCTCCGACCCTACCATTCACTAGGGGTCTCCCCGTGTCATCCAACCGCGCGTCACACACCCATAACGGAGAGGCCTGACACCGTCATTGCAGTTCAGGGTACAACCCGGAACTCGGTGATATTTCTATCGTATCACACTGAGGACTTGGTCTATTCGGCCCTTCCACGGGTAGGCTCTGATTCCTTCCCCGACCTGCACTCTCTCGTCTTGGGTTCGGGCAGTCCCTTGCGAAGTGTCCCTCTTGGCCACAGTTATAGCATTTGGACACCTCGCCTTGAGTTCTCCCCGTTCCTGAGAAGTTTCCTTTGCCTCTACCTCTTCCCACTGTCTGATAAGCTAGAGGGGGTTCCCCCTTAGTAGGTCCCCTCCCTTCATTTCTCCAAATTATCACCTGATCTTTAACAGGCATTGCTCTGTCCCCGGATGCCTTGGATCGTTTGGGTATTTCCCTTTCCCATACTCTAACCATCTTCCTAATTATCCAGGGTTCCGTATGTGTGTCATCAGCGGGGTCAAACTGATCTAGTGCCTTCCTCGACTCCTCTGCCATGCGACACTAGTGTTCTCAGCCATCGGTTCCTAACCTCCCGCTGTAAATTATCCCTGTCTAAGTCTGTACCATAGACCCCCTGAAACACCGCCCAAATGCGAGCCGAAAATACAGTGGGGTGTTCACCTTTCCTTTGATAGCATCTCATCAGCGCCTCCACTGGATTCCCCTCTGTTATCGCCCATGACAGATAATACCTGGTCCTTTAAGGCCTCATTTGTGCCTCTACCAAGTTTTTGTTCCTCCGGTAGGGCGGAGTGTATATGTGGGTGGAGGCACATTAGGATTAATTTCCTTTCCTCAGCATCGTCTAAGCCGTGTATCGCTCTCTGTTGCCTGACCGCTAGGAACAACTCCCTAGGATCATCCCCAGGTGCACACGTTCCAATATCTTTTGCAATAACCCTCAGTTCCTGTACCCCAAGTGGGGTGGAATATGTCATATCCTGACCATCTTCCCCCACCTGTGCTCTAGTAGTTACCAGGGGGGCCATTGGGGCAGACGGTTTTTTCTGCTCTGGAGCAAATGCTGGCGGTGGGTCCCCTAGTGGAGGTTCCCTATCACTGCTGCTGTATCTATCCGCCTTGTCTGCTAAATCATCCCAATCTACATCCCCAAAACCACTTTCTTCACCTCTCCCGGGTGCGAAAGCACACAATATGCCCCTCTGTGCAGCTAGCTGATCTTGCAGCCTCCCTATCAGTTTCTGACACGTTGTGTGATCACCAGTACTACTCCTCTTCTCCTGAGCTGATCTGTGAATCACATTCATAGCAGTTTTTAAATCACCACATTGTTGTTTCCATCTCTCCACCTCAGCTTTAGCTGCTTGGGCTTCTCCCTCTCTCTTATTCTTTTCATTAGTCAATTTTTCGCACTGTAACTGATATTGGTTCATGTGCATCAAATCTGCACTTCTCTGTCCCTGTAGATCAGTTACCTTCTCACTAAGGCGGGCGATCTCCTCATGGAGTTTTTTATTCTCTTCCCCTAATCCGTCTTGGATTTTCTGAATCTCCTCTTTCTCTCTCCTAGCCTGCTGTCGGCATTCTATCCATTCCTCAAGTAAACATCCGATCGCTACGGACTTTTGTATCTTTTTTAATTTCCTATCTGACATCTTTGTTTGCGCAATTTTCCAAAGGACCTCCCCAACAGGCGTTCCCTTGTCTCCAATGTGACCCGCATAATCCCCGTATTGAGGCCACTTCCCTATTACGTATTTTTGAAGGAGTCCCTTCCAATCAAAACAGTCCAAGTCCCCAGGGCTTGGTGATTTCCCTTTATTCGTCATCTTACGTTATTAACTATGAATTAACCCAAACTCCTGTTCTCTGTGTACTTTGCCAAATTCGGTTCGCCTCGAGGCTCCCCCTGACGCAACAGAGAGATTTATCCTCGAGCCCACCCAGGGACGCCAAATATGTTGACAGGAAGTCACCGGTTAACGGTTTTAGCTTAGTACACAAAGGAAGAGTCAATTCTCTCTTAATTCTCAATTCGCTTTATTAACGTTATTAGATCATGTACATACCACTTATACGTCTGGTTAGATATAGGCATGTAGTTTACAGCAGGTTATACAGGTTTATACTCAAACTAGGATTTAAACGCACACCCACTAGGTTTCTCTATTAATACTCCCCGAGTATCAGGCTTTAAACGCACACCCACTCGGTTTCCTGACGACACTCCCAGAGTGGTCCCAGAATAGAAAGGATATTATATTACCCGGAAAGGAGAGACGCTGCTGGCCAGGCAATTCTCCCTCTTACTCCCAACGTCGTCTCCACGTCCTTGACGCAGTCTTTACGTCCCTGACGCAAGGTTCCTACTTCCACGAGGGTTAGTCTCCAGAGTCTCCCAGAGTCTCCTTCACAAACAAAGACACACCAACAAAAACACACTCACACTCACACTCACACTCACACTCACACTCACACTCACACTCACACTCACAAACAAACAAAGACACACACTGAGACCAAGCCAGCAACTCCTCAGTTTTTATTCCCCAAGTCTGTCTTTTCGAACGATGCTGTCTTCTCCGGTTGGCTCAAAGTTGCTGGAGTGACCGATGTCATCCCCTGATTGGCTGTGTTCCAAGGGCCCAGGTAGCATCACCTCCTTTCTCTCTCTAAGAAGCGGAACGAATTCAAACCGGTTCTGGCCAGTTCAGACCAGTGACTGAACTCCAGGTCACCTCAGTTGAAAAGGTCAGTGTCTTTGTTAGCACTTTGAATTCAGCTCAGCAGTCTTCTGCAGCCTCTGGCCAACACCACCACCTGCACGTTCCCCTCCAAGTCACACACCATCCCGACTTGGAAATATATCGCCGTTCCTTCATCGTCGCTGGGTCAAAATCCTGGAACTCCCTTCCTAACAGCACTGTGGGAGAACCTTCACCACACGGACTGCAGCGGTTCAAGAAGGCGGCTCACCACCACCTTCTCGAGGGCAATTAGGGATGGGCAATAAATGCCGGCCTCGCCAGCGACGCCCACATCCCATGAACGAATAAAAAAAAATTACGGGTTTGTTCAAATGCTCCAAAATGTCTTTACCTTCCTCTCTTTCTCCCTGCTGTGTTTTCCAGGCCCTATCGACAGCCGTGGCAGTACACAGTCCAGTAAGAATATATTGATATATTTTCTTTTTGATGGTTTGCCCATTCTCTGCACTTTTTTTCTTGCTGACAGTTGCACTTTGGCTTAAGTTGCATTTTAAAAGTTGGAAAGATGGTGCAGCAATTTCCTTCAGTTAATTGGAACAAACGTGCCAATTATGTTAATCGGTCTCATTATAGCGATCAGCAGATAATTAGACAAAACTCACCGGGGGGAAGTGACGGGGAAATGAGCTGTGGTGGGGGTGGGCAGTGTCCGGGGTCACTGCCTGTAATTAATTCTATTGTAATAAGCCTGCATTTTTCATCGAATCCAGCTGGAGCCTGGAGTGACTGAACTCCAGGTCACCTCAGTTGAAAAGGTCAGTGTCTTTGTTAGCACTTTGAATTCAGCTCAGCAGTCTTCTGCAGCCTCTGGCCAACACCACCACCAGCAGGGAGCATCAGTGAGCACTGGAATAGTTTGGTGTAATTCAGCTCAGACCCACTCTTTGCTTCTTCAATGCATTTTCGGTCACTGTTAAGTAAAATCCCTGACATGCCCCTTTAAGAACTGTTAGTGCACCTTTGACTTAAAGCTTTCCTACCCTGGTCTTATTTTTCAAACACCAGAACTGGTCCTATTTTTGCTAAATAGGTTGGTAGTTTTTGTGAAAAGTGGACTTGTTTTCATGGCTGTGACTCAGAGGGACATCTCAAACCTGATCATTTCTTTCATCTCCAGTGCACGTAGAGATGATTTCATTCAGATTTTAAATTATATCATCGTTCTACACCTTGCCTGATATCATAGGAACAGGAGGCCCCTCGAGCCTGCTCTGCCATTCGATTAGATCATGGCTGACCTGCACCTCAACCCCATTTACTCGTCTTTGCTCCAAATCCCTCGATACCTTTTCCCAACAAAAATTCATCTATCTCAGCTTTGAAAGTTCCAATTGACCCCCAGCATCCACAGCTTTGTGGGGGAGAGAGTTCCAGATTTCCACTACCCTTTGTGTGAAGAAATGCTTCTGGATTTCACCCCCGAATGGCTTGGCTCTAATATTGAGATCATTCCCCCTCGTTCCGGACTCTCCCACCAGAGGTCAATGGAAAAGGAAATCGGCTCGGGTTGCTGTCGCCCGGTTTACTCTACTGTCGAAGACCTGTTTCACCCGCTGAGTTCTCCAATTGTACTCTGCTGGTGTGGAGCCCAACCTGTAATAATCTGCACCCACAGCCCGTGATCTTCCAGCCAGTTAAGGGACAGAAAATATGGGCCACACTGCACCGTTTCATGATTCGTACTCCCGCATGAGGCTCCACACCAATCCAGAGCAATGATCGGCAAATTCACACGGTGTGTGGGGGGTGGTGGTGTGTGTCAGCTTCACCTCTGACTTCTGAGTGGTTCGAATCGCTCCCACTCCCTGGGTTCTAGACCTTGGACTTATTTGGGGGTTGTGACAAAGTGCAGCAGACAACTGGTTTTAGTGCAAGAAACTTTGACCTTTATTCAAGAGAGAAAATACAAAACAACAATCTTAACACTCTAATAAAATGGGGAACACTTCGGTACACACGAGGGAAATTACAGTAGAAAGATACCTCACCCCTCCCAATCCCACTGTACTAGCTAAGTTGGACTCTAAAGGGCCAGAGATAATGCTCACCAAATGAATGCTTGACAGTAATTCACCCAGAGGTAGGTCAGAAATAGATTGTAGAGTGGAAACTTTGCGGATCTTCGGTTTTCTCCGAAGTTGGTTTTCTTTGGTCGCGGTGGCCCAATATTACCCGGTTGGTTGGTGGTAATATTCGGTTGGTTGTTTCGTAAGGCCCTTGTTGCCGCGAGGTGTCTGACGGTCACTGGGGCTGTTGCTCTGGTTTCTTCTTGTGTGTCGGCCTGCTTCTAGAGCTGCTGACCTTCCCTGTCGAACTGCCTTCCCCTCGCCTTGTTGTTTGCTGGAAACTGCTCTTCTTTCCAGACACAGGCAGAACCAACACAAGCAGCCCACCAGAGCCAGCAAGCCAGAGAGAGAGAGAGAGCGAGAGGTTTCGCCTTGTGAATGTCTCTCTTACAATGGTCTGTTTAAACAGTTCTTACAAAGCCCTTAAGAATCTTTGATGGCTTTTTGATGGTCCCTCATCATGCTGCAAATTGCTTCTCCCAATGTGTCATTGTTAATTCTGATTTTGAGCTTGTCACATAAGGCTTCCTTTTGTATCCAACGTCCGAGGTGTTGATGGTTTTGCTTTAAAACGAAGGCATGGCCCCACCATGTCTGGAAAAGTTGCCTCTTTCAATGGGAGTGATTATCGATCCCCTGTGGTCTGTTTTGCATTAAAACAGAGACATGTCTGAAGCTCCACGGTGTGTGTGTTGTTGATTTCGTCTGGTGACCTCTCAACTATCCTTCCATTTTAGGATTATAGTCAAGTTTTCCCATACTCAGGGTATTTTTAGGGTTTTTCTCCGAGTTTTGGGGGATCTGTGAATTTTGAGAATCTTACACTCCCCCCTGTGATACTTTAACTTTGCTTCAAGTATCATACTGGTCAAAGGTGAGTAAAATTCTCGATCCTCGAGAGCCAACCTTCCCCTGTAGTTTACCTATCTAAGACCCAAAACATACATTCCCCTTTAGGTTCAGATGCAGACACAGGTAAGAATTCAGTTACATTCATATCCAAGCACGGAGGGGGTCCAACACCCCTGCACCACTTGGAAAATACGGTTCATACATAGAAAAATAATACACGGTAAACAATAATACTTAAACTACCAACCACCTTATATAAAATTTAACTAAAACACCCAAACTTAACAATCTCAAAATTAAATAACAGAAGCTATGTACATCCGCCGTCCGTCCCCGGGCGGCCAGGCTAATCCCTGTTCGGGCTACAGCACACTACTCCCTTCGGTGTGGCCGCCCTGTCCTGTACCTTTGGTCCCTCGCAGCCTGCGGCCGCTGGCTGGGGACCTCTGTCCTCAGATCGATCCCTGACTTGAGGGGCTGCCCTTTTAAACCGGGGAGCCGGTGACCACGGTTTCTTTGGCCATGGCGTTCGTAGGGACCTTCTAGGGCTGGTGGGAGTTTTCTGGCTGGTGAGTCTTTAACCCGAGCCACTGTCCCCTCTTGTGCGGTCTGTGGAATCTCCACTGCCGCTGGCTGGGGATTTCTATCCTCAGGCTTTATCTCTTCTAAACCTGTGTCAGGGGCAGGTAACTCTCTGCCCTCAGGTCCCACCTCGTCTGAGTCCCAGATGAGCGGGGGAGTGTCCCAAACGGTGGGTGGGATGGCCCTTCCCTTAAAACAAGCCATTGCACCTGCTTGTGCAGTCTGGGAGTTTGCTCCTGCTGCAGGCTGAGGATTTTTATCCTCAGACCTTGCCCCAACTGGCTGTTCCCTTCTCTCCGATTTAAACAACTTACATTGGTTAATGTGGAACCATTTGGTGCGCTGAGGCAGCTTTATGGCGCATGCCATGGGGCTTGCCTTATCGACAATGCTGTAGGGCCCCATGTATAATGGTTCTAGACTGCCTACCCGAGCAAAATTCCTAACCATAACCTGATCCCCTATCTCCCACTCGTGGTGCGTACGGGGTTCTAACAGCAGTCGGTTACTCCGATGCTGTTTTCCCATGTTGCTCGCAGCCTGCCAGTGAACCTGTTTAAAGTGTTCAAACAGATTCCTGACGAAGCTGTCCCGGTTCACCTCTCTGAGCTGACCCTCCGTGAGCACCGGGGCTAGCACATGGGTGGGGGTCCGCATAACCCTACCAGTCGTGAGCTCGTGTGGGGAATACCCCGTGCTTTTTGACTGGCTGGCTCGGATCCCCATTAGGACCAACGGTAAGACTTCTACCCACTTTCTAGGTGAGTCTACCGTCTCTTTCCTCAGCCTTTCTTTCAAGGTTCTGTTCATCCTTTCTACAATCCCTGAGGACTGTGGGTTGTGTGCAACGTGCCATTTCCCCTCTATGCCAAGTACCATAAGGGCATTCTGCATGACCTGCCCGGTAAAGTGACTCCCTTGGTCGGACTCCACGTACTGTGGTAGCCCCCATCATGAGAACACCTCCCTGACCAGGATCCTGGCTGTACTCATAGCCGTGGCTGTTCGACAGGGGAAGGCTTCTACCCACTTTGTAAACACATCCACCAGGACTAGGCAGTACTTATAGCCTCCCTGGGCGGTGGGTAGGGGCCCGATGTAGTCAACCTGGATCGACTGCCATGGTCCCTCTACCCTCCTGATGTGTCCCATAGGTACTTTCCTTTTGTAGGGGTCAGGGTTGTTAGCAGCACACACCAGACAGCTGGCACAGAACTCGCGGACATCTTCCCTGAGTCCTGGCCACCATCCTGCCTGTTCCACCCGCTGCCAGGTGGTCTCAGGCCCGGGATGCCCCACTCCTGGACCCTCATGGGCCAGTTGAAGGAATTCCCTCCTGTGCTGCTGCGGTACTACCCATTGCTCTCCCTTAAACAGCATGTCCTCCTTTACAGAGAGGGCTGCTGTGCTGTAAGGGCCCTCGACCCTTTTCACTTCTACCACTGCACTGAGGACTGCCTTGAGGACGGGGTCTTGGGTTTGGACCGTCTTAAGGTCCGGGGTTTTTTTTTTTATTCGTTCGCGGGATGTGGGCGTCGCTGGTGAGGCCAGCATTTATTGCCCATCCCTAATTGCCCTCGAGAAGGTGGTGGTGAGCCGCCTTCTTGAACCGCTGCAGTCCGTGTGGTGACGGTTCTCCCACAGTGCTGTTAGGAAGGGAGTTCCAGGATTTTGACCCAGCGACGATGAAGGAACGGCCGATATATTTCCAAGTCGGGATGGTGTGTGACTTGAAGGGGAACGTGCAGGTGGTGTTGTTCCCATGCGCCTGCTGCTCTTGTCCTTCTAGGTGGTAGAGGTCGCGGGTTTGGGAGGTGCTGTCGAAGAAGCCTTGGCGAGTTGCTGCAGTGCATCCTGTGGATGGTGCACACTGCAGCCACAGTGCGCCGGTGGTGAAGGGAGTGAATGTTTAGGGTGGTGGATGGGGTGCCAATCAAGCGGGCTGCTTTATCTTGGATGGTGTCGAGCTTCTTGAGTGTTGTTGGAGCTGCACTCATCCAGGCAAGTGGAGAGTATTCCATCACACTCCTGACTTGTGCCTTGTAGATGGTGGAAAGGCTTTGGGGAGTCAGGAGGTGAGTCACTCGCCGCAGAACACCCAACCTCTGACCTGCTCTCGTAGCCACAGTATTTATATGGCTGGTCCAGTTCAGTTTCTGGTCAATGGTGACCCCCAGGATGTTGATGGTGGGGGATTCGGCGATGGTAATGCCGTTGAATGTTAAGGGGAGGTGGTTAGACTCTCTCTTGTTGGAGATGGTCATTGCCTGGCACTTATCTGGCGCGAATGTTACTTGCCACTTATGAGCCCAAGCCTGGATGTTGTCCAGGTCTTGCTGCATGCGGGCTCGGACTGCTTCATTATCTGAGGGGTTGCGAATGGAACTGAACACTGTGCAGTCATCAGCGAACATCCCCATTTCTGACCTTATGATGGAGGGAAGGTCATTGATGAAGCAGCTGAAGATGGTTGGGCCTAGGACACTGCCCTGAGGAACTCCTGCAGCAATGCCCTGGGGCTGAGATGATTGGCCTCCAACAACCACTACCATCTTCCTTTGTGCTAGGTATGACTCCAGCCACTGGAGAGTTTTCCCCCCGATTCCCATGGACTTCAATTTTACTAGGGCTCCTTGGTGCCACACTCGGTCAAATGCTGCCTTGATGTCAAGGGCAGTCACTCTCACCTCACCTCTGGAATTCAGCTCTTTTGTCCATGTTTGGACCAAGGCTGTAATGAGGTCTGGAGCCGAGTGGTCCTGGCGGAACCCAAACTGAGCATCGGTGAGCAGGTTATTGGTGAGTAAGTGCCGCTTGATAGCACTGTCGACGACACCTTCCATCACTTTGCTGATGATTGAGAGTAGACTGATGGGGCGGTAATTGGCCGGATTGGATTTGTCCTGCTTTTTGTGGACAGGACATACCTGGGCAATTTTCCACATTGTCGGGTGGATGCCAGTGTTGTAGCTGTACTGGAACAGTTTGGCTGGAGGCGCAGCTAGTTCTGGAGCACAAGTCTTCAGCACTACAGCTGGGATGTTGTCGGGGCCCATAGCCTTTGCTGTATCCAGTGCACTCAGCCGTTTCTTGATATCACGTGGAGTGAATCGAATTGGCCGAAGACTGGCTTCTGTGATGGTGGGGATATCGGGAGGAGGCTGAGATGGATCATCCACTCGGCACTTCTGGCTGAAGATGGTTGCAAACGCTTCAGCCTTGTCTTTTGCACTCACGTGCTGGACTCCGCCATCATTGAGAATGGGGATGTTTGCAGAGCCTACCCGTGACTGCTGCTATAGGACGGGACCCATATGGGTCCCAGAAAGTGCTTGTGCGGGCACCCTCCTTAGCTAGCACGTCGGCCTGCCGGTTACCCTCACTCCGGGGTTCTGCGGAGGAACGGGCTTTCACCTTATGGATGAAAACCTCCCCTTCCTCCCCACTGCTGCTAAGATTTTCTCCAGCAAGGGTTTCACTGTGAGGGGTCTCCCGTCAGCGGAGGTATATCCGCGGTGGGACCAGATGGCTAGGTACTCCGTACACGAATTGCATGTGAACATGTTGTCCGAGCAAATCGTGTATGGGGTGGGGAAGATCTCGGGGTGTGTGACCACGTACACTACCGTGGACAGTTCAGCCTGCTGGGCGCTCATGGTGCTGGGGAGCTTAATTGCCAAGGTAAGGTTTGCCGCTGGGTCATAAACTCCACACCCCGTGAGTCGCTCACCAGCAGATACTGTGCTGGAGCCATCCACATAGATTTCACGGCCTGTGGGTGTATCCGGGTCCATAAACCTATGTTTACTTCCCAAACCCCTTTTATGGAACACCGGTGGGCTGTTCCAGGATATACCAGGTTAGCTGCGAGCTTTGGCTCGCAGAGCCCTTTTACTTTCAGGTCCATCTGTGAGAGAAGCAGGGTCCAGCAAGCAATGCGGGCACTGCTCACTGTCCCATCCTTGATTCTCCCGTCCAGGAGCATCTGGGTGGGCGTGTGATGGGTGAGGAGGGTGATGGGAGAGGTGCCTGTGAAGATCAGCGATCTTTTCACAGCCCAATGTGTGGCCAAGAGGTGCCTTTCACAATTGGAGTAGCTCTTCTCCACATCTGTGAGTATCCTGGAGGAGCAGACCACCGGTCTCAGCTTGCCATGCCGCTCTTGGAGCAGCACAGCACTCAGGCTGTCCCCGCTGGCTGCTACCTCCAGGAAGAACTCTTTCCCTCCATCTATGGCCCCTAGAGCTGGTGCGGTCTGCAGATCTTTCTTGAGCCTGACAAATGCTGCCTGGCAACCCTCATCCCAAACCCACTCCACTCCCTTATGCAGGAGTCGGAGCAGAGGGGCTGCTGTGGCCGCATAGTCCTCAATGAAGTCTCTGCAGTACCCGGTTAGCCCTAGAAACGATCTCACTCCCATGACTGTGTTGGGGACTGGTAACTCCTGTACTGCTTCCCTTCTAGCTTTATCTATGGCCCTTTCCCCAGCACGTATTGTCAGGCCCAGGAATTTCACCTCCTGCTGGCCAATCTGTGCTTTCTTTGGGTTCACTTTAAAACCTTCCTGCCCGAGCAGTTCCAGCAGTTCGGCCAGAAGTGGGCCATGCTCCTCTCTCGCATCGGTGAATAGGAGCAGGTCATCCACGTATTGTACCAGCTGCCTGGGCTGGCTGAAGCCCTTTAAACTGTTTGCCATGCATTGGTGGAAAATGCTGGGGCTATTGTGGAAGCCCTGAGGCAGACAGTTCCAGGTGTACTGTTGCCCTTTAAATTTAAAGGCAAACTTGTACTGATCCTCTCTCCTTAAAGGGATGGACCAAAACCCGTTGGAGATATCCAGCACCGTGAAAGTGGTCGCGGATGCTGGGATACTTCCTATCAGGTCGGCAACTGCTGCTACCGTGGGTGCACAGGCTGGGATGTTACTGTTGAGCACCCGACAGTCCACTGTGGCCCTCCAGGAGTTGTCCGGTTTTCTAACCGGCCACAGTGGAGAGTTCACGTGGGTGGCTATCGGTCTCAGGACCCCCTGTTGCACTAAAGAGGACATGGCTGCTTCCATGTCTGGCTCCTCTTCCCTGGGGAAGTTATATTGCTTTTGTGCTCGGGCCATAGGGTCCCCGTCTACACTGACCTCGAACCCGTTGACCCTCCCACAGTCGTGTTTGTGTGTGGCAAATGTGGCTCGGTGGGCTCGCACAAATGCCTGGAACTCCCTTGGGGTATTGCTGACCATGAGTTTGAGGTTATAACCCTCTTTAGGCTTCATGGTGCACAGGGTCCCCTTCCCCTGTTTCCCTGGGATGACGACTACTCCGCCTTCCTTTCCTGTATTTACCCCCACAGGCAGTGATTCCTCAAATCCACTAGGATCCCGTGGCCTACAATAAAGTCGGCTCCCAGGATCCCTTTTCCACCCTCCACTTCCCACTTCATTAGGACACAGGTCCACTGAGAGCGGAGTGTTCCTAAACGAATGGTCAGCGGGATGGAAAATGAGCCAGCCTGTTCTTTACCTGTGAATCCCGACAGACTGTCTGGGACCCCGTTAGATAGAGGTGAGGTGGTGGGGTTAGCTGAATGGATCACGGTACATGATGCTCCCGTGTCCAACAGATAGGTCCCCTTTACCTCTTCTACCTCCATCTCAACGAGGGGTCTCTTCCATAAGTCGTAGGTAAGGGAACACAGGTAAACAGGCTGCACTGGCTCTAGTCAGGGTTGTGGGTTAGATGGGGCTGATGGGGCCAGAGCGCCGGTGGTGGCTGCGACCTTCCCTGGGCCAGTCAATAGGGTTCTCATGGTGTCCAAAAATGACTCGACCGTGGCGGGAGGGATTCCTGTCTCTGCCTTTTGGGCTGGAGTTGAGGAATTCTTTCCCTTGTTATCTTTCCAAGGATTCTTACACTCCTTCCTCCAGTGTCCATCCTTCCCACACCCATAACAGTTGAGCTTTGTGCTGGAAGGGTTATTCCCTTCCTGATGCCACTCCTTCCTACCCTGGCCGGGTTTCATTTCATGAACTTTCCCTTTAGGTGTTGATGGTTTTGCTTTAAAACAAAGGCATGGCCCCACCATGTCTGGAAAAGCTGCCTCTTTCAATGGGAGTGATTGTCGACCCCCTGCGGTCGGTTTTGCATTAAAACAGAGACATGTCTGAAGCTCCACGGTGTGTGTGTTGTTGATTTCATCTGGTGACCTCTCAACTATCCTTCCATTTTAGGATTATAGTCAAGTTTTCCCATACTCAGGGTTTTTTTAGGGTTTTTCTCCGAGTTTTGGGGGATCTGTGAATTTTGAGAATCTTACAGTTCACTAAGGTTCACTAGATTAATTCCTGGGATGAGAGGGTTGTCCTATGAGGAGAGGTTGAGTAGAATGGGCCTATACTCTGGAGCTTAGAAGAATGAGAGGTGATCTCATTGAAACATATAAGATTATGAGGGGGCTTGACAGGGTAGATGCTGAGAGGCTGTTTCCCCTGGCTGGAGAGTCTAGAACTAGAGGCATAGTCTCAGGATAAGGAGTCAGCCATTTAAAACTGAGATGAGGAGGAATTTCTTCACTCAGAGGGTTGTAAATCTTTCGAATTCTCTACCCCAGAGGGCTATGGATGGTCAGTCATTGAATATATTCAAGGCTGAGATTGATAGATTTCTGGACTCTCGGGGAATCAAGGGATACGGGGATCGGGCGGGAAAGTCGAGTTGAGGTTGAAGATCAGCCATGGTCTGATTGAATGGTGGAGCAGGTTCGAGGGGCTGAATGGCCTACTCCTGCTCCTAGTTCTTATGTTCTTATGTTGAAGACGGACGGGTTGCTCCTCAACAAAGCTCGGACCAATGTCTCATGGGGAGGTAAACTAGTGCTGTGAGGGAGGTTTAAATTAATTTGTGAGGGGGATGGGCACCAGGATGAAACATTAGAGAGGAGAAACAAGGGGCATAGAGGATTTGAAGAGACCAATAGATCTAGAGTAAAGAATAGTTCAGAAATAAGAGGGATCAGACGGGGCAAATGCAAGGCAGACTAAAATGAGTTTGGAGTGCATGTGTGTAAATGTGGTAAAAAAGGTTGGTGAGCTGCAGGCTCAAGTCGCCACATGGGACTGTGATACAATGACAATACCAGAGACCTGGCTCAAAGAGGGGAGGACTGGGTATTTAATATTCCTGGCTACAAGGTATTCAGGAAAGATAGGGAAGGAAAGAAAGGAGGGGGGAGGGTTGGAGTTGGCAGTATTGATCAAAGAAACTATTATAGCACTGGAAAGGGATGATGTAGTTGAGGGGTCAAAGACAGAATCTATTTGTTAGAATTGAGGAACAATAGAGGCACTATTACACTACTGGGTGTAGACTATAGGCCAAATAATGGGAAGGAGATAGAGGAGAAAATTACAGAAAGATGCAAGAACTACAGAGTAGTAATATATAAACTTCAATAGTAACAGTGTAAAGGGCAAAGAGGGTGATGAATTCCTGAAATGTATACAAGAGAACTTTCTTGATAAGTGTGTTTCCAGCCCAAGGAGGAAGGAAGCAGTGCTGCAACTCGTTCTGGGTCATAAAGTGGGACAAGTGGAGCGTGTTTCAATGGGGGAGCAATTGGGGAACAGTGATCATAATATCAGATTTAGAATAGCTATCAAAAAGGACAAGGAACAATTAAGCATAAAAATACTTAACTGGAGGAGGGCTAATTTCAGTGAAACAAAAAGGGATCTTGCCCAGGGTGACTGGAATCAAAGAGTGGTGACAAAACAGTAATTGAACAATGGGAGGCCTTCAAGGAGGAGAAGGTTCGGGTACAGAGTAGACACATCCCTACAAGGGGGAAAGGAGGGGCATCCAAAGATAGAGCTCCCTGGATTACTAAAGATACAGAGATTAAAATGAATCAGTAAAAGGAGGCTTATGACAAGTGTAAGGTTCATAATACAGTAGAGAACCAGGCCGAATACAGAAGAGATCTAAAAATGGGAGTAGGAGGGGTTAAGAGAGAGTATGAGAATAGATTAGCGGTTAACATAAAAGGAAACCAAATAGTGGGAAAGCCAGCAAGGATTTGTTAAAGGCAAATTGTGTTAACCAACTTGATAGAGTTTTTTGATGAGGTAACAGAGAGGGTAGATGAGGGCAATGCAGTTGATGTGGTGTATATGGACTTTCAAAAGGCGTTTGATAAAGTGGTGCACGGTAGGCTTATCATCAAGATTGCGGCCCATGGAATAAAAGGGGCAGTAGCAACGTGGATACAGAAATGGCTAAATGACAGGAAAGAGAGAGTAGTGGTGAATGGTTGTTTTTCGGACTGGAGGGAGGTGTACAGTGGTGTTCCCCAGGGGTCAGTGCTGGGACCACTGCTTTTCTTGATATATATTAATGACTTGGACTTGGGTGTACAGGGCACAATTTCAAAATTTGCAGATGACACAAAACTTGGAAGTGTAGTGAACAGTGAGGAGGATAGTGATAGACTTCAAGAGGATATGGACAGGCTGGTGGAATGGGCGGACACGTGGCAGGTGAAATTTAACACAGAAAAATGCAAAGTGATACAATTTGGTAGGAAAAATGAGGAGAGGCAATATAAACTAGAGGGCACAACTCTAAAAGGGGTACAGGAACAGAGAGATCTGGGGGTATATGTGCACAAATCGTTGAAGGTGGCAGGGCAGGTTGAGAAAATGGTTAAAAGACATACGGGATCCTGGGCTTTATAAATAGAGGCATAAAGTACAAAAGTAAGGAAGTCATGATCAATCTTTATAAACTGGAGTATTGTGTCCAGTTCTGGGCACCGCACTTTAGGAAAGATGTGAAGGCCTTAGAGAGGGTGCAGAAGAGATTTACTAGAATGATTCCAGGGATGAGGGACTTTAGTTACATGGATAGATTGGAGAAGCTGGGGTTGTTCTCCTTGGAACAGAGAAGGTTGCGAGGAGATTTGATCGAGGTATTCAAAATCATGAAGGGTCTAGACAGAGTAGATAGAGAGAAACTGTTCCCATTGGCAGAAGGGTCAAGATCCAGAGGGCATAGATTTAAGGTGACTGGCAAAAGAACCAAAGGCGACATGAGGAAAAACTTTTTTACACAGTGAGTGGTTAGGATCTGGAATGCGCTGCCCGAGGGGGTGGTGGAGGCAGATTCAATCATAGTCTTCAAAAGGGAACTGGATAAGTACTTGAAACGAAAAGAATGTGCAGGACTATGGGGAAAGGGCGGGGGAGTGGGACTAGCTGGATTGCTCTTGCATAGAGCCAGCATGGACTCGAAGGGCCGACTGGCCTCCTTCTGTGCTGTAACCTTTCTATGATTCTATAAAACCCAAAAGCCTTTTATTAACCTATAAATAGTAAAAGTGTAGTCAAAGGAAGGGTGGGACCGATTAGGGACAAAATAGGAGATGATCTTGTGGAGGCAGAGGGCCTGACTGAGACACTAAATGAATACTTCACATCGGTCTTCACTAGAGAAGAAGATGCTGCCATTGGAGCAGTAAAGGAGAAGCTAGGAGTGATATTGGATAGGATAAAAATAGGTAAAGAGGAGGTACTTAAAAGATTGGCAGTACTCAAAGTAGAAAAGTCACCTGGTCCTGGTGAGATGCATCCTGGGTTACTGAGGGAAGTAAGGGTGGAAATTGCAGAGACTCTGTCCACAATCTTCCAATCCTCCTTAGATATGGGAGCGGTGCCAGAGGACTGGAGGATTGTAAATATTACAAATAGGCAGACATAAATCACGATGGTGCAACAGACACCAACAATTCCTCTAAGGATGATCCTAATGGGTGGTTGTAGTGGGCCACCAAAAATACACAGTAAAACTGTGAGGCAGGACCTTCCACTGATAACAAAACCAGTAATCCTCATGATGAATTTACCATCTATTGTAAGACAAGAAACGAGAAAGAAAAAAAAACAAAGGGTAACTGTGTCATGGTTATGTTACAAATTTCAGTCAGCCTGAATAAACAATAAGATGTAAATGCAGGCAGCATTGCACAACTTTGGAAGGACAAAATAAGGAATTAGTAAAGAAAAATGTGGAACTAAATAAGTTGCATTTGGCAGAAATCGAGCGATTGGGAAGTTTGCTTTCAATGCTCGGAATGGAAAGACAATTGGCGGCTAGCCAACATTTAGAGACTTAACACAATCAGGCCCAAACCCAGGCCCAGTTAAACCACATAACCCACACCCTGGCAAAAACTCAGTCTCAGTCTAATTGACCCCCAGTCTCAACAGCTTTTTGGGGGAGAGAGTTCCTGATTTCCACTCCCCTTTGTGTGAAGAAATGCTTCCTGACATCACCCCTGAACGGCCTGGCTCTAATTTTAAGGTTATGTCCCCTTATATCCTTCCTGAGGTGCGGTGCCCAGAACTGAACCCAGTCTCCAGATGTGGTCTAACCAGAGCTCTGTGCAGCTGGAACATAACTTCTTCCCCTTTGTATTCCACCCTCGAGATAAAGGCCAACATGCCATTCGCATTTCTAATCATTTTTTGTACCTGTCCTCCAGCTTTGAGTGATTTCTGTACTTGGATCCATAAATCTCTCTGCTCAGCAAAGTTCTGAGTTTCTCATCATTTAGAAAACAAACCGAAGAAACATCGATCTTTCTCAGGTCAGAAATGGATGACTTCACACTTCTCCAAATGAACTCCATCTGCCAGAGTTTTGACCACTCACTTAATCGATCAACATGTAACCCCGCCCTCACACTCCAATATCTGGAGAGCCCGTCTAACCCCTCTCTCACACTCCAATATCTGGAGAGGCCCCTCTAACCCCTCTCTCACACTCCAATATCTGGAGAGGCCCCTCTAACCCCTCTCTCACACTCCAATATCTGGAGTGATCCCTCTAACCCCTCTCTCACACTCCAATATCGGGAGAGGTCCCTCTAACCCCTCTCTCACACTCCAATATCGGGAGAGGTCCCTCTAACCCCTCTCTCACACTCCAATATCGGGAGAGGCCCCTCTAACAACTCTCTCACACTCCAATATCTGGAGTGATCCCTCTAACCCCTCTCTCACACTCCAATATCGGGAGAGGCCCCTCTAACCCCTCTCTCACACTCCAATATCTGGAGAGCCCCTCTAACCCCTCCCTCACACTCCGATATCTGGAGAGGCCCCTCTAACAACTCCCTCACACTCCAATAACTGGAGTGATCCCTCTAACCCCTCTCTCACACTCCAATATCTGGAGAGGCCCTCTAACCCCTCTCTCACACTCCAATATCGGGAGAGCCCCTCTAACCCCTCTCTCACTCTCCAATAACTGGAGTGATCCCTCTAAGCCCTCCCTCACACTCCAATATCTGGAGAGCCCCTCTAACCCCTCTCTCACACCCCAATATCTGGAGAGACCCCTCTAACCCCTCTCTCACACCCCAATATCTGGAGAGACCCCTCTAACCCCTCTCTCACACCCCAATATCTGGAGAGACCCCTCTAACCCCTCTTTCACACCCCAATATCTGGAGAGGCCCCTCTAACCCCTCTCTCACACCCCAATATCTGGAGAGACCCCTCTAACCCCTCTCTCACACCCCAATATCTGGAGAGCCCCTCTAACCCCACCCTCGCACTCCAATATCTGGAGAGACCCCTCTAACCCCTCCCTCACACCCCAATATCTGGAGAGACCCCTCTAACCCCTCTCTCACACCCCAATATCTGGAGAGACCCCTCTAACCCCTCTCTCGCACTCCAATATCTGGAGAGACCCCTCTTACCCCTCTCTCACACTCCAATATCTGGAGATGCCCCTCTAACCCATCCCTCACACTCCAATATCTGGAGAGGTCCCTCTAACCCCTCCCTCACACTCCAATATCTGGAGAGGTCCCTCTAACCCCTCCCTCACACTCCAATATCCCGGGGCGGGGAGTGTCCGAGGGCCGGGCCCGGGGGCGGGGAGTGTCTGATCCGGGCCCGGGGGGCGGGGAGTCTGTGGGCTGGGCCCGGGGAGGCGGGGAGACTGTGGGCCGGGCCCGGGGGTGGAGTGTCCGAGGGCCGGGCCCGGGGCGGGGAGTCTGGGGTCCGGGCCCGGGGCAGGGAGTCTCTGTGGGGCTGGGCCCGTGGGGGCGGGGAGAGAGGGAGAGGGAGGGGAGAGCACCAGGTACAGGGGGGAGAGGGGAGAGGGAGAGGGAGAGCACCAGGTACAGGGGGGAGAGGGGAGAGGGAGAGGGGAGAGCACCAGGTACAGGGGGGAGAGGGGAGAGGGAGAGAGAGAGCACCAGGTACAGGGGGGAGAGGGAGAGGGAGGGGAGAGCACCAGGTACAGGGGGGAGAGGGGAGAGGGAGAGGGAGGAGCACCAGGTACAGGGGGGGGGAAGGGGGAGGGGAGGAGGGGAGCCAACACTGCTCATGACCACCCTCTTTTTCCTAATATAACTATAAAAGTTCTTCGTATTGGTTTTGATATCCCTTGCGAGTTTCTTTTCAGACTCTCTTTTTGTAGCCCTTACTATCTATTTTGTGACCCTTTGTTGATCTTTGTATCTTTCCCATTCGTCAGGATCTGTGCCATTTTTTGCCTTTTTGTATGCCCTTTCCTTATGTTTTATACTGTCCCTTACCTCTTTAGTTGTCCATGGCTGTTATTTTTGGCAAGTAGAGTTCTTGCCCCTCAGGGGTATAAACCAGTTCTGTATCACGTTAAATGTTTCTTTAAACATTTCCCACTGATCATCAGTCGTTTTACCCATTAACAGATTTGCCCAGTTTACTGTGGACAGTCTCTGTCTCATCCCATTGAAGTTGGCCTTGCCCAAGTCTAGAATCTTAGCAGCTGATTCACTTTTTTCCCTTTCAAACACTACAATGAACTCAATCAGGTTATGATCACTATTGGATAGATGTTCACGCACAGTTGAGCCGTTAACTAAATCTGGTTCATTACTCATGACTAAATCTAGTATGGCTTGCCCCCTTGTTGCCTCTAGGACATACTGCTGTAGAAAACTATCCCGGACACACTCAAGAAATTCACTACCTTTCTAACAGTTGCTAGTCTGCTTTTCCCAATCAATGTGAAGATTAAAGTCCCCCATTAAGACCACTATGCCTTTCTTACACGCTTGTCTAATCTCTGCATTTATACAATCTAGCACTTCAGAGCTGCTGCCAGGGCTCCTATATACAACTCCCACTCCAGTCTTAGATCCTTTCCTATTTCTCAATTCAACCCATAAGGTCTCTGTTGGCTGCTTACCTCTCGTTATATCCTCCTTTATCATTGAATTGATTTCATCTCTAATCATTAAGGCTACTCCTCCCCCTCTTCCATTTTCCCTATCTCTCCTGTAGACCTTATAACCTGGTATATTTAGTTCCCAATCCTGACCATCCTGCAGCCACGTCTCAGTAATAGCTATCATGTCATACCCTCCAATTTGAATTTGAACCTGTAGTTCATTTAATTTATTCCTTATACTCCGTGCATTTGTATATAGAACTCTTAGTTGGGCCACACACCCGAGCCTGACCTTCAGCTTTGATGCTGGGTTAATCGCCTTACGCCTTCTAGTTTTTATTTTATCTGTAGTGTCTAAAGTACACTTTCTTTCCGCTGCTCTACACTTTTCCCTTTCACTTGTTCTTGAAGAATTGTTTGTACTATTTGTATTGTAAATTTCCCCTGGGTCTTCCCCTCTCTTGCTGCTCTCAACTTTACTCCCTTCTGACTCCCTGCTCAGGTTCCCATCCCCCTGCCACTCTAGTTTAAACCTTCCCCAACGGCACTAGCAAACCCCCCCCCACGAGGACATTGGTCCCGGTCCTGCTCGGGTGTAACCCGTCACGCTTGTACAGGTCCCAATGTCCCAGGAATCTAAATCTCTCCCTCCTACACCATCCCTGCAGCCACACATTCATCTGGTCTATTCTCCTGTTTCTAGACTCACTAGCACGTGGCACTGGTAGTAATCCTGAGATCACTACCTTTGAAGTCCTGTTTTTTAATTTATCTCCTAACTCCTTAAATTCACCTTGCAGGACCTCATCCCTTTTTTTACCTATGTCGTTGGTACCGATATGGACCACGACTACTGGCTGTTCACCCTCCCCCTCCAGAATGCCCTGCAGCCGCTCCGTGACATCCTTGACCCGAGCACCAGGGAGGCAACATACCATCCTGGAGTCACGTTTGCGGCCGCAGAAACGCCTATCTGTTCCCCTTACAATTGAATCCCCTATCACTATAGCCCTGCCACTCTTCTTCCTCCCCTCCTGTGCAGCAGAGCCACCCGTGGTGCCCCGAACTTGGCTCTTGCTGCTTTCCCCTGATAAGCCATCTCCCCAACAGTATCCAAAGCAGAATATCTGTTTGAGAGGGAGATGGCCCCAGGGGACTCCTGCTCTACCTGCCTAGTCCTTTTACTCTGCCTGGCGGTCACCCATTTCATTTCTGCCTGCATAATCTTTACCTGCGGTGTGACCACCTCACTGAACGTGCTATCCACGATAGTCTCAGCATCGCGGATGCTCCACAGTGAATCCACCCGCGGCTCCAGCTCCGAAATGCGGTTAGCCAGTAGCTGCAGCTGGACACACTTCCTGCACACATGGTCGCCAGGGACACTGGTAGTGTCCATGACTTCCCACATAGTGCAGGAGGAGCATATCACGGGTGCGAGCTGTGCTGCCATGACTTGCCTTAGACTCTCAGGCTCTCCTCCCGCTCTTGGTCTCTCCTTTTATACTATGCTCACCTCTCGGACTCTCCTGCCTCACCTGTGACGTCGCACAGTAGTTGTCTCTTGTTGCAGGTCTGCTGCTGCTTTTATTCCCCAATCTCAGTCTTCTACTGCTCAAGTCCACTGCTGTCTGGGGAAAAAGTTAGGAAAAGCAAGGCAAAGCAGCACCTCCTTCCCCCACTTCACCAAACTCCCACACTTACCAAACTCTCAGCAGTTCACTCTGTGTTGGCCGCAATCTGTCAACCCGAAAATGACCCATTTATCCCTACTCTGTATTCCCCCATCCCGATGAGTTAGAGAAGCTGATTGAAGTAGCTGTGGAAAGTGGCCGAATGACTCACCACCACCCCACTGGTTACCTGGGCTCAGTGGCTGCAGCATTGTTCACAGCATACGCTGTGAATGGGAAACCTGTGGAGAGCTGGGGAAAGGGCCTGATGGAGGTGTTGGAGAAAGCAAAGAGCTATGTGGAAAAGGCTGAGCACTACACTGCTGAAAACCTGGCCGCATGGTGGGTGTAAATCTTGCACTGTGCATTTTCCATTTGTAGGGGCTTGTACCCTGTAAATCTTTAAACCAATATTTGTACAATCTCTTGCCTTTTTAATTGTTTCAGCACACTTCCCTAACAAGGCTGCTTTTCACTGCTTGCACCACATCTCCGGGTTAGTTGGAATGACTCGACTTGTCTGGCAGATAGAGTTGAGCTGCTAAATGTGCTCATCCTTTATATGATGGACTCCAACTACTCATTGTGTCAGCTTGGCCCAAGAGGTAAGACTGTAGGTCAGCAGGTAATGGATTGAAGCTCACAATCCAAGCTGTCAGAGAGGGGCGACTCATTGTCCTTTGGTTGAGCTGTTTGACCAAGGCCCCCGTCAGCCGGCCTTGATGCTTCAGCTGAATGTTATAAGAAGCATGGCACTATTCAAAGAGGAGCAGGGGAGCTCTCCCGGCCTTATGGCCAATTATGTTTTCCTCAACCTCAACCACCAGCACCAAAAGCTGATTTCATCTGATTGCTAGATTTTGCTGTGAGGCTGCTGTGTTTGCATATACAACACACCAGTGTCTTTCAAATACAGTGAAAGCTGGATATTGTCTTCAGTTAGCAACTAGATCAATAAATAACTACACCAGAAGACAAATATCCCACGGTCCTCCAGTTCCCATGTATGCGTTTGCCATTTATAAAAACTCCTATTTATTTTCCAATTAAAAGTGAAGGGTCCAGAGAGAAAACTGCCAGAATTACAAAAAAAAGTGACTGAAAATTGGCACTGAACTTTTTTGTGATATTTTCCTAGAGTTTTGTACCTTTACTTTGAGAGAGTGAAAAGTCACGAGGCTGATTCCTAGTGGGTCTGAGTTAGAGGGAAAGGCTGAGGAGACTTGGCCGGGGGGGGGCGGGGAGATAAAATTCAACTTTAGTGGGGGCACAAACAGGCGGTAGTGAATCAGCCACCTGTTCTGTACCGGCCACACTTCCTTCTCCATTGACTTCAGTCTTGAGAGGAGGTGAGGAGATGTCTGAGGGGTGATCTCACAGGCAAGATCATTAACAGTGTGGAAAAGGTCAATCTGGAGTGAGATGGGTTTAAACTAGTCAAAGGTAAATCTAGGAATCATCCCAGGAAGTTCCTGCACAGTGATTGACACGTGGTTTGGGCTCCCAGAGAGAAGAGCAGGGACAAACACACTGGAATGATTGAAGAAATATTTAGATGCTGCAAGAAGGAACTTCAAATTCTTTTTGGACTGCTGAATTTAGATGAATAGCTTTACTGCCCTGTAATTATTTAGTGAGCCTGTACTTGGTGGAGCTGAGTTTCCCCAGTGGTGCAGTGAATAAAGACCACACCCAGGGCCGCACTCGTAATTCATTCTGTGCTTTGCTGAGTTACGTGCTGTCAATCCAGGGCAACCACTGACACTCCACATTTGTAAACAATTTGACAACACCAAGTTATAGTCCAGCAATTTTATTTGAAATTCACAAGCTTTCGGAGGCTTCCTCCTTCCTCAGGTGAATGTGGAAAATGAGAGGGATACCCGGTCAGAGTGTCAGCGTGTACTCCAGACATTGAGAACTTCAGTTGGACACGTAATATCTACCGTACCAGCAATGGTCAAACTTCAAAATTTAATAGTTTTATACAAATATAGGAAAGCTAGATCAGAATGGGACAAAAGCTGCCTGTGTTGGCTGGTCCATATCGGTACCAACGACATAGGTTAAAAAAAAGGGATGAGGTCCTGCAAAGCGAATTTAAGGAGTTAGGAGATAAATTAAAAAGCAGGACTTCAAAGGTAGTGATCTCAGGATTACTACCAGTGCCACATGCGAGTGAGTATAGGAACAGGAGAATAGACAGGATGAATGCGTGGCTGCAGGGATTTAGATTCCTGGGACATTGGGACCGGTTCTGGGGAAGGTGGGACCTGTACAAGCGGGACGGGTTACACCCGAGCAGGACTGGGACCAATGTCGTTGCGGGGGTGTTTGCTAGTGCTGTTGGGGAAGGTTTAAACTAGAGTGGCAGGGGGATGGGAACCTGAGCGGGGAGACAGAAGGGAATAAAATTGAGAGCAGCAAGAGAGGGGAAGACCCAGGGGAAATCTACAATACAAATAGTACAAACAGTTGTTCAAGAACAAGTGAGAGGGAAAAGCGTAGAGCAGTGGAAAGAAAGTGTACTTTAGGCACGACAGATAAAATAAAAACTACAAGGCATAAGGCAATTAACCCAGCATCAAAGCTGTGGCAGGGGGTTGGGAACCTGAGCAGGGAGACGGAGGAAAGCGTGTCAGGAATCGGCAGAAGGTATGGAGTAACAGGTGAAGTGTTAATAAAGGAAAAAGCAGGAACTAAGTGTCACAAAACATATTTGAAAGTTCTTTATCTGAATGCACGTAGCATTCGTAACAAAATGGACGAGTTAATGGCACAAATAACTACGTATGGGTATGATCTTGTGGCCATTACAGAAACATGGCTGCAGAGTGACAATGACTGGGAATTAAATATGCCAGGGTATTTAACAATCAGGAAGGACAGGCAGGAAGGAAGGGGAGGTGGGGTGGCTATGTTAATAAAGGAAGGAATCACTGTAATACAGAGAAATGATATTGGGACAAAGGATCAGGATAATGAAACAGTTTGGGTAGAGATAAGGAATAATAAGGGGAAAAAAACACTAGTGGGCGTAGTATATAGGCCTCTTAATAGTTGCAACTCTGCTGGAAGAAGTATTAATCAGGAAATAGTCGGGGCATGTAATAAGCGAACAGCTATAATTATGGGAGAATTTAACTATCATATTAACTGGACAAATCAAATTGGGCAGGGCAGCCTTGAGGAAGAGTTTATTGAGTGTATTAGGGATGGATTTCTTGAGCAGTATGTAACTGAACCTACAAGGGGGCAAGCAACCTTGGACCTGGTCCTGTGTAATGAGCCAGGATTAATTAATAATGTCCTAGTTAAGGATCCCCTTGGAATGAATCATAGAATCATACAAGTTTACAACATGGAAACAGGCCCTTCGGCCCAACATGTTCATGTCGCCCAGTTTATACCACTAAGCTAGTCCCAATTTCCTGCACTTGGCCCATATCCCTCTATACCCATCTTACCCATGTAACTGTCCAAATGCTTTTTAAAAGACAAAATTGTACACGCCTCTACTACTGCCTCTGGCAGCTCATTCCAGACACTCACCACCCTTTGAGTGAAAAAATTGCCCCTCTGGACCTTTTTGTATCTCTCCCCTCTCACCTTAAATCTATGCCCCCTCATTATAGACTCCCCTACCTTTGGGAAAAGATTTTGACTATCTACCTTATCTATGCCCCTTAATCAGTGACCATAACATGGCTACATTCAATATCCAATTAGAGGGTGAGAAGGTTGGTTCTCAAACAAGCGTACTGAGCTTGAATAAAGGAGACTATGATGGTATGAGAGCGGAATTGATTAAAGTAGACGGGGAAAATAGATTAAAGGGTAAGACAGTACATGAGCAGTGGTGTTCATTCAAGGAGTTATTTTACAACTTTCAAAAAATATATATCCCACTGAGGAAAAAAGGGTGTAAAAGAAATGACAGCCATCCGTAGCTAAGTAAAGAAATTAAGGATAGTATCCAACTAAAAACAAGGACATATAAGGTAGCCAAACTTAGTGGGAGGATAGAAGATTGGGAAGTCTTCAAAAGACAGCAAAAAGTAACTAAAGGATTGATTAAGAAAGGGAAGATAGATTATGAAAATAAATTAGCAAAAAATATAAAAACAGATTGCAAGAGTTTCAAAAGTTATATAAAAAGAAAAAGGGTGGCTAAGACAAATGTAGGTCCCTTAGAGGATGAGACCGGGAAATTAATGGTGGGAAACATGGAGATGGCAAAAATGCTGAACGAATATTTTGTTTCAGTCTTTAAGGTAGAGGACACTAAGAATATCCTAACACTGGACAAACAGGGGGCTCTAGGGGGGGAGGAGCTAAATACGATTAAAATCACTAAGGAATTGGTACTCAGTAAATTAATGGGACTCAAGGCGGATAAATCCCCTCGACCTGATGGCTTACATCCCAGGGTCTTGAGGGAAGTGGCAGTAGGGATTGTGGATGCTTTGGTAATAATTTTCCAAAATTCTCTGGACTCGGCAAAGGTCCCGGCAGATTGGAAAACTGCTAATGTAACACCCTTATTTAAAAAGAGTAGTAGGCAGAAGGCTGGAAATTATAGACCAGTTAGCCTAACATCTGTGGTGGGTAATCTGTGGAGTCTATTATTAAGGAGACAGTAGCAGAACATTTGGTTAAACATAATTTAATAGGACAAAGTCAGCATAGCTTTACGAAGGGGTAGTCATGTCTGACAAATTTGCTTGAGTTCTTTGAGGACATAACGTACAGGGTGGATAAAGGAGAACCAGTGGACGTGGTGTATTTAGACTTCCAGAAGGCATTCGACAAGGTGCCACATAAAAGATTATTGCTCAAGATAAAGAATCACTGGATTGGGGGTAATATTCTGGCATGGGTGGAGGATTGGTTATCTAACAGGAAGCAGAGAATTGGGATAAATGGTTCATTCTAGGACTGGCAACCAGTAGCCAGTGGTGTTCCGCAGGGGTCAGTGCTGGGTCCCCAACTCTTTACAATCTATATTAACGATTTGGAGGAGGGGACCGAGTGTAACACATCAAAGTTTGCATATGATACAAAGATGGGAGGGAAAGTAGAGAGTGAGGAGGACATAAAAAACCTACAAGGGGATATAGACAGGCTGGGTGAGTGGGCGGAGATTTGGCAGATGCAATACAATATTGGAAAATGTGAGGTTATGCACTTTGGCAGGAAAAATCAGAGAGCAAGTTATTATCTTAATGGCAAGAAACTGGAAAGTACTGCAGTACAAAGGGATCTGGGGGTCCTAGTGCAAGAAAATCAAAAAGTTAGTTTGCAGGTGCAGCAGGTGATCAAGAAGGCCAACGGAATGTTGGCTTTTATTGCTAGGGGGATAGAATATAAAAACAGGGAGGTATTGCTGCAGTTATATAAGGTATTGGTGAGACCGCACCTGGAATACTGCATACAGTTTTGGTGTCCAGACTTAAGAAAAGACATACTTGCTCTCGAGGCAGTACAAAGAAGGTTCACTCGGTTAATCCCGGGGATGAGGGGGCGGACGTATGAGGAGAGGTTGAGTCGATTGGGACTCTACTCATTGGAGTTCAGAAGAATGAGAGGCGATCTGATTGAAACATATAAGATTGTGAAGGGGCTTGATCGGGTGGATGCGGTAAGGATGTTCCCAAGGATGGGAGAAACTAGAACTAGGGGGCATAATCTTAGAATAAGGTGCTGCTCTTTCAAAACTGAGATGAGGAGAAACTTCTTCACTCAGAGGGTGGTAGGTCTGTGGAATTTGCTGCCCCAGGAAGCTGTGGAAGCTACATCATTAAATAAATTTAAAACAGAAATCGACAGCTTCCTAGAAGTAAAGGGAATTAGGGGTTACGGGGAGCGGGCAGGAAATTGGAGATGAATTTAGATTTGAGGTTAGGATCAGATCAGCCATGATCTTATTGAATGGCGGAGCAGGCTCGAGGGGCCGATTGGCCTACTCCTGCTCCTATTTCTTATGTTCTTATGTTCTTAACACATAATTTATTCTATACCTCTCAAGACTGAGGAAATGGCCAGGGCAGTAAAATAACATTTTCAAGGAGGCAAACTTCAGCATCGGACAAGCCTCGAGGCTCATGAGATGCCAGGTCTCTGTCACAATACCACAGGTGAGTTAAAGTGACTTTATTGCTTATTAATTCAGGACAATGACCTGTGTGGTAAGATGGTGAGCTCAAATCTTTTTTTCCCTCCACGTTCAATATTCTGTGCCCTTATTCTGAAGCTGCAGCTTTTGATTAATGTACATGCCCACAAGTAGTGGGCAACTCACACCGGACACAAGTGGTCACCCTTCATTTAGGTGCTCCGGGAGCGAGTATTGACCGGGTGTGTTATGTGCCCAGGGAGCGAGTGTTGACCGGGTGTGTTATGTGCCCAGGGAGCGAGTGTTGACCGGGTGTGTTATGTGCTCTGGGAGTGAGTGTTGACTGGGTTTGTTATGAGCTCTGGGAGTGAGTGTTGACCGGGTGTGTTATGTGCCCAGGGAGCGAGTGTTGACCGGGTGTGTTATGTGCTCTGGGAGTGAGTGTTGACCGGGTGTGTTATGTGCTCTGGGAGTGAGTGTTGACCGGGTGTGTTATGTGCTCTGGGAGTGAGTGTTGACCGGGTGTGTTATGAGCTCTGGGAGTGAGTGTTGACCTGGTGTGTTGACCACAGGGAGCGAGTGTTGACTGGGTGTGTTATGAGCTCTGGGAGTGAGTGTTGACCGGGTGTGTTGACCACAGGGAGCGAGTGTTGACTGGGTGTGTTATGTGCCCAGGGAGTGAGTGTTGACCTGGTGTGTTATGAGCTCTGGGAGTGAGTGTTGACCGGGTGTGTTATGAGCTCTGGGAGTGAGTGTTGACTGGGTGTGTTATGAGCTCTGGGAGTGAGTGTTGACTGGGTGTGTTATGAGCTCTGGGAGTGAGTGTTGACCGGGTGTGTTATGAGCTCTGGGAGTGAGTGTTGACCGGGTGTATTATGAGCTCTGGGAGTGAGTGTTGACCGGGTGTGTTATGAGCTCTGGGAGTGAGTGTTGACCGGGTGTGTTATGAGCTCTGGGAGTGAGTGTTGACCGGGTGTGTTATGAGCTCTGGGAGTGAGTGTTGACCGGGTGTGTTATGAGCTCTGGGAGTGAGTGTTGACCGGGTGTGTTATGAGCTCTGGGAGTGAGTGTTGACCGGGTGTGTTATGAGCTCTGGGAGTGAGTGTTGGCTGCCTGTTTAGTTGTAATTTGGCAATATATTTTTGAATGTGATATTTGAGCCAATGAGGTGCAAGTGTGACACTAATTTGTGGTATCCATGTGCAATGCCTGAAGTGTGACAGAGAATATTTGTGACAGTTTTAAACTTCTTCCACTTGCCGGTGAGAGTAGTCACTAGTCCTCGCACTCTGGGATGACTGAAACCGCACGCTCGTTGCACACAGTTTAACTTTGTGAAATCCTGTAACAGCTAATATTTGGAAAACTGGATTTCAAGTTCTTTTCTGAAGTAAAAATGTTCTAATTTTGTTTAACTGCGAAGGGAGGGGGTAAGTGGTGGAAGGAGAATCATTTTGTGGGACATACTACCCATTGCTTATTTTACTGCAGGTCCTGGAGTACAGGTTGCACTCCCTCTTGGAACTGCAGAGAAAAGGCAGGGTGTATTAATCTGCAGCATTTTTGTTTCAATGATCACAGGTATTTTGTCCCTGCTGGAGGGGAATGATTATTAAATCTAGAACACAGAACGAGACCATTCGAGCAGCTGGTCTAAGCTGGTGTTCCTACTTCACATGAGCCTACTCCGACTCTTCCCACCCTGCCCCCATGTCCCTCTGTTCCTTTCTCCCCTCCTGTATGCAATTAATAATCAAAGGGAGTGAGCAAGTCATTCTTTTGTGATGAAGCAAATTGAAAGGGGCAGTGAGAAACTCCCTCAGGTCAGGAATCTGCACTATTTTTGCTGCTTATATAAAATTAATAGCTTGATTTCCACTGAATAAAATGCAAAATGTAACTGACTGGGGTTTAGGAAGTGTACTTGTTTTTATTTGTTTCTTCCCCTCTCTCCCCTTCCTTCCCCTCTCTGACTAGAAATATTAGAGAACCAAGGGTCTGGTGAGAATGAGGGACTGAAAGAAATTAGTATTAGTAAAAAAAAAAATAGTACTAGAGAAATTAATGGGACTGAAAGTCAATAAATCCCAAGGACCTGATGATCTACATCCCAGGGTTTTGAAAGAGGTGGTTACAGAGATAGTGGATGCATTGGTGGTCATCTTCCAAAATTCTATAGATTCTGGAACAGTTCCTGCAGGTTGGAGGGTGGCAAATGTAACCCCACTATTTAAAAAAGGAGGGAGAGAGAAAACAGGGAACTACAGACCGGTTAGCCTGACATCAGTAGTAGGGAAAATGCTAGAATCTATTATAAAGGATGTGATAACAGGACACTTAGAAAATAATAATAGGACTTGGCAGAGTCAACATGGATTTATGAAAGGGAAATCATGTTTGACAAACCTATTGGAGTTCTTTGAGGCTGTAACTAGTAGAATAGATAAGGGGGAACCAGTGGATGTGGTGTATTTGGATTTTCAGAAGGCTTTTGATAAGGTCCCACACAGGAGGTCGGTGAACAAAGTTAGAGCACATGGAATTGGGGGTAATATACTGGCATGGATTGAGAATTGGTTAACAGACAGAAAACAGAGAGTAGGAATAAACGGGTCTTTTTCAGGTTGGCAGACTGTGACTAGTGGGGTATCGCAGGGATCGGTGCTTGGGCCCCAGCTATTCACAATCTATATCAATGATTTGGATGAGGGGACCATATGTAATATTTCCAAGTTTGCTGATGACACAAAACTAGGTGGGAATGTGAGTTGTGAGGAGGATGCAAAGAGGCTTCAAGGGGTTATAGACAGGCTAAGTGAGTGGGCAAGAACATGGCAGATGGAATATAATGTGGAAAAATGTGAAGTTATCCACTTTGGCAGGAAAAACAGAAATGCAGGGTATTTTTTAAATGGTGACAGATTGGGAAATGTTGATGTTCAAAGGGACCTGGGTGTCCTTGTACATGAGTCACTGAAAGCTAACATGCAGGTGCAGCAAGCAGTTAGGAAGGCAAATGGTATGTTGGCCTTCATTCCAAGAGGATTTGAGTACAGGAGTAAAGATATCTTATTGCAATTATACAGGGCCTTGGTGAGACCCCACCTGGAATATTGTTTACAGTTTTGGTCTCCTTACCTAAGAAAGGATATACTTGCCATAGAGGGAGTGCAACAAAGGTTCACCAGACTGATTCCTGGGATGGCGGGATTGTCTATGAGGAGAGATTGAGTAGACTAGGCCTGTATTCTCTAGAGTTTAGAAGAATGAGAGGTGATCTCATTGAAACGTACTAAATTCTTACAGGGCTCGACAGGGTAGATGCAGGGAAGATGTTTCCCCTGACTGGGGAATCTAGAACCAGAGGTTACAGTCTCAGAATGAGGGGTTGAGAGGGATTGATAAAAATACTGGTTCCTATCAGAAGGATTGATAATCACACTGGGACCGATGAGAGGGATTGATGAAATCACTGTGACCTATCAGAGGAATGAATAAAAGCACTGTGAGCAAACAGAGACATTGATAAACACAGAGGGACCTATCAGGGGGTTTGATAAACACACTGGGACCTATCAGGGGGTTTGATAAACACACTGGGACCTATCAGGGGGTTTGATAAACACACTGGGACCTATCAGGGGGTTTGATAAACACACTGGGATGTTTCAGAGTGATAGGTCCCAGTTTATTTATCAATCAGAGAGATGGATACACACACTGGGCTCTGTCAGAGGGATTGATAAGCAGAATGGGACCTATCAGACCCTTGATAAACAAACTGGGGCCAATCAGAGGGCTTGATAAACAAACTGGGACCTATCAGAACGTTGGATAAACACAGTGGGACCAATCAGAGGGATTGATGAACACACAGGGAAATATCAAACGGATTGATAAACACACTGGGACCTATCTGAAGAATGAATAATCAACCTTTGACCAATCAGAGGGATTGATAAACATACTATAACTAATCAGAGGGATCGTTAAAAACACTGGGACCCATCAGAGCGATTGATAACCACCGTGGGAGCTGTCAGAGCGATTGCTCAATTGATCAACACACTGGGACCAATCAGAATGATTGAACAACAAATTGGGACCTATCGGAGGGATTGATAAACACAAGGGGCCTATCGGAGGGATTGATAAACATGAGGGACCAATCGGAGGGATTGATAAACACGAGGGACATATCGGAGGGATTGATAAACACGAGGGACCTATCGGAGGGATTGATAAACACGAGGGACCAATCGGAGGGATTGATAAACACGAGGGACATATCGGAGGGATTGATAAACACGAGGGACCAATCGGAGGGATTGATAAACACGAGGGACATATCGGAGGGATTGATAAACACGAGGGACCAATCGGAGGGATTGATAAACACGAGGGACCAATCGGAGGGATTGATAAACACGAGGGACCAATCGGAGGGATTGATAAACACGAGGGACCTATCGGAGGGATTGATAAACACGAGGGACCAATCGGAGGGATTGATAAACACGAGGGACCTATCGGACGGATTGATAAACACAAGGGACCAATCGGAGGGATTGATAAACACGAGGGACATATCGGAGGGATTGATAAACACGAGGGACCTATCAGAGGGATTGATAAACACGAGGGACCTATCGGAGGGATTGATAAACACAAGGGACCAATCGGAGGGATTGATAAACACGAGGGACCAATCGGAGGGATTGATAAACACGAGGGACCAATCGGAGGGATTGATAAACACGAGGGACCAATCGGAGGGATTGATAAACACGAGGGACCAATCGGAGGGATTGATAAACACGAGGGACCTATCGGAGGGATTGATAAACACGAGGGACCAATCGGAGGGATTGACAAACACACTTTAAGTTTTTATTTGTTCACGGGATGTGGGCGTCGCTGGCGAGGCCGGCATTTATTGCCCATCCCTAATTGCCCTTGAGAAGGTGGTGGTGAGCCGCCTTCTTGAACCGCTGCAGTCCGTGTGGTGAAGGTTCTCCCACAGTGCTGTTAGGGAGGGAGTTCCAGGATTTTGACCCAATGACGATGAAGGAACGGCGATGTCGGGATGATGTGTGACTTGGAGGGGAACGTGCAGGTGGTGCAGGTGGTGTTGTTACATAAGAAATAGGAGCAGGAGTAGGCCAATCGGCCCCTCGAGCCTGCTCCGCCATTCAATAAGATCATGGCTGATCTGATCCTAACCTCAAATCTAAATTCATGTCCAATTTCCTGCCCGCTCCCCGTAACCCATAATTCCCTTTACTTCCAGGAAACTGTCTATTTCTGTTTTAAATTTATTTAATGATGTAGCTTCCACAGCTTCCTGGGGCAGCAAATTCCACAGACCTACTACCCTCTGAGTGAAGAAGTTTCCCATGTGACTGCTGCCCTTGTCCATCTAGACGGTAGAAGTCGCGGGTTTGGGAGATGCTTTCGAAGAAGCCTTGGTGAGTTGCTGCAGTGCATCCTGTGCATGGTACACACTGCAGCCACAGTGCGCCGGTGGTGAAGGGAGTGAATGTTTAGGGTGGTGGATGGGGTGTCAATCAAGTGGGCTGCTTTGTCCTGGATGGTGTCGAGCTTCTTGAGTGTTGTTGGAACTGCACTCATCCAGGCAAGTGGAGAGTATTCCATCACACTCCTGACTTGTGCCTTGTAGACGGTGGAAAGGCTTTGGGGAGTCAGGAGGTGAGTCACTCGTTGCAGAATACCCAGCCTCTGACCTGCTCTTGTAGCCACAGTATTTATGTGGCTGGTCCAGTTAAGTTTCTGGTCAATGGTGACCCCCAGAATGTTGATGGTGGGGGATTCAGCAATGGTAATGCTGTTGAATGTCAAGGGGAGGTGGTTAGACTCTCTCTTGTTGGAGATGATCATTGTCTTGCACTTATCTGGCGCGAATGTTACTTGCTAATTATCACCCCAAGCCTCGATGTTGTCCAGGTCTTGCTGCATGCTGGCATGGACTGCTTCATTATCTGAGGGGTTGAGAATGGAACTGAACACTGCAATAATCAGCGAACATCCCCATTTCTGACCTTATGATGGAGGGAAGCTCATCGATGAAGCAGCTGAAGATGGTTGGGCCTAGGACACTGCCCTGAGGAACTCCTGCAGCAATGTCCTGGGGCTGAGATGATTGGCCTCCAACAACCACTACCATCTTCCTTTGTGCTAGGTATGACTCCAGCCACTGGAGAGTTTTCCCTCTGATTGCCATTGATTTCAATTTTACTAGGGCTCCTTGGTGCCACACTCGGTCAAATGCTGCCTTGATGTCAAGGGCAGTCACTCACCTCACCTCTGGAATTCAGCTCTTTTCTCCATGTTTGGATCAAGGCTGTAATGAGGTCTGGTCCTGATGAAACCCAAACTGAGCATCGGTGAGCAGGTTATTGGTGAGTAAGTGCCGCTTGATAGCACTGTCGACAAAACCTTCCATCACTGCTGATGATTGAGAGTAGACTGATGGGGCGGTAATTAGCCGGATTGGATTTGTCCTGCTTTTTGTGGACAGGACATACCTGGGCAATTTTCCATGTTGTCGGGTAGATGCCAGTATTGTAGCTGTACTGGAACAGTTTGGCTAGAGGTGCGGCTAGTTCTGGAGCACAAGCCTTCAGCACTACAGCTGGGATGTTGTCGGGGCCCATAGCCTTTGCTGTATCCAGTGCACTCAGCCGTTTCTTGATATCACGTGGAGTGAATCGAATTGGCTGAAGACTGGCTTCTGTGATGGTGGGGATATCGGGAGGAGGCTGAGATGGATCATCCACTTGGCACTTCTGGCTGAAGATGGTTGCAAACGCTTCAGCCTTGTCTTTTGCACTCACGTGCTGGACTCCACCATCATTGAGGATGGGGATGTTTACAGAGCCTCCTCCTCCTGTTAGTTGTTTAATTGTTCACCACCATTCACAGCTGGATGTGGCAGGACTGCAGAGCTTTGATCTGATCCGTTGGTTGTGGAATCGCTTAGCTCTGTCCACAGCATGTTGCTTCTGCTGTTTAGCATACACATAGTCCTTTAGTTGTAGCTTCACCAGGTTGGCACCTCATTTTAAGTCTGCCTGGTGCTGCTCCTGGCATGCTCTTCCACACTCCTTATTGAAAAAGGATTGGTCCCCTGGCTGGTTGGTAATGGTAGATTCCTGGGTTTAACATGTCCATGTTAGATTTGCGTTCCTTGAGTTTTAAACAGTTTAAAGCCTGGGATTAAGATGTGTGTGGCCTGCAATGTTACACAAAGACGTCAACATCCGACATGTGACAAACTTGGTCCCCGAGATGAAATTAAAGTCATGAACATCAACCCGTCTACGGGCTTCAGGGGTTTGTGATAGTTTCGAAAACAATGCTTCTGCTTCATGGTAATGTGACAACTATGGTGGTGGGGGGAGAGGGCGGCGGTTTTAGATCAGGCTCATTGTGGCCATTTTGCATCATTTAGGTTCATAGCGGCCATTTTGATTCAGTTACTTGGAGGCCATTTTGTCAGAATTCATTGCTGCCATTTTGACTCAGGTACAGGTGGCCATTTTGTCTCAATTCATGGCGGACATTTTCTCTCCGATTCATGGTGGCCATTTTGTCTCAATTCATGTCGGACAAATTGCCTCATATCCATGGCGACCTTTTTGCTTCATGCTCCTGGTGGCCATTTTGCCTCAGTTTCAAGATGGCCATTCTATCTTAGAATTATGGTGGCCAATCTGCTCAGGTTCATGGCGGCCATTTTGCCTCACGTTCATGGCAGCCATTTTGCCTCACGTTCATGGCGGCCATTCTGCCTCAGGTTCACGGCGGCCATTTTGCCTCACGTTCATGGTGGCCATTTTGCCTCACGTTCATGGCGGCCATTTTGCCTCACGTTCATGGCGGCCATTTTGCCTCACGTTCATGGCGGCCATTTTGCCTCACGTTCATGGCGGCCATTCTGCCTCAGGTTCACGGCGGCCATTTTGCCTCACGTTCATGGTGGCCATTTTGCCTCACGTTCATGGTGGCCATTTTGCCTCACGTTCATGGCGGCCATTTTGCCTCACGTTCATGGCGGCCATTTTGCCTCACGTTCATGGCGGCCATTTTGCCTCACGTTCATGGCGGCCATTTTGCCTCACGTTCATGGCGGCCATTTTGCCTCACGTTCATGGCGGCCATTTTGCCTCACGTTCATGGCGGCCATTTTGCCTCACGTTCATGGCGGCCATTTGGCCTGAGCTCGAAACAGTAGGAGGGGAGAAAGGGAATATACGTTTTTTCACATGTCACTTTTGGTTCTTTTGCCAATCACCTTAAGTGTATATCCTTTGGTTTTTGAACTTCCCACACATGGAATCAGCTTCTCTCTATCTATACATGAAGTCTAGACCCTTCATGATTTGAAATACTCTTGGGTGGACAGGGCACAATTTCCAAATTTGCAGATGACACAAAACTTGAAAGGATAGTGAACAGTGAGGAGGATAGTGATAGACTTCAAGAGGATATAGGCACGTGGCAGATGAAATTTAATTCAGAAAAATGCAAAGTGATAAATTTTGGTAGAAAGAACGAGGAGAGGCAATATAAACTGGAGGGCACAACTCTAAAAGGGGTACAGGAACAGAGAGATCTGGGGGTATATGTGCACAAATCACTGAAGGTTGCAGGGCAGGTTGAGAAAATGATTAAAAAAGCATTTCGGGCCCTGGGCTTTATAAATAGAGGCATTGAGTACAAAAGCTAGGAAGTCATGATGCAACTTTATAAAACACAGGTCCGACCACAACTGGAGTATTGTGTCCAGTTCAGGGCACCGCAATTTATGAAGAATTTGAAGGCCTTCGAGAGTATGTAGAGGAGATTTACTGGAATGATTCCAGGGATGAGGGACTTTAGTTACGTGGATAGACTGGAGAAGCTGGGATTGTTCTCCTTGGAACAGAGACGGTTGAGAGGAGATTTGATAGAGGTATTCAAAATCATGAAGGGTCTCGACAGAGTAGATAGAGAGAAACTGTTCCCATTGGTGGAAAGGTCAAGAACCAGAGGACATAGATTTAAGGTGATTGGCAAAAGAACCAAAGGCGACATGAGGAAAAACTTTTTTGCACAGCGAGTGGTTAGGATCTGGAATGCACTGCCCGAGGGGGTGGTGGAGGCAGATTCAATCATGGCCTTCAAAAGGGAACTGGATAAATACTTGAAAGGAAAAAGTGTGCAGGGCCATGGGGAAAGGACGGGGGAGTGGGATGGAGTGGGTGGGGGTGGGGGACTAGCTGGATTGCTCGTGCATAGGGCCTTTGCCTACTGGATGGGCCAAATGGCCGCCTTCCGTGCTATAATCTTTCTATCATTCTCTGATTCTAAGAAATAAAGAGGGGAGAGAGAAAATAAAACTACTCCCAGTCGGCGATTCTTCATCGCACAGAAAGTTTAACGGTACATGGACACACAATCCCCATTCGACGATACACTTTAATACCTGTGCAGTGAGACGGAGAGTTACAAGATACAAAGGCACTCTTTTTAATTTCAAAAACTCCGACCTGACTGCAGTAACTTATCCCAGGAGTAAGAGAGAGAGTGGGTCAGTCTCCCTCACCCGAGAGAGAGTGGGTCAGTCTCCCTCACCCGAGAGAGAGTGGGTCAGTCTCCCTCACCCGAGAGAGAGTGGGTCAGTCTCCCTCACCTGAGAGAGAGTGGGTCAGTCTCCCTCACCTGAGAGAGGGTGGGTCAGTCTCCCTCGCCCGAGAGAGCGTGGGTCAGTCTCCCTCACCTGAGAGAGAGTGGGTCAGTCTCCCTCACCTGAGAGAGGGTGGGTCAGTCTCCCTCACCCGAGAGAGAGTGGGTCAGTCTCTCTCACCCGAGAGAGGGTGGGTCAGTCTCCCTCACCTGAGAGAGAGTGGGTCAGTCTCCCTTACCTGAGAGAGGGTGGGTCAGTCTCCCTCACCCGAGAGAGAGTGGGTCAGTCTCCCTCACCCGAGAGAGAGTGGGTCAGTCTCCCTCAACTGAGAGAGAGTGGGTCAGTCTCCCTCATCTGAGAGAGTGGGTCAGTCTCCCTCACCTAAGAGAGAGTGCGTCAGTCTCCCTCATCCGAGAGAGAGTGGGTCAGTCTCCCTCACCTGAGAGAGAGTGGGTCAGTCTCCCTCACCTGAGAGAGAGTGGGTCAGTCTCCCTCACCTGAGAGAGAGTGGGTCAGTCTCCCTCACCCGAGAGAGGGTGGGTCAGTCTCCCTCACCCGAGAGAGAGTGGGTCAGTCTCCCTCACCTGAGAGAGGGTGGGTCAGTCTCCCTCACCCGAGAGAGAGTGGGTCAGTCTCCCTCACCTGAGAGAGAGTGGGTCAGTCTCCCTCACCTGAGAGGGTGGGTCAGTCTCCCTCACCTGAGAGAGAGTGGGTCAGTCTCCATCACCTGAGAGAGAGTGGGTGAGTCTCCCTCACCTGAGAGAGAGTGGGTCAGTCTCCCTCACCCGAGAGAGAGTGGGTCAGTCTCCCTCACCTGAGAGAATGGGTCAGTCTCCCTCACCCGAGAGAGAGTGGGTCAGTCTCCCTCACCTGAGAGGGTGGGTCAGTCTCCCTCAACTGAGAGAGTGGGTCAGTCTCCCTCATCTGAGAGAGTGGGTCAGTCTCCCTCATCTGAGAGAGTGGGTCAGTCTCCCTTACCTGAGAGAGAGTGCGTCAGTCTCCCTCATCCGAGAGAGAGTGGGTCAGTCTCCCTCACCTGAGAGAGAGTGGGTCAGTCTCCCTCACCTGAGAGAGAGTGGGTCAGTGTCCCTCACCTGAGAGAGAGTGAGTCAGTCTCCCTCACCTGAGAGAGGGTGGGTCAGTCTCCCTCACCTGAGAGAGTGGGTCAGTCTCCCTCACCTGAGAGAGAGAGTGGGTCAGTCTCCCTCACCTGAGAGAGTGAGTCAGACTCCCTCACCTGAGAGAGTGGGTCAGTCTCACTCACCTGAGAGAGTGGGTCAGTCTCCCTCACCTGAGAGAGTGGGTCAGTCTCCCTCACCCCTCTCTCTCTCTCCCTCTGTCCGTCTGTCTTTCTCTCGGTGTCTCTCTCTCTCTCTCTGTCTGTCTGTCTGTCTCCTCTCCCCCTGTATGTCGGTCGGTCAACCTCTCTCTGTTAATCTCTCTCTCTGGCTCTCTCTCCCTCTACCTGTCTATCTCTCTGCCTCGCTCTCTCGGGCTCTGTCTGTCTCTGTCTGACTGTCTATCGGTCTCACTCTTTCACTGTCTCTCTCTCTCTCTCTCTCTCTGTCTCTGCCTCTTCAGTTATTTGGAGTGCCCCCATTCTGATCAGACCCACAGCAGTGACTTTGATTTCCAGCTTTGCCCATTTTTCCAGGGCGCCATTTAGTTAAAGTCCAGCTGAGCTCTTGAATGCCTCCATTTTGAGCGACAATTCAAATGTTGTCTGCAGAGCAAGTCCCACCTCAATCGGTCAGATTATCAATAAAATGTAATATCAGAACCGGATTTAAGATCATTTCATGGCTCTGTGCTGCTAATATAAAATATAGAAACATAGAAAATAGGAGCAGGAGTAGGCCATTCGGCCCTTCGAGCCTGCTCTGCCATTCAATATGATCATGGCTGATCCTCTATCTCAATACCATATCCCCGCTCTCTCCCCATACCCCTTGATGCCTTTTGTTTTTGGAAATCTATCGAGCTACTTCTTAAATATATTCAGTGACTTGGCCTGGAATTCCACAGGTCACAGGTTCACCACCCTCTGAGTGAAGAAATTTCTCCTCATCTCAGCCCTAAATGTCCTACCCCGTATCCTGAGACTGTGACCCCTCGTTCTGGACCCCCCCCCCACCCCCCCGCCAGCCAGGGGAAACATCCTCCCTGCATCCAGTCTGTCGAGCGCTGTCGGAATTTTATATGTTTCAACGAGATCCCCTCTCATTCTTTTTTTATTCGTTCATGGGATGTGGGCGTCGCTGGCAAGGCCAGCATTTATTGCCCATCCCTAATTGACCTCGAGAAGGTGGTGGTGAGCCGCCTTCTTGAACCGCTGCAGTCCGTGTGGTGAAGGTTCTCCCACAGTGCTGTTCGGAAGGGAGTTCCAGGATTTTGACCCAGCGACGATGAAGGAACGGCGATATATTTCCAAGTCGGGATGGTGTGTGACTTGGAGGGGAACGTGCAGGTGGTGTTGTTCCCATGTGCCTGCTGCTCTTGTCCTTCTAGGTGGTAGAGGTCACGGGTTTGGGAGGTGCTGTCAAAGAAGCCTTGGCGAGTTGCTGCAGTGCATCTAAACTCGAGTGAATACAGGCCTAGTCGACCCAGTCTCTCCTCATACGACAGTCCTGCCATCCCTGGAATCAGTCTGGTGAACCTTCACTGCAAGTATATCCTTTCTTAGGTAAGGAGACCAAAAAGGGGCTTGGATGGAGAGAAATTTGTTGAGTGTATTCAGGAGGAATTTCTCATTCAGTATGTGGATGGCCCGACTAGAGAGGGGGCAAAACTTGACCTCCTCTTGGGAAATAAGGAAGGGCAGGTGACAGAAGTGTTAGTGAGGGATCACTTTGGGACCAGTGATCATAATTCCATTAGTTTTAAGATAGCTATGGAGAAGGATAGGTCTGGCCCAAAAGTTAAAATTCTAAATTGGGGAAAGGCCAATTTTGATGGTATTAGACAGGAACTTTCAGAAGTTGATTGGGAGAGTCTGTTGGCAGGCAAAGGGACGTCTGGTAAGTGGGAGGCTTTCAAAAGTGTGTTAACCAGGGTTCAGGGTAAGCACATTCCTTATAAAGTGAAGGGCAAGGCTGGTAGAAGTAGGGAACCTTGGATGACTCGGGAGATTGAGGCACTAGTCAAAAATAAGAAGGAGGCATATGACATGCATAGGCAGCTGGGATCAAGTGGATCCCTTGAAGAGTATAGAGATTGCCGGAGTAGAGTTAAGAGAGAAATCAGGAGGGCAAAAAGGGGATATGAGATTGCTTTGGCAGATCAGGCAAAGGTGAATCCAAAGAGCTTCTACAAATACATAAAGGGCAAAAGGGTAACTAGGGAGAGAGTAGGGCCTCTTAAGGATCAACAAGGTCATCTATGTGCGGAACCACAAGAGATGGGTGAGATCCTGAATGAATATTTCACATCGGTATTTACGGTTGAGAAAGGCATGGATGTTAGGGAACTTGGGGAAATAAATAGTGATGTCTTGAGGAGTGTACATATTACAGAGAGGGAGGTGCTGGAAGTCTTAACGCGCATCAAGGTAGATAAATCTCCGGGACCTGATGAAATGTATCCCAGGACGTTATGGGAGGTTAGGGAGGAAATTGCGGGTCCCCTAGCAGAGATATTTGAATCATCCACCGCTACAGGTGAGGTGCCTGAAGATTGGAGGGTAGCAAATGTTGTGCCTTTGTTTAAGAAGGGCGGCAGGGAAAAGCCTGGGAACTACAGACCAGTGAGCCTGACATCTGTAGTGGGTAAGTTGTTAGAGGGTATTCTGAGGGACAGGATCTACAGGCATTTGGAGAGGCAGGGACTAATTAGGAACAGTCAGCATGGTTTTGTGAGAGGAAAATCATGTCTCACGAATTTGATTGAGTTTTTTGAAGGGGTAACCAAGAAGATAGATGAGGGCTGTACAGTAGACGTGGTCTACATGGACTTCAGCAAAGCATTTGACAAGGTACCGCATGGTAGGTTGTTACATAAGGTTAAATCTCATGGGATCCAAGGTGAGGTAGCCAATTGGATACAAAATTGGCTTGACGACAGAAGACAGAGGGTGGTTGTCGAGGGTTGTTTTTCAAACTGGATGCCTGTGTCCAGCGGTGTGCCTCAGGGATCGGTGCTGGGTCCGCTGTTATTTGTTATTTATATTAATGATTTGGATGAGAATTTAGGAGGCATGGTTAGTAAGTTTGCAGATGACACCAAGATTGGTGGCATTGTGGACAGTGAAGAAGGTTATCTAGGATTGCAACGGGATCTTGATAAATTGGGCCAGTGGGCCGATGAATGGCAGATGGAGTTTAATTTAGATAAATGTGAGGTGATGCATTTTGGTAGATCGAATCGGGCCAGGACCTACTCCGTTAATGGTAGGGCGTTGGGGAGAGTTATAGAACAAAGAGATCTAGGAGTACAGATTCATAGCTCCTTGAAAGTGGAGTCACAGGTGGATAGGGTGGTGAAGAAGGCATTCAGCATGCTTGGTTTCATTGGTCAGAACATTGAATGCAGGAGTTGGGATGTCTTGTTGAAGTTGTACAGGGCATTGGTGAGGCCACACTTGGAGTACTGTGTACAGTTCTGGTCACCCTATTATAGAAAGGATATTATTAAACTAGAAAGAGTGCAGAAAAGATTTACTAGGATGCTACCGGGACTTGATGGTTTGACTTACAGGGAGAGGTTAGACAGACTGGGACTTTATTCCCTGGAGAGTAGGAGGTTAAGGGGTGATCTTATAGAAGTCTATAAAATAATGAGGGGCATAGATAAGGTCGATAGTCAAAATCTTTTCCCAAAGGTAGGGGAGTCTATAACGAGGGGGCACAGATTTAAGGTGAGAGGGGAGACATACAAAAGTATCCAGAGGGGCAATTTTTTCACTCAAAGGGTGGTGAGTGTCTGGAACGAGCTGCCAGAGGCAGTAGTAGAGGCGGGTACAATTTTGTCTTTTAAAAAGCATTTGGACAGTTACATGGGGAAGATGGGTATCGAGGGATATGGGCCAAGTGCAGGCAATTGGGACTAGCTTAGTGGTATAAACTGGGCGACATGGACATGTTGGGCCGAAGGGCCTGTTTCCATGTTGTAAAAAAGAAAAAAAAAAAAATACTCCAGGTGTGGTCTCACCAAGGCCCTGTACAACTGCAGTAAGACATTCTATACTCAAATCCTTTTGCAATGAAGGCCAACATGCCATTTGCCTTCCGAACTGCTTGCTGCACTTGGATGTTTGCTTTCTGTGACTGTTTTTTCCTTCCGAACTGGATAACTTCACATTTATCCACATTATACTGCATCTGCCATGTATTTGCCCACTCACTCAACTTGTCTAAATCACCTTGAAGCCTCTTTGCATCCTCCTCACAACTCACAATCCCAAATAGTTTCATGTCGTCAGCAATCTTGGAAATATTACATTTGGTTCCCTCATCCAATTCATTGATATTTATTCTGAATAGCTGGGGCCCACCATGAAAAAGACCCATTTATTCCTGCTCTCTGTTTCCTGTCTGTTAACTAATTATCAATCAATGCCAGTATATTATACCCAATCCCATGTGCTTTAATTTTGCACACTAACCTTCTACTTTCCGTCCTCTGGGAAGTGCAGGGATGGACAATGAAATGGGATTTAGTTCTACTGCTTCAAACCTCCACCTCTTTCTATGATTTCACTAATTTAACAATCAGATTGATTGGGTATTTCACCGCGTTCTTCAGCTCCTCTCTGAATTTAGTCTGGGTCAGGACATAAATACACGTGTTTGTGCAGGAACTGAGAAGCTGCAGCATCTTTGCTGTGCGTTCTGTGATATAAACAGGGTCAGAATAGGGGTAATAATACCGAATCTCTGCGATTCGCAGATAAATGTTAAATACAACCTGTGTCACCCATAACAGTATAAAACTGCCCGATATACTGAAGAGTAAAATGATGGATTTCTTTCGGTTCTCCATCTCTGGGTCATAGAATCATAGAAGTTACAACATGGAAACAGGCCCTTCGGCCCAACATGTCCATGTCGCCCAGTTTATACCACTAAGCTAGTCCCAATTGCCTGCACTTGGCCCATATCCCTCGATACCCATCTTCCCCATGTAACTGTCCAAATGCTTTTTAAAAGACAAAATTGTACCCGCCTCTACTACTGCCTCTGGCAGCTCGTTCCAGACACTCACCACCCTTTGAGTGAAAAAATTGCCCCTCTGGATCCTTTTGTATCTCTCCCCTCTCACCTTAAATCTGTGCCCCCTCGTTATAGACTCCCCTACCTTTGGGAAAAGATTTTGACTATCGACCTTATCTATGCCCCTCATTATTTTATAGACTTCTATAAGATCACCCCTTAACCTCCTACTCTCCAGGGTCCTTGTGATTCTCTTCATTGCTGCGGCCCCGGAGTTCCCTGCGGACTCGACTGGACACTAAAATACGTCTAACGGTCAGAATATTGAGCAGCAAAATCAGACAGACCGGGACACAAGGGGTTAAAATGAGGTGCAACATCTCAAATGCGGCCGCATGTGGAAGCACGGAAGTTCTGTTTCGTGATACAGAACCAGGGAACATTATCACTGATATACTTAGATTGATATATAAAGCACCAGGGGACACTCACTGAACAGCCCAGCACACTCACTGTTCCCAGAACCACAGTCCCCGCTCTCGGTGCAATATTTAGTTTTCAGCTTCACACAACAAATGGCCACAAATCGATCAAAGGTGAAAGCGACTGTGAACCAGACAGAAACCACAGCGGTTGCAAAACACATGAGGTTAATGAGACTGCACACGGAAGTAATTCTGAGGAATGAACCTGGGAAATAAATCACACCAATCCAGCCCAATATCACATCAATGATAACGACCAGGAGATCGGACACTGCCATTCCCATTTGTACATTTGGAGAGACCGCACTTTCCTCGGGACAGGATCACAATCGCCACTAAGTTAACTATCAGAGAGAAAATGAAGCAGAGAAATTATTGATCAGACCTGGAGCCAGAGCAGCAGATTGAGAGGATCTGAGGTGAACTTTCCAGCTTTGTTGCTGCATCGAACGGTGATTCATTGAACTGGGTGGTGTTTTTGGGCAGTGAAGTGTTTTTAAACACTATGATCAATAATGAATCGTGAGATCGATAAAGAAAGTGAATAAAGTGAGCACAGGATCCACTGGAAGGGCTGAGGGATGACACAGTGCCAGTGAGAAGGGGTTTCAACGAGCGGGAATCCAGCGGATTAAAGCCGGATTTAGGCTCCAGGCGAATTGGAAACAGTGAACGGTCGGGAAGGTGACAGGGTGTGGTGCAGCTGGTTTGTTGCTCTGGGTTAAGAGAGCCGGCAGGAGCTTCTACTAAACGGGAAAGGCAGCTGGAGACCGAGCCAATGATTGAGATTTGGCGGGAGACAAGGGAAAGGGCTTGTAGGAGATGGAGGGCAGTGAGGAGCAGATGGTTTGGGAAAGCGGACACACTGAAACAAGGGGTGAGGAGACAGAGGATTCAATGCAGTGGGAGGAGAGGCTGGATTCAGAGGGAGAGACTGCAGGAAAGTGTTAGAGGAAATCTAATCTATAGGGCCGACTAATACAATCCAACTAATCCATTCAACAGTTCATGTCTGTGGTTATTGGTGTCGGGGAACTTGTGTTGGGTGTAAAATGTGTTCAATAAATTTACTTTGTACATTGAATTAATTTTAAATTGAAAAGTGTTAATTAAATCAACCTCGTTGTTTATTGAATTCTGCCGAGCTTTAAAAACACAGTATCATATTAATCCATTACGATCAATAAATTACTGATTCCCTTCTTTAAGGAAATTTTAATTATATTTAGTGTTAAGTTGGAAAACAAGGAACATTCTCAAAAACAGACTGAGGACCTGACAGGGATATAAACACGAGGAGAGGGTCCCACATTAAAAACTCACCCAATCCGACCATATCACCTTCAAATGAGATTTTCTCTGTTTAATTGTACTGTAAGTTTCATCAGATCATGCGGATGAATTATTCACACCACAGTTTCTCGCTTTCCCTCTCAGTCGCCGTCTCTATCACTCAACCTACTCTCTTTCTCAAGTCCATTCTCACATCCATTTAAATCCTATCAACCTTAGCCTGCATTCTGTTCACCCGCCCCGTGTTCGACCGATCCCAATCTCCAATGCAGTTTGTTAAATAGTGAAGCCTCAGTGAATAGTTTAATGTTTCAACACATCATTCAAGTCTCCACTTCATCCACTGATCACTTCATCCACAAATCATGGAATAAAAAGAATCAAATGCTTCTTCCAGACAAATCTCACACTAATTGAGATTGCTTCTCCTGTAATTATAAAATAAAGCGATAGATGGCGGGATTGTTCAATTAACAAGACGCCAACATCTTACATACAATCTACAGTTAAATAGAAGGGCTCCTGATTCCAACAGATACAGTGCAAACTGATGCATCATAACCTCGAAACATTTCATTTTACAATGACAGTCAGTGAATTGATCCACAGTGAAGCAGAGAAGGAGATGTGAAAGATTCAGCAGAAAAGTCAGTTCATAACAATGAAAACCAATAAATACATTGAAATCCCAGTTAAACTGAAGCATGTTTTGCGGAGGGAAAAAGTTGTGCTGCCTCCTTATAACACTGAGACCGTGAGCTGTCTCATTATCAATCACTGAAAACACATTGATGAAAAGATATTCCTGGACAGGTTAGTTCCACAACAAGAAACTGATCACAGCTCCTGATGGTCTGTTGCCTGCTCTTAGCCCAGATACTCGATTCCAATACATTCAGTACAGAGAATAATCCAGTAACAATGCCAGCGTTGGATATACAATGGTCACTATAAATATAATGTGACTCCTACAAGGCCGAACGTTTATCAGTTAAGGAGATACAATTATTCAACAATACATTCAGTGCAGTGAATTATCCAGTTACAATGCGAGGGTTCGATACACAAAGTCATTTCAGATATAGTGCGTTAATTTCTACAAGACAGAAAGAGCAGAGACTTAAAACATTCTATCATTGATCCGATAGAATAGAAAAGGTGACGGTGTGAAACATGCAGGGAGAAAATATAATTTACCAATTACAGCAGCAGATTTACACCATTAACAGCTGAGATAACTGCTTACCCAGAAGTCCAACGGCTGCAAGAACAGGATAATAACTGTCTTCTACCTGATGCATTACTGGATATCCCATTTCTGTGAGAAGCACTGCCTTCTGTTGGCCTGGAAGCCACAGCTCCGGTAGGCACTTTGAGGTGATCCATTCCAACGAGCTCTGATTTATACAGGGGATAAGACTCCACTGACACGGTTGGACATTGCTGTTAGTTACAGTCACTTGAACAAACACATTACATTAGCAGCTTTAACTCTGATGTAAATAATGTGGTGGATATAATACAAACACCTCACAGTCCAGGACATTATCTTAATCAGACCACTCTCGGGAATAAAGGTGAAAGCTGTCCTCATACAGGAACAATCCAACAACAATGAACAGTTTACAGTTTTCATATAATTGTATTGACCGTATTCACTCCTGGAGATTAATTTATAATTTATACCGATATCTCCGCAGTTTAGATTGAATCCAGGGACACAAGCAGACCCGTTTCACTCTGATCCTGCAGTTCCCAGTTAAAATATTAGTTCTGAGTCTCTGAAACGGGCAGGTTGAGGATTGCAGTCTAGAAATGACTGTGGGTGATATTAGGGGTCGGACACTGAATTTGGCCCATTCACATTCCTCTCCGCTATTTTACAGCAGATGTTTACCCGTTTATTCTACATTGGTTTACGGCTCCAGTGACATTCGTTCCGTGTTACACCGAGCTCAGCTCATGACTTGATTTGAATTCCATCTCAAAGGCCAGGTGATTCCCTCACCCGCCTCCATTCCTTCCGCACACCATTGCTATTGACACCCTCATCAATGCCTCTGTACCCTCCAGACTCCATTCCTTCAATGCACTCCTGGACGGCCATCCAACCCCCACCTTACATGAACGGGAGCTCGTCCAAAACTCTGATGTCCGTGTCCAACCTGTTCAGCCTCATTGACACACACTGGCTCCCAGGTCCACATGTCTTCATGTTAAAATTCTCATCGTTGTGTTAAAATCACTCCATGGTCCACCCCTCCACATCTACAGCAAACTCACCCGCTATTTCTTCGTTGCCTTTTCCTCTGGTTTTTGTCTCTCTCGGCGGCGGGTGAACATTTTATTTGATGCAATTGTCCTAAATTGATGCCTTTTCCACATCTCGAGGTGGTCAGACCCGCTCTGTCTGTCTGTTACTGCTTGTGACCATTAATGGGAACTGGCCGCCAGTTAAACGTTGATCAGCAAATCGGAGAAAGACAAATGAAAGGAAAGATCTGTTTCTCCGCCCAGAGGGAAGATGCAATGGATGTTATTGAAAAAATTTCCCCGTGACTTTGTGTGTGGATTTGTTCCTAAAGCTTGGATTTTTAGAGTTACAAAACATGGAAAGAATTAAAGTAAAGTTATGATAGTTCATACGGGGACAGAACCCACGACTTTGACCAATCAAAGGAGTGAATCAACCACTAGAAACATCCCAGAGTTCATTGTAATTACTTTTCGTATTTGTCCGGGGAGCTTGTGTCCTTCTGGTCGGATTTACCGAGAACTCGAGCGTGATACTGTCATTGGGCCTCAGTGGGAAAATTAGGTTCAGTGAAATAGACATCATTGAGTTAGAATGGCCGAGCGGCCTAGTTCAGGTCGCAGTTTCCTCTGGAGGTGTGGGTCCAAATCTTACTTCTGACATTTAGTCCTTCACAAAGGCGGAACCCCTTATCGTGCCTTCCGCTGAAGGCGATTTATCTGTTTTGTTGATTTGCTCCTCCCAGGAAACCAACCCGTCCAGGGCCGGTTTGTTTTTAGTTGTTGTCAGAATGTAGTGTTGGGAGTCAGCAGAAGACGGCCCGTGGAATCAATCCATTGTAACATTGACCAGTGTAGACCAATACCTCAGTCACTGGCCTCATATGGCTGAATGGGGATCCAGATGTGGCCAGTTGTAATTGTGATTACAAAATAAAGAATGAGTAATTGACACAGTCTTTGGACCTGTGATCTCAATATGTAAATTCGCATGACGTATGCGTGTGAACTTTAAGCCTTTTGTGTGTTGTTGGTAAAATGATGAGATGAGAAGCAGAGTGTGTGAATGTTGTTTTGTCGTTGGGAGTGTTTTACTTCCTTGATTCCTGAATGGTGGGAGATGTTTGTTATGAAATATAGACGTGTGAAGCACCTCTCCCTGTATTGTGTGTGTGTGAGATGTTTTCGACTAAAATCTGTTCATGTGGCTAAAACGGTGTCGCTATGGCTACACCTGCGGCGAGTCAACAATTTCTATTGGCCAACACTGGAATAGAGCATGGTCGAGTGGTCTGAGCCCGGACATTGATGCTCCAGGATTGTCAGGGTGCGATTCAATTTTCAACGCGAACAATTTTTCCAAAGACATGGAGGAATTGGCGGCTGCTGTTGTAAATATCACAGTCAAACAAACACACTTACACTTTGTATATACACACTTGAGGTTGTACAATAGTGGGGGGCATTAGTTAAGGCTCTTTAATTGAGGCGGCAGTAGTTGGGGTTGTATGATAGAGTGAAGCAGTAGTTGCCTTTGTGTCTTAGTGAGGAAGGGAATTTAACAAAGACTGCACCAGATTCCTGGTGTCATAAGCGCTGAACATTTTTAACCCAGTCCTAAAATACCGTCTGTAAAATGAGAACGGATGACAATTCCACACAGACAAAACACAAAAAACTTATTAAAGTTTTGACTGTCACTCGGTAACCACGTTAGAATTTCTTTCAATCTGAAACAGAAAGTTACCGGTTGATTAATGGCGATTAGAACAATTAAAAATGCAGAGTATTTTTTAAATTGTAAGAGACTGGGAAATGTTGATGTTCAAAGGGACCTCGGTGTCCTTGTACACGCGTCCCTGAAAGCTAACTTGCAGGTGGAGCAAACAACTAGGAAGTCAAATGGTATGTGGCCTTCATAACAAAAGGGTTTGTGTACAGGAGTAAAGATGTTTTACTGCAATTATATAGGGCCTTGGTGAGACTGCACTTGGAGTATTGTGTACAATTTTGGTCTCCTTACCTAAGAAAGGATATACTTGCCACAGGGGGAGTGAAACGAAGGTTTACCAGACTGATTCCTGGGACGGCGGGATTGTCTATGAAGAGAGATTGAGTAGAGGAGACCTGTATTCTCCAGAGTTTAGAAGAATGAGAGGTGATCCCATTGAAACAAACAAAATACTTACAGGGCTCGACAGGGTAGAAGCAAGCAAGACGTTTCCCCTGGCTGGAGAATCAAGAACCAGAGGTCACAGTCTCAGAATAAGGAGTCAGCCATTTAGGACTGAGATGAGGTGAAATTTCTTCACTCAGAGGGTGGTGAATCTTTGGAATTCTCTCCCCAGAGGGCTGTGGAGGCTCAGTCATTGAGTACATTCAAAACAGAGATCGATAGATTTCTAGATATTAAAAGCATCAATAGATATGGGGATAGTGCAGGAAAATGGCGTTGAGGTAGAAGATCAGCCATGATCTTGTTGAATGGCGGAGCAGGCTCGAGGGGCCTGATAGCCTACTCCTGCTCCTATTTCTTATGTATTCATATTTTTTACAGCATTTAATGAGTTTTGATTAATTAATACAGTAAACTGTTTTGTAATAGTTAATTCTGGTCGTGTGGTGCTGACCCCCAATACTAAGGGAGCGGAGCTACAGGTGGGAGCGGACCTAGGAGAGAGCGCGGGACTCGGAGACTACTAAAGGCCCAGGCTCGAGGGCCTACCCGCACTCGGAGTGGAGCTACAGGCGGGAGTGGACCTAGGAGAGACCTACATGGGTCTTTTTCCCCAGCGGGGAAGGAGCTTCGCGGCTTTTTCAAAGGCAGGGGGCGGGGCCAATTCATTGGTACCCGTATATAGGTGGAGCGGTTGCTAAACCCGAGACACTACACTAGTAGTGACTCCCACCTCCTCTAACCTTTAGGGGGGTAGAGGGAATTTAAAGGGTAGGTTCGTTTTTATATTTTGTTTTCAGGGACTTAACTCCTGGACCTAAGATAAATAATAAGCAAACAATTATTCCAAAGTGGGACGTCACCAAGGAAGAGGTAAGTGATTGGTTGGTGAGTATTTTCCTGCTGAATTTGTCTAAGGTTAGAGTTTGTGGATTCTCAGGTCTCTGTTGTGTAGTGGGGGACTGCTGTTCAGCAAGGGCCCTTGAGTATACCTTTTAATTGAAGTGAAATTGGTGGGATTCATTTAATTTGAATTAATTAGTTAAAGGGTAAGTCATGTCAGGACAGCCCAGCCTCGTGTTATGCTCTTCCTGCTCTATGTGGGAAATCAGGGACCCTTCCGGTGTCCCTGACGACCATGTGTGCGGGAAATGTACCCAGCTGCAGCTACTGACAAACCGCATTGCGGCACTGGAGCTGCGGATGGATTCATTATGGAGCATTCGCGATGCTGAGAACGTCGTGGATAGCACGTTTAGTGAGATGGTCACACTGCAGGTAAAGGTTGTACAGGCAGGAAGTAAGTGGGTGACCTCCAGGCAGAGTAAGAGGAGCAGGCAGGCAGTGCAGGGGTCCTCTGTGGCCGTCCCCCTCTCAAACAAATATACCGCTTTGGATATTGTTGAGGGGGATGACTTATCAGGGGAAGGCAGCAGCAGCCAACTTCCTGGCACCAGGGGTAGCTCTGCTGCACAGGCTGGGAGGAAAAAGAGTGGAAGAGCTATAGTGGTAGGGGATTCTATCGTAAGGGGAACAGACAGGCATTTCTGTGGCCGTAAACGTGACTCCAGGATGGTTTGTCACCTCCCTGGTGCCAGGGTCATGGATGTCACTGAGCGGCTTCAGGGCATTCTCAAGGGGGAGGGTGAGCAGGCAGAGGTCGTGGTCCACATTGGGACCAACGACATAGGTAGGAAGGGAGATGAGGTCCTGCATCAAGAATTTAGGGAGCTAGGTAGCAGATTAAAGAGCAGGACCTCAAAGGTTGTAATCTCTGGATTACTCCCAGTGCCACGGGCTAGTGAGTATAGAATTAGGAGGATAGAACAGATGAATGCGTGGCTAAAGAGTTGGTGCAGGAGGGAGGGTTTCAGTTTCCTGGATCACTGGGCCTGCTTCTGGGGAAGGTGGGACTTGTACAAGTCGGACGGGTTGCATCTGAACCAGAGCGGGACAAATATCCTTGCGGGGAGGTTTGCTAGCACTGTTAGGGGGGGTTTAAACTAACTTGGCAGGGGGATGGGATACAGAGTGGAGCTACAATAGGGGGTGATGTGCAGCCAAATATTGAGAAAAAAACAAGTCAGCTTGGAAGACAGGGCAAATATGTAAGAACAAGGCTGGATGGCATCTATTTTAATGCAAGGAGTCTTGCAAATAAGGTGGATGAACTGAAGGTGTTGATAAACACATGGGAGTATGATATTGTTGCTGTCACAGAGACATGGTTGAGGGAGGGGCAAGACTGGCAGCTCAATATTCCGGGGTACAGAATCTTCAGGCGAGACAGAGGGGGAGGTATAAGAGGAGGGGGGGTCGCAATATTAATTAAAGAATCAATTACTGCCATAAGGAGGGATGATATATCAGCAGGTTCCTCAAATGAGGCCATATGGGTGGAGCTTAAAAACAAAAAGGGGGCAAACACTTTGATGGGAGTGTACTATAGACCCCCAAACAGTCAGGGGGAGATAGAGGAACAGATATGTAGGCAAATCTCAGAAAATTGTGCAAATAATAGGGTAATAATAGTGGGGGATTTCAACTTCCCCAATATTAACTGGGATACTCAGAGTGTAAAAGGCTTAGAGGGTACAAAATTCTTAAAGTCCATCCAGGAGAGCTTTTTGAGCCAGCATGTAGAAAGTCCTACAAGAGAGGGGGCGGTACTGGACCTAATTCTAGGGAATGTGGCCGGCCAAGTGGAAGAAGTGCTAGTAGGTGAGCACTTTGGTGACAGTGACCATAATTCAGTGAGATTTAAGGTGGTCATGGAAAAGGACAGGGAGGGGCCGGAAATAAAGGTTCTAAATTGGGGGAAGGCCGATTTTAATAGGATAATGCAGGATCTGGCCAAAATGGACTGGGATCAGCTGCTTGTAGGAAAATCCGCATCGGAGCAATGGGAGTCTTTCAGAAGGGAGATTGAGACCATACAATGGCAACATGTTCCCGTAAAGGTCAAGGGTGGTTCCAAGAACTCCAGGGAACCTTGGATGTCAGGGGATATACGAGAATGGATTAGGAAAAAAAGGAGGGCTTTTGGCAGATACAGAAGGCTAAGGACGGAGGAAGCCCTAGAGGAGTACAAAAAGTGCAGGGGGATACTTAAAAAGGAAATTAGGAGATCAAGGAGGGGCCATGAAAAAACACTGGTGAGCAAAATAAAGGAAAATCCTAATATGTTTTATAAGTATATTAGGGGTAAGAGGATAACTCGGGAAAAAATAGTTTTGTTAGGGACAAAAATGGTAATCTGTGTGTGGAGCCGGAAGATGTAGGAGGGGTTCTAAATGAATTTTTTGCATCTGTTTTCAATATGGAGAAGGACGACGTAGACATAGAAATACGACAGGGGGACTGTGATATACTCGAACATATTAACATCGAGCGGGAGGAGGTATTGGCGGTTTTAGCAGGCCTAAAAATGGATAAATCCCCAGGCCCAGACGAAATGTATCCCAGGCTACTGTGTGAGGCAAAGGAGGAGATTGCGGGGGCTCTAACACATATATTCAGAACCTCTCTGGCCACAGGGGATGTGCCAGAGGACTGGAGAACCGCTAATGTAGTACCATTATTCAAGAAGGGGAGTAGGGAAAAACCGGGGAACTACAGGCCAGTGAGCCTAACATCAGTGGTAGGAAAATTATTGGAAAAAATTCTGAAGGACAAAATTAGTCTCCACTTGGAGAAGCAAGGATTAATCAGGGATAGTCAACATGGCTTTGTCAAGGGAAGATCATGTCTGACTAATTTGATTGAATTTTTTGAGGGGGTGACTAGGCGTGTGGATGAGGGTAACGCAGTGGATGTGGTATACATGGATTTCAGTAAGGCCTTCGATAAAGTCCCGCACAGGAGACTGGTCAAGAAGGTACAAGCCCATGGAGTCCAGGGTGCCTTGGCACTTTGGATACAAAACTGGCTTAGTGGCAGAAGGCAGAGGGTGATGGTCGAAGGTTGTTTTTGTGACTGGAAGCCTGTGGCCAGTGGGGTACCACAGGGATCTGTGCTGGGGCCCTTGCTGTTTGTGGTCTACATTAACGACTTGGATATGAATGTAAAAGGTATGATCAGTAAGTTCGCTGATGATACAAAAATTGGTAGGGTGGTAAATAGCGAGGAGGATAGCCTCAGTCTGCAGGACGATATAGATGGGTTGGTCAGATGGGCGGAACAGTGGCAAATGGAATTTAACCCGGAAAAGTGCAAGGTGATGCACTTTGGAGGGACTAACAAGGCAAGGGAATACACAATGAATGGGAAGACCCTAGGCAAGACAGAGGGTCAGAGGGATCTTGGTGTGCAAGTTCACAGATCCCTGAAGGCGGCGGAACAGGTAGATAAGGTGGTAAAGAAGGCATATGGGATACTTGCCTTTATTAGCCGAGGCATAGAATATAAGAGCAAGGAGGTTATGATGGAGCTGTATAAAACACTGGTTAGGCCACAGCTGGAGTACTGTGCGCAGTTCTAGTCACCACACTACAGGAAGGATGTGATCGCTTTGGAGAGGGTGCAGAGGAGATTCACCAGGATGTTACCAGGGCTGGAGCGCTTCAGCTATGAAGAGAGACTGGGAAGATTGGGTTTGTTTTCCTTGGAGCAGAGGAGGCTGAGGGGGGACATGATTGAGGTGTACAAAATTATGAGGGGCATAGATAGGATGGATACTAAGGAGCTTTTTCCCTTCGTTGAGGGTTCTATAACAAGGGGACATAGATTCAAGGTAAAAGGCGGGAGGTTTAGAACATAAGAACATAAGAACATAAGAAATTGGAGCAGGAGTAGGCCAATCGGCCCCTCGAGCCTGCTCCGCCATTCAATAAGATCATGGCTGATCTGATCCCAACCACAAATCTAAAGAACACAAGAAGTCGGAGCAGGACCCGGCCACATAGCCCCTGGGCCCTCTCCGCCACCCACAGGGCATTGACCGATCCGAACTCAGCTTCATGTCCAATTTCCTGCCCGCTCCCCATAACCCCTAATTCCCTTTACTTCTAGGAAACTGTCTATTTCTGTTTTAAATTTATCTAATGATGTAGCTTCCACAGCTTCCTGGGGCAGCAAATTCCACAGACCTACCACCCTCTGAGTGAAGAAGTTTCTCCTCATCTCAGTTTTGAAAGAGCAGCCCCTTATTCTAAGATTATGCCCCCTAGTTCTAGTTTCACCCATCTTTGGGAACATCCTTACTGCATCCACCCGATCAAGACCCTTCACAATCTTATATGTTTCAATAAGATCGCCTCTCATTCTTCTGAACTCCAATGAGTAGAGTCCCAATCTACTCAACCTCTCCTCATATGTCCGCCCCCTCATCCCCGGGATTAACCGAGTGAACCTTCACCCAGAGGGTGGTTGGAGTCTGGAACTCACTGCCTGAGAGGGTTGTGGAGGCAGGAACCCTCACAACATTCAAGAAGCATTTGGATGAGCACTTGAAATGCCATACGGACCAAATGCTGGAATATGGGATTAGATTAGACAGGGCTTGATGGCCGGCACGGACACGATAGGCCGAAGGGCCTCTATCCGTGCTGTATAACTCTATGACTCTATGACTATACATTTTTACCACCATTAAAAAGAAACATCCCGCAGATGGCGGTCTGGATGTAGCTCGGAATAAAATTTAGTCAATTTGCTTCTCACAACTTTTCAGCGGGGCAGGAGGCCGGATTGCCTTATATTAGGAGCATGATTGAGCTCCAGAGGACAGAATGCAGAGGGTTTGTCGACGCAGCACACGTGGAGCAAATCAAATGTCTCAAGATGGTGTGCAGGTTAAAGGTGAATGTGAATTAATCCCAATTCAGGCGATCCCAAGGGTACAGAATGGAAAATGTTCCTGCCGGGAATCAAAACGACATTTCCCACATGGGACACAAGCATGTTATTACTGAACCACCAACGCTGTCATGGTCACGAGTTGCACGTGTCCAGTTGAAAACCTGTCTGACAGAACATACAGTCTGACAGATCGCTTGTGAGAACCCGACACATTCTGCTCTACAGCCGTGGAGGTGCTGTTACTAAGAGTTGCGATGGCCGATTGATTAAAGCGTTAAAGTGCGATCTACTGCGATTTTCCTGCGCCAGTTCAAATCCTGCTCGCAGCGGTCCTGTTTAAAGCTCGAATAAATTGGAACTAACCTACTCGCAATTACCTCTCTCAGAGAGATACTCCAGCGAGGCAGACGCGTGTAATAAGGAGCACAATTTCAAAACGAAAGCTGGAATCTCTCCGCAGCGCCAGCTTAAATTCTGCTCGTTCGCAGATCTTGACATTTAAACTCTTTGCATTTCTATCTCTCCTTATGTCTTGTCTCTCTGTGTTTTCCTTAATGGAGCCCGAGGCTTAGTTGAAAGGCCAGGGCTGATCGAACCTGCAACAACAGCAGAAACGGGTAAAGAAAGGCCCAGACTGTAGAAAAAGTAAAGGTGATAATACCCAGTTGATGAATTCGTGGCCAATGTTATCACATTTATGTCTCATCGCACTTACAGTGAAAAAAGCAGTAATTTGAGCAAAGTATGCTTATTGTAGAGTAACATGAGGATGGCGAGGCAGACAACAATATAGCTTCAGGCTGTAGACCCTCTAACAGGAGCCAAACTGTAGGACAGGGTATACAGGACGAAATGATGGGGGCTTGTGAGAAAGGAACAGCGACAATCATGGATGATTTTCATCTACATGTAGATTGGAAGAACCTCATTGGCAAAGGTAGCCTGGAAGATGAGTGCTTTCGGGACAGTTTCTTAGAGCAGCACGTTCTAATGCCAATCGGAGAGCAGGCGATTCTAGATATGGTAATGTGTATGAGATAGGATTAATTAATGACCTTATTGTAAAGGAGCCTCTAGGAAGCAGTGATCACAATATCCCATTCAGTTTGAGGGAGAGAAGAGTAAATGTAAGACTAGTGTTTTAAACTTAAATAAGGGCAATTATGAGGGCATGAAGACAGAACTGACTAAAGTGAACTGGGAAATTAGGTTAAGGGATAGGTCAGTAGAGATGCAGTGGCAGATATTTAATGAGATATTTCATAACACTCAGCAAAGATACATTCCAGTGAGAAAGAAAGACTCTAGGGGAAGGACGTACCATCCGTGGATAACTAAGGAAGTTAAAGATAGTATCAAATTGAAAGAAAAAGCATACAATTCCGTGAAGATTAATGGCAGGTCAGAAGATTGGACAGAATATAAAACAAACAGCACAGAATGACTAAAAGAATAATAAGGAGGGAGAAATTAGAGTACGAGAGAAAGCTAGCTAGAAATATAAAAACAGCTAGTAAGAGTTTCTTCAGGTATTTAAAAAGGAAAAGGGTAAGTAAAGTGAGCACTGGTCCTCTAGAGAGTGAGTCTGGGGAATTAATAATGGAGAATAAGGAAATGGCGGATGAATTGAACAGATATTTTGTGTCCGTCTTCACTGTAGAGAATACAAATAACATGCCAGATATAATTGTGAATCAAGAGGTGAAAGGGAGGGAGGAACTTAAAACATTTACAATCACCAGGGAAAGGGTTCTGAAAAAAATATTAGAACTAAAAGCTGACAAGTCCCCAGGTCCTGACGGACTTCATCCTAGAGTTTTAATAGGAGTGGCTGCAGTGATAGCAGATGCATTGGTATTAATTTTCCAAAATTCTCTAGATCCTGGAAGGGTCACATCAGATTGGAAAATAGTGAATGTAACTCTTGGATTCAAGAAAGTAGGGAGAGAGAAAGCAGGAAACTGCAGTCCAGTTAGCTTAACATCTGTCATAGGGAAAACGCTAGAATCGATTATTAAGGGGGTTATAGCAGGGCACTTAGAAAATCTCAATGCACTCAAGCAGAGTCAACACGGTTTTGTGAAAGGGAAATCGTGTTTGACTAATTTATTTATGTTTTTAGAGGAAGTAACAAGCAATGTGGATAAAGGGGATCCTGTGGATGTGGTGTACTTGGATTTCCAGAAGGCTTTTGACAAGGTGCCACATTAAAGTCTAGTACACAAAATAAGAGCTCATGGTGTTGGGGGTAACATATTAGCATGGATAAAGGATTGGTTAGCTGACAGGAAACAGAGAGTAGGCATAAATGGGTCATTTTCAGGTTGGCAAGATTTAACGAGTGGAGTGCCACAGAGATCATTGCTTGGGCCTCAACTATTTACAATCTATATCAATGACTTGGATGAAGGGAGCGAATGTATTGTTGCTAAATTTGCTGATGACACAAAGGTAGGTAGGAAAGTAAGTTGTGAAGAGGACATAAGGGGCTCGAATTTAGCAGGCCTGCGGGTTCCCAGCGGGTGGTCCTCCGGGAGCGTCGAAAACGCGAACGGCGAAATTAGTGAGTTGCCCACGCGATCGTAGCAGGCAATCCACTAATAGGATCCAATTACCTGCTCCTCCGGGGTCCACGGCGCTGGCCTGCGCGTCGGGCGGGCTGCGCATGCGCAGTACGATCTGTCAGCTGGAGGCTCTCTAGTTAAAGGGGCAGTCCTCCACTGACAGATGCTGCAACCAATGGGACAAATTGCAGCATGGAGCAGCCCAGGGGGAAGGCTGCTCCCAGTTTAATGATGCCTCACCCCAGGTATCATCAGATGGGGTGAGGAGGAGGGGGAGGACACAGATCTTCCCCCCGGCGGGCGGGAGGAAGCGGCCTGCCTCTGCCACCAAGAAGGCCTGGCTCGAGGTGGCAGAGGGGGTCACCTGCGCCACCAACATATGGCCCACCTGCATACAGTGCAGGAGGCGCTGCAATGACCGCAGTAGGTCAGCCACAGTGAGAACACGAAGTCTTTCCACTACACTCCGTCTGCCACAACACTGCCCCCACCCCAAATCTCCTTCGGCACCGCCAACACTATTCTGTCACATCACCCTTCATGCCCACTCACACCCCATCCTCATCTTACCTCCACCTACTCACCTCGCCAGTACTCATCCTGCCACTAACACGCGACCCAATCCTCATACAATCTCATGGCTCCATCCCATACTCACCCTCTCGTGCATCTCCCTCACGGCCAGCCTCACTCAACCTGCCACCACCTGTGCTGCAGCCACAGGGCATGCATCACATATGTGCAGTAGGCAGGGTAAGGCAAACGTCTCGTCAGCATGAAGGGGGTGCACAAGGGTGTCTGAGGGTTTGTCATGGGTGTTACCCATATTGAATTTCAGAGCCACAAACAGCACACATTATATTGACACCACCACTGCCATGTCTCCGCGAATCCTGTCCATTGTGTCCCATAATGCCCGCTCCTGGGTATCACTATGAGGACCCACCACTGATGCCACCCATCGTGTTACTGCAGAGTAGGTGCAGGTGTATTTGCAGGGCTCGTCCGCGCAGACGACTGAGAGACATCGGCGGTGTAGCCGGCTGCACCCTGGAAGGATGCGGAGGAGAAGGTGTGGAGGACAGTGGTGACTTTGCCAGCGACAGGTAAGCAGTTGGTGCTGGGGCCAGCCAGGAGCAGCTCGGCATGAAAGAGGCTGCAGATCTCCACGACTACATGTCGAGCGAATCTGCGCCTCCCTGTGCACTGCTGCTCGGAGAGGTCCGGGGAGCTGCGCCTCGGTCTGTGGACCCTGTGGCGAGGGTAGTGCCCTCTGCGACGCGTCTCTCTCTGCGGTAGCCCTCCCTCCTGCTGTGCAGGTGGGCGTGCAACCACACCGTGTTGGGGGGATCCACGTCTTTGCGGCGGACGGCGTGGAAGGCGAGGCTGCTGGTGCTGGTCATGCTCTTCGTCCTCCGAGGGTGTCCACACACCACCCAACTGGCAGGTGTTGGTCTGAGGGGTTGTGCAGGGTAGGTGTGTGGGTCCTCGGACTGGGGCTGCGGTTTCGTGTCGGTCTGTCCTCTGGCTTGGCCGGGGGGTGGTGGGGGGCAGGGGTTGCCCTATGTGACGCGGTGGCCTCCTGCGTGGGTGAGGGCTCTCCCCCGTGGAGCGCACCTTGGCACCTGCCACAGGCTGCTGGCTGCAACACGCCTGGTTTGAAGGGTCCTGTTTCCCCCAGTGTGGGAAACTGACTGCCTTGAACCTAAAATCCCACACTTCCTCTTTTGACAGCTGCTTCAGCTCATTAACTGACCACAACGAGCAAGTTAAGTGCTCTCAAGTGGAACCCCGCTGGCTTTAATTGCCTGCGGGATTCCCACCAGCGGGGCTTTCGCGCGCAGCCCCGCACGTCAGCGCGGTACCTGGAAGTGGCCGGGATTTCGTCCGAATCCGGTCACGTGATCGGAGATCGGGATTTTCGGGCCCCCCCCCCCCCCCCGCTGGAAACCCGCAGGTAACCCGACCCTAAAATCGAGCCCAAGGAGTCTGCAAAGGGATAGAGATAGGTTAAGTGAGTGGGCAAAAAGTTGGCAGATGGATTATAATGTGGGAAAATGTGAACTTGTCCACTTTGGCAGCAGGAATAGAAAAACCGCATATTATTTAAATGGAGAGAGATTGCAGATCTCTGAGGTACAGAGGGATCTGGGTGTCCTAGTACATGAATCACAAAAAGTTAGCATTCAGGTACAGCAAGTGATTAGGAAGGCAAATGGAATGTTGTCATTTATTGCAAGGGGAATGGAATATAAAAGTAGAGATGTTTTGCTACAGTTGTACAGGGCATTGGTGAGACAACATCGAGAATAATGTGTGCAGATTTGGTCTTCTTATTTAAGAAAGGACATAATTGCTTTGGAGGTGGTTCAGAGAAGGTTCACTGGACTGATTCCTGGGATGAGGGGGTTATCTTGTGAAGAAAGGTTGGACAAGTTAGACCTGTATACATTGGAGTTTAGAAGAATGAGAGGTGATCTCATTGAAACATATGAAATCCTGAGGGGATTAGAATGTGTACATGCTGAGAGGATGTTTCACCTTGAGGGAGAGACTACATCTAAGGGGCACAATTTAAAAAGAAAGGTCTCCCTTTAAGGCGGAGATGAGGAAAACTTTTTTCTCTCAGAGAGTCGTGAATCTGTGGAACTCCCTTCCTCAGAGTGTGGTGGAGGCAGGGTCATAGAATATTTTTAAAGCGGAGTTATGCACAAGGTAGTGAAAGTATGTAGTAGGTGGACGGGAATGCAGGGTTGAGGTCACAATCAGAACAGCCATGATCTTATCAATGTCAGTGAAGGGTCGAATGGTCTACTCTTGCTCTGAATTCGTATGTTCGTATGTTCGTATGACAGGCCGAATTGCGTCCTTCTGTGCTGTGTCATTCTGTGATTCTATGATTCTACGATGAATAATAAGCATGGAAAATGAAAGAGATCTGTGCGACCTGATTAACAATAAATTGAAGCTGTTGCAGCAATGCTCGGTGACAGTGAATAAAGACAATATGTTGGGATGTATTAAATGGTCAACATTGAGCTGAAATGGTGAGGTCACCCTGTCACTTCATAAATCATTGCTGCGACCTCAATTAGAATACTGTGTACAGTACTGGTCGCCACTGTAAGAAAAGGATACTGCAGCTGTTGAATGGATACAGTAGGGAGCAACCAGTGAGGAGATGTAGCGATTAGGTTATGAGGACCGCGTATGTAAATTGGACATGTTCTCAGTGGAAATGAAAAGATTGAGAGCTCATATGATTTCAGTTTTTAGGATTCTAAAGGGACCATGAGAAGGTATTGCACCTTTCCAGAACCATAATACCAGAGGACATGACCTGCACTTGAAGGGTGGTGAATTCAAAACTAAACTGCAGAAATAATATTTCAGTGTCCGAGTGGTATCTCTCTGGAATGGACACAGTCAGTATTGATTTATTCAATTGCAAACTCGATACATTTCTTTCTTAAAATAGTATTTCGGGGTACTATACATGAATAATTTGAGATATGACATGCGGTAAGTGTAGCATACTTAGGCAGAAAGGGTGACTTTGGACGGATGGTTCCCAAAGCTCTCCACCACTGGGGTTTACCTCGTATCATTTCTGGGTCTGTTGTGGACTAATTGATAGAGATTGATTGTTATGATTAGTCAACAACACCATTATCATTGTATCAGGATGGTAGAAAGTGAACTCGATCTTGGTCTTTTATCGTCCAGTAATTCTTACGTTTCACTTTGTATCATCACTGCAAGACCGTGTGTTTCACATTCATGTTCTGTTCTTTCCAAAGTTACTAAGATTATATTCTGGTCATCATGGCGTTAGATTACACCTTTCTGCAATACCTGTGAAAATTATTATTGAAACAGTGTAACTGTTTGTTCAATGACGTGATTAATGTCCGTCACCATGGAATACAATTCTCCCAGGAGAGGTTTTCTCTACAATAAATACGGTGTTTAATTCATCATCTAATTTCAGACTGTCAGGAGAGCATCGCCTTCAGCATCAACTGGAATCATCAGTCCACCAACGAACTAAACTAATGGATTCGTTCCTGATAATAAAATATCTGATACTCTGGACACTTTACGATTTCCAGAAGATTTACTATCCCATCCTCGCTGCTGTTGGTGTCCCCGGTAAGTCTTTATATCCAGTTATTAATTCTATAAACCATGTTTCACTGTATTACTGATCTTGTCATTTATTATCCCCTTGTCGCTGCAGCTGAGAGGAGCCGAGCCAAGCGGAGGGAGCGTCCGATAAAAGGCGGGATTTCAGAGCGCTGAGAACAGCTGAGAGGAGCCGAGCCGAGCGGAGGGAGCGTCCGATAAAAGGCGGGATTTCAGAGCGCTGAGAACAGCTGAGAGGAGCCGAGCCGAGCGGAGGGAGCGTCCGATAAAAGGCGGGATTTCAGAGCGCTGAGAGGAGCCGAGCCGAGCGGAGGGAGCGTCCGATAAAAGGCGGGATTTCAGAGCGCTGAGAACAGCTGAGAGGAGCCGAGCCGAGCGGAGGGAGCGTCCGATAAAAGGCGGGATTTCAGAGCGCTGAGAGGAGCTGAGAGGAGCCGAGCCGAGCGGAGGGAGCGTCCCATAAAAGGCGGGATTTCAGAGCGCTGAGAACAGCTGAGAGGAGCCGAGCCGAGCGGAGGGAGCGTCCGATAAAAGGCGGGATTTCAGAGCGCTGAGAGGAGCCGAGCCGAGCGGAGGGAGCGTCCGATAAAAGGCGGGATTTCAGAGCGCTGAGAACAGCTGAGAGGAGCCGAGCCGAGCGGAGGGAGCGTCCGATAAAAGGCGGGATTTCAGAGCGCTGAGAGGAGCCGAGCCGAGCGGAGGGAGCGTCCGATAAAAGGCGGGATTTCAGAGCGCTGAGAACAGCTGAGAGGAGCCGAGCCGAGCGGAGGGAGCGTCCGATAAAAGGCGGGATTTCAGAGCGCTGAGAGGAGCCGAGCCGAGCGGAGGGAGCGTCCGATAAAAGGCGGGATTTCAGAGCGCTGAGAGGAGCCGAGCCGAGCGGAGGGAGCGTCCGATAAAAGGCGGGATTTCAGAGCGCTGAGAACAGCTGAGAGGAGCGGAGCGGAGCTGCGACCGAGTTCGAAGTGACGTCAGGAATCAGATCGGGACGCGACACAGGGGAGGCACCTGATTGGTGAGTAGGTTCAGGTGAGTATTTCTACTCATGGACAGTAACTAAAGTAAAAGGAAAGGGAAGGTCTGCAGGTCTTATAGGAAGTAGCGTTTATTTTTCAGTGAATCAAGGTCCCTAGTGTAGTTAACATTCTCTAAATTAAGAACAATTTAAAGGAGTAAACTCCTTAAAGGGAGTGGTAAGTAGTTTTTCTTTCCTTTTTTCTCTCTTGACATTGTCGTTGTTGTTAAGCTAACTTCAGGGTTAAGTCATGGCAGGAGATCCCACAGCCGTGTCATGTTCCTCTTGTGGGATGTGGGAATTCAGGGATCCTTCCTGTATCCCTGATTCCTTCACCTGCGGGAAGTGTGTCCAGCTGCAGCTATTGTTTGACCGCTTGATGGCTCTGGAGCTGCGGATGGACTCACTTTGGAGCATCCGCGATGCTGAGAAAGTCGTGGATAGCACGTTCAGTGAGTTCGTCACACCGCAGATAAAAATTACTGAGGGAGATAGTGAATGGGTGACCAACAGACAGAGGAAGAGTAGGAAGGCAGTGCAGGGGTCCCCTGTGGTCATCTCCCTCCAAAACAGGTATACCGTTTTGGATACTGTTGGGGGAGATGGCTCACCAGGGGAAGGTGGCAGTGGCCAGGTTCATGGCACCGTGGCTGGCTCTGCTGCACAGGAGGGCAGGAAAAAGAGTGGCAGAGCTATAGTGATAGGGGACTCGATTGTAAGGGGGATAGACAGGCGTTTCTGCGGACGCAACCGAGACTCCAGGATGGTATGTTGCCTCCCTGGTGCAAGGGTCAAGGATGTCTCGGAGCGGCTGCAGATCATTCTGGAGGGGGAGGGTGAACAGCCAGTTGTCGTGGTGCATATAGGCACCAACGATATAGGTAAAAAAACAGGATGAGGTCCTACAAGCTGAATTTAGGGAGTTAGGAGTTAAACTAAAGAGTAGGACCTCAAAGGGAGTAATCTCAGGATTGCTACCAGTGCCACGGGCTAGTCAGAGTAGGAATGACAGGATAGCTAGGATGAATACATGGCTTGAGAGATGGTGCAAATTCCTGGGCCATTGGAACCGGTTCTGGGGGAGGTGGGACCAGTAAAAATTGGACAGTCTGCATCTGGGCAGGACTGGAACCAATGTCCTAGGGGGAGTGTTTGCTCGTGCTGTTGGGGAGGGTTTAAACTAATATGGCAGGGGGATGGGAACCGATGCAGGAAGTCAGTGGGAAATAAAGTGGTGACAGAAACAAAAGGCAGTAAGGGACATGACCGGACAGGTGGTCTGAGAAAGCAGGGCAAAGACCAAGGGAAGTCTAGATTAAACTGCATTTATTTCAATGCAAGAAGTCTGATGGGCAAGGCAGATGAACTCAGGGCATGGATGGGTACATGGGACTGGGATGTTATAGCTATTACTGAAACATGGCTAAGGGAGGGGCAGGACTGGCAGCTCAATGTTCCAGGGTACAGATGCTATAGGAAAGATAGAGCAGGAGGTAAGAGAGGAGGGGGAGTTGCGTTCTTGATTAGGGAGAACATCACGGCAGTAGTGAGAGGGGATATATCCGAGGGTTCGCCCACTGAGTCCATATGGGTAGAACTGAAAAATAAGAAGGGAGAGATCACTTTGATAGGATTGTACTACAGACCCCCAAATAGTCAACGGGAAATTGAGGAGCAAATATGTAAGGAGATTACAGACTGCTGCAAGAAAAATAGGGTGGTAATAGTAGGGGACTTTAACTTTCCCAACATTGACTGGGACAGCCATAGCATTAGGGGCTTGGATGGAGAGAAATTTGTTGAGTGTATTCAGGAGGAATTTTTCATTCAGTATGTGGATGGCCCGACTAGAGAGGGGGCAAAACTTGACCTCCTCTTGGGAAATAAGGAAGGGCAGGTGACAGAAGTGTTAGTGAGGGATCACTTTGGGACCAGTGATCATAATTCCATTAGTTTTAAGATAGCTATGGAAAAGGATAGGTCTGGCCCAAAAGTTAAAATTCTAAATTGGGGAAAGGCTAATTTTGATGGTATTAGACAGGAACTTTCAGAAGTTGATTGGGAGAGTCTGTTGGCAGGCAAAGGGACGTCTTTGCAGGCAAGGGCTTTCAAAAGTGTGTTAACCAGGGTTCAGGGTAAGCACATTCTTTATAAAGTGAAGGGCAAGGCTGGTAGAAGTAGGGAACCTTGGATGACTCGGGAGATTGAGGCCCTAGTCAGAAAGAAGAAGGAGGCATATGACATGCATAGGCAGCTGGGATCAAGTGGATCCCTTGAAGAGTATAGAGATTGCCGGAGTAGAGTCAAGAGAGAAATCAGGAGGGCAAAAAGGGGACATGAGATTGCTTTGGCAGATAAGGCAAAGGAGAATCCAAAGAGCTTCTACAAATACATAAAGGGCAAAAGGGTAACTAGGGAGAGAGTAGGGCCTCTTAAGGATCAACAAGGTCATCTATGTGCGGAACCACAAGAGATGGGTGAGATCCTCAATGAATATTTCACATCGGTATTTACGGTTGAGAAAGACATGGATGTTAGGGAACTTGGGGAAATAAATAGTGATGTCTTGAGGAGTGTACATATTACAGAGAGGGAGGTGCTGGAAGTCTTAACGTGCATCAAGGCAGATAAATCTCCGGGACCTGATGAAATGTATCCCAGGACGTTATGGGAGGTTAGGGAGGAAATTGCGGGTCCCCTAGCAGAGATATTTGAATCATCCACCGCTACAGGTGAGGTGCCTGAAGATTGGAGGGTAGCAAATGTTGTGCCTTTGTTTAAGAAGGGCGGCAGGGAAAAGCCTGGGAACTACAGACCGGTGAGCCTGACATCTGTAGTGGGTAAGTTGTTAGAGGGTATTCTGAGAGACAGGATCTACAGGCATTTGGAGAGGCAGGGACTAATTAGGAACAGTCAGCATGGTTTTGTGAGAGGAAAATCATGTCTCACGAATTTGATTGAGTTTTTTGATGGGGTAACCAAGAAGATAGATGAGGGCTGTGCAGTAGACGTGGTCTACATGGACTTCAGCAAAGCCTTTGACAAGGTACCGCATGGTAGGTTGTTACATAAGGTTAAATCTCATGGGATCCAAGGTGAGGTAGCCAATTGGATACAAAATTGGCTTGACGACAGAAGACAGAGGGTGGTTGTAGAGGGTTGTTTTTCAAACTGGATGCCTGTGTCCAGCGGTGTGCCTCAGGGATCGGTGCTGGGTCCGCTGATATTTGTTATTTATATTAATGATTTGGATGAGAATTTAGGAGGCATGGTTACTAAGTTTGCAGATGACACCAAGATTGGTGGCATTGTGGACAGTGAAGAAGGTTATCTAGGATTGCAACGGGATCTTGATAAATTGGGCCAGTGGGCCGATGAATGGCAGATGGAGTTTAATTTAGATAAATGTGAGGTGATGCATTTTGGTCGATCGAATCGGGCCAGGACCTACTCCGTTAATGGTAGGGTGTTGGGGAGAGTTATAGAACAAAGAGATCTAGGAGTACAGGTTCATAGCTCCTTGAAAGTGGAGTCACGGGTGGATAGGGTGGTGAAGAAGGCATTCGGCATGCTTGGTTTCATTGGTCAGAACATTGAATGCAGGAGTTGGGATGTCTTGTTGAAGTTGTACAGGGCATTGGTGAGGCCACACTTGGAGTACTGTGTACAGTTCTGGTCACCCTATTATAGAATGGATATTATCAAACTAGAAAGAGTGCAGAAAAGATTTACTAGGATGCTACCAGGACTTGAAGGTTTGACTTATAGGGAGAGGTTAGACAGACTGGAACTTTTTTCCCTGCAGAGTAGGAGGTTAAGGGGTGATCTTATAGAAGTCTATAAAATAATGAGGGGCATAGATAAGGTCGATAGTCAAAATCTTTTCCCAAAGGTAGGGGAGTCTATAACGAGGGGGCATAGATTTAAGGTGAGAGGGGAGAGATACAAAAGGGTCCAGAGGGGCAATTTTTTCACTCAAAGGGTGGTGAGTGTCTGGAACGAGCTGCCAGAGGCAGTAATCGAGGCGGGTACAATTTTGTCTTTTAAAAAGCATTTGGACAGTTACATGGGTAAGATGGGTATAGAGGGATATGGGCCAAGTGCAGGAAATTGGGACTAGCTTAGTGGTATAAACTGGGCGACATGGACATGTTGGGCCGAAGGGCCTGTTTGCATGTTGTAACTTCTATGATTCTATGATTCTATGGTAAGGCCCTATATACAGCTATTAACTCTATATACCGTGTTTCACTGTATTACTCTTCGTGTTATTTAATGTCACCTCGTTGCTGCTGTTGGTGTTCCTGGTAAGACTTTACATCCAGTTATTAATTCTATAAACCATGTTTCACTGTATTACTCTTCTTGTTATTTAATATCCCTTCGTCGCCGCTGTTGGTGTCCCTGGTAAACCTCTATTTCCAGTTATTTATTCTGTGACCAATGTAACACTGTAACACTGGACTTGTAATATACATCCTGACATCCAGCTAACTGTTACATTCAGAACACTCCCCTTGCTGTGTTTGGTGTAATTCTGCGCTCCTTTTTGGTTTTTAGTGTCATACAGCGCTCCGCTTACTGTGTTTGGCAGAATACGGCTCTCCTCTTGCAGTCTTTGGAATAATACCGCGTTCCCATTCCCGTGTTTGGTATAATACCGCGCTCCTCGCTTCGATTTTTGGACGGTCACCCATTCACTGGAATCATATGAATGAATAGTCCGCCCTTATTTACCGCTGTTTGCTCCATGTGATTCAGATACTCTTTGAGGTTCGAAAATCACAAATTTCAGTGAACGATTCCCTGCCTTCATCAGATTCCAGGCTTTAGTCTCCACTGAACCCTGTGTGAGTTCACAAATTCTTAGCATTTGTTTGCCAGGGAACTTTAACTCCAGCTCCATGTGGTTCAGCTTGTGGGAGGAATGATTCAATTCCCATCAGCTGTCTCACTTCTCCCGATCTCCCTCACTGCACCAGTGTCACTGCCCCCGGAAGCTGAGGACAGAAATGCAAGTGCAACATATATCAGGATCAATTCTACATTTTATTATATTGCAGTGGATCTATCTCCAATCATTGCTGTGAAATAACCATTTCGTCCCAGACCAGTCTGACACGGTTCAAAGGATCTATCAGCGAGTCTCACGCTGATTTTCGACCATAGGAACTCATAGGAACATAGGAACAGGAGTAGGCCATTCAGCCCCTCGTGCCTACTCCGTCATTTGATAAGATCATAGCTGATCTGTGATCTAACTCCATATACCTGCCTTTGGCCCATATCCCTTAATACCTTTGGTTGCCAAAAAGCTATCTATCTCAGATTTAAATTTAGCAATTGAGCTAGTATCAATTGCCGTTTGCGGAAGAGAGTTCCAAACTTCTACAACCCTTTGTGTGTAGAAATGTTTTCTAATCTCGCCCCTGAAAGGTCTGGCTCTAATTTTTAGACTGTGCCCCCTACTCCTAAAATCCCCAACCAGTGGAAATAGTTTCTCTCTATCCACCCTATCTGTTCCCCTTAATATCTTATAAACTTCGATCAGATCACCCCTTAACCTTCGAAACTCCAGAGAATACAACCCCAGTTTGTGTAATCTCTCCTCGTAACTTAACCCTTGAAGTCCGGGTATCATTCTAGTAAATCTACGCTGCACTCCCTCCAAGGCCAATATGTCCTTCCGAAGGTGCGGTGCCCAGAACTGCTCACAGTACTCCAGGTGCGGTCTGACCAGGGTTTTGTATAGCTGCAGCATAACTTCTGCCCCCTTGTACTCTAGTCCTCTAGATATAAAGGCCAACATTCCATTTGCCTTCTAGATTATTTTCTGCACCTGTTCATGACACTTCAATGATCTATGTACCTGAACCCCAAAGTCCCTTTGGACATCCACAGTTTTTAACTTTTTACCATTTAGAAAGTACCCTGTTCTATCCATTTGCCACAGTTTTGCCCATTCACCTAATCTATCAATATCGCTTTGTAATTTTATGTTTTCATCTACATTGCTTACAATGCCACCAATCTTTGTGTCATCGGCAAACTTAGATATGAGACTTTCTATGCCTTCATCTAAGTCGTTAATAAATATTGTGAATAATTGAGGCCCCAAGACAGATCCCTGCGGGACTCCACTAGTCACATCCTGCCAATGTGAGTACCTTCCCATTATCCCTACTCTCCGTCGCATTTTGCTCAGCCAACTTCCTAACCAAGTCCGTACTTTCCCCTCGATTCCATGGGCTTCTATCATAGCTAACAGTCTCTTATGATTCACACGATTCTTACTGGACTGCGATGAATCATAAACTAAATTCATGTTTTATTTTCCCACATTCCCTGTTTCAATTCGTGAAACTATTTGATGATCACCAACAGATAAAACCCAGAAGCCCAGCGCTGCTCCTGTGTTCAGATCTTTAATGTTTTAATGTTGTCAGACTGTTTGAAATAACTGATCATTCTTATAAACGTTATTTGTAATATAACTGGAGAGTCGGTCTTTAAAATGAATTACAATTTGCACTTTGCCCACACTGGATGTGAAGGTTCTGATTTCTCTAATTTGTCCATTGGTGGTTGAAGTTTCTGTAAACGATCAACTTAAAGTCTTAAATAGTTCCTCTCCTGTCCGTTCCACGTGAGCACTGACACCTTACATAGCAACCGTTCCACGTCCCATAATTACCTCTAGGTGTGGTTGCGATGTTTACTGTTCCGTCGCTCCTTTTTACTCTAGAAATGTTTGCCTTGTCTGTTTCAGATTGATGTACAATTGACCCTCTGGTCTGTTCCTCCCATACAAAGTTTTCTCTTGCCCAAATATCACAGTCTAATTCTAAGCACGGCCATCAAACTAATAAAGAGATTCTTTCGAATGTTGCTTCTACTGATTTCATCAGCGCTGTCAAATGATCCTGCATGGACTCCATGGAATCAGACTACACTAGACATTGACTTGGTTTTCAATATTTAACAAACATATTACTGGAGCAGTGAGAGAACACGTATTTATCACATTAATGAAAGTTCAATAGCCAATTGGAAATATACTTGAAAAGAAAAAAATGCAGAGTTATGAGAAAACAGGAGAGTGGGTTAATAGGATGGCTCTTTCAGAGAGTCGGCAGGAGCAAGATGAGCCGAAGGGCCTCATTCTGTGCTTCAGTGATTCTACGATTCGATGATTCAGAGATTCTCTGATTCTACAATACTGTGATTTTACGATTCTATGATTCTGTGATTCGATGATTATTTCTGTCACACGGGCGCCTTTGTTCTGAGAGTTTACTGTAATTTGCTTGTCTTCCGCTGAATTGCAGTTAACTTAATGACGATCATTGTCCTGTCTCGTGGAAAGTGCGGACTCTCCAAATGTGTCACTCGCTACCTGGTGGCCATGGCAGCGGCGGATCTACTGGTCGTTATCACTGATCTGATATTGAGGCAGATCACCATTACTTATCATTCACAGTTCACATACCACATTCCTGTGTGTAATATTCACGCCGTCCTGCTTTATGCAGTCACGGACTGTTCTGTCTGGTTCACCGTCACTTTCACCTTTGATCGATTTGTGGCCATTTGTAGCCAGAAGCTGAAAACTAAATATTGCACCGAGAAAACGGCGGCTGTGGTTTTAGGAACAGTGACTGTGCTGAGCTGTTTAAAGAATATATTTTGTTACTTTTTCTATACCCGTGATTATATGTTATCCAATAGCCCCTGGTTCTGTGGTGTGACAAGCGGTGCTCTTTATTCGCAGATATGGACAGGCATTGAATTCCTTCATTATCTTCTAACTCCGGGTGTCCCATTTGTTCTGATTTTGCTGCTCAATGCTTTAACTGTCAGACACATTTTAGTGACCAGCAGAGCCCGCAGGAGACTCCGGGGTCACAGCAATAGGGAGAGTCCCAGTGACCCAGAGATGGTGAACCGCAGGAAATCCATCATTTTACTGTTTGTTCTCTCGGGGAATTTTATCCTGTTATGGGCGCTGTTTCTGGTGTTTGTAATTTCTCAGCGAATGTGGCTTATGCGGCATTCCTCTGTAAATCTCCCTATATTCGTACAAGAAATGGGATTCATACTTCAGCTTCTGAGCTGTTGTACAAACACCTGTATTTATGCAATAACACAGACTAAATTCAGAGAACAGTTGAAGAATGTGGTGAAATATCCCTTTATTGTAATTGTCAGGTTAATTAAATAATTTACAGAATGGAATAATTCCTGACATTAGATTCTTACTTGGACGCTATTCGATTCATCCTCTCCCCTGAACATCTATTCTCCCAAAATGACGCACTGTGGTTACTGTATATAAAACCCACAAGGTGTCCACTTTCATCTACCCAGGCAACGAGGCGTGGACAATAAAGGAGCCTTTTCATCTTCATCCATTTTCTGCAGAACTTTTCTTTCAAATGTGGTCTGTTAGTTTGTCCAATCCATTCACTGCGGTCTCTGCGATTACAAATGAACAATGTTCGATATTCCATGAAGAATTTTGGGATTATCATAGTGTCATCGAATCATGGACTCATGGAATGGTTACAGCACAGAAGGAGGCCATTCGATCCATCGAGCCGGTGCCAGTTCTTTGTAAGACCAATCCAGTTCGTCCCATTGCCCTGCTCTTTCCCTGTAGCCCTTCAAATGTGTTCCCTTCAATTATTTAACACATTCCTTTTTGAATGTCACGATTGAATCTGCTTCCAACACCCTACCAGGCAGTGTAATCTAGTTCACAATTACTCACTGCGGAAAGAAGTTCTTCCTCATGTTGCCTTTGGTTCTTTTGCCAATCACCATGAATCTGTGGACTCAGATTGTCCACCCGTCCACCAATGGGAACAGATTCTCTTTATTTACGTTATCAAAAACCTTTATGATTTTAAATACTTCTATCAAATCTCCTCTCAACCTTCTCTGCTCTAAGGAGAACAACCTCAGTGTCTCCAGTCTATCCACTTAACTGAAGTCCCTCATCCCTGGAACTATTCCAGTAAATCATTTCTGCACCCTCTCTAAGGCCTTCACATCCTCCCTAAAGTAAGGTGTCCAGAATTGGACACATTACTCAAGTTGTCGCTGAACCATTATTTTATAAAGGTTCAACACACCTTACTTGTTTTATACTCTTTGCCTCTATTTATAAAGCCAAGGGTCCAGTATGCTTTATTAAACACTTTCACAGCCGGTCCTGCCACCTTCAAAGATTTGTTTACATATACCCCCAAGTCTCTGCTCCTGCACCCCCTGTAAAATTTAGATAACATTGCCTCTCCTCATTCTTCCGGCCAAAAAGTAATCACCTCGCATATCTCTGCATTCAATTTCAGCTGGTTAAAGAGAAGACACGCCCTCACCTCAAGGACTGCACGGTTAAATACAAGACACGCCCTCACCTCAAGGGCTGCACGGTTAAAGAGAAGACACACTCTCACCTCAAGGACTGCACGGTTAAAGAGAAGACACATCCTCACCTCAAGGACAGCACGGTTAAATACAAGACAAACCCTCACCTCAAGGACTGCACGGTTAAAGAGAAGACACACCCTCACCTCAAGGACTGCACGGTTAAAGAGAAGACACACTCTCACCTCAAGGACTGCACGGTTAAATACAAGACAAACCCTCACCTCAAGGACTGCACGGTAAAAGAGAAGACACACTCTCACCTCAAGGACTGCACGGTTAAATACAAGACACACCCTCACCTCAAGGACAGCACGGTTAAAGAGAAGACACATCCTCACCTCAAGGACTGCACGGTGAAAGAGAAGACACGCCCTCACCTCAAGGACAGCACGGTTAAAGAGAAGACACATCCTCACCTCAAGGACAGCACGGTTAAAGAGAAGACACATCCTCACCTCAAGGACTGCACGGTGAAAGAGAAGACACATCCTCACCTCAAGGACTGCACGGTGAAAGAGAAGACACACTGTCACCTCAAGGACTGCACAGTGAAAGAGAAGACACATCCTCACCTCAAGGACTGCACGGTGAAAGAGAAGACACATCCTCACCTCAAGGACTGCACAGTTAAATACAAGACACATCCTCACCTCAAGGACAGCACGGTTAAAGAGAAGACACACTGTCACCTCAAGGACTGCACAGTGAAAGAGAAGACACACTCTCACCTCAAGGACAGCACGGTTAAAGAGAAGACACATCCTCACCTCAAGGACTGCACAGTTAAATACAAGACACATCCTCACCTCAAGGACTGCACGGTTAAAGAGAAGACACACTGTCACCTCAAGGACTGCACAGTGAAAGAGAAGACACACTCTCACCTCAAGGACAGCACGGTTAAAGAGAAGACACATCCTCACCTCAAGGACAGCACGGTTAAAGAGAAGACACACCCTCACCTCAAGGACAGCACGGTTAAATACAAGACACATCCTCACCTCAAGGACAGCACGGTTAAAGAGAAGACACATCCTCACCTCAAGGACTGCACGGTTAAAGAGAAGACACACTCTCACCTCAAGGACTGCACGGTGAAAGAGAAGACACATCCTCACCTCAAGGACTGCACAGTTAAATACAAGACACATCCTCACCTCAAGGACTGCACAGTGAAAGAGAAGACACACTCTCACCTCAAGGACAGCACGGTTAAAGAGAAGACACATCCTCACCTCAAGGACTGCACGGTTGAAGAGAAGACACACTCTCACCTCAAGGACTGCACGGTTAAAGAGAAGACACACTCTCACCTCAAGGACTGCACGGTGAAAGAGAAGACACATCCTCACCTCAAGGACTGCACGGTTGAAGAGAAGACACACTCTCACCTCAAGGACTGCACGGTTAAAGAGAAGACACACTCTCACCTCAAGGACTGCACGGTGAAAGAGAAGACACATCCTCACCTCAAGGACTGCACAGTGAAAGAGAAGACACACTCTCACCTCAAGGACAGCACGGTTAAAGAGAAGACACATCCTCACCTCAAGGACAGCACGGTTAAAGAGAAGACACACCCTCACCTCAAGGACAGCACGGTTAAATACAAGACACATCCTCACCTCAAGGACAGCACGGTTAAAGAGAAGACACATCCTCACCTCAAGGACTGCACGGTTAAATACAAGACACACCCTCACCTCAAGGACAGCACGGTTAAAGAGAAGACACATTCTCACCTCAAGGACTGCACGGTTAAAGAGAAGACACATCCTCACCTCAAGGACTGCACGGTTAAAGAGAAGACACATCCTCACCTCAAGGACTGCACGGTTGAAGAGAAGACACACCCTCACCTCAAGGACAGCACGGTTAAATACAAGACACATCCTCACCTCAAGGACAGCACGGTTAAAGAGAAGACACATCCTCACCTCAAGGACTGCACGGTTAAAGAGAAGACACACTCTCACCTCAAGGACTGCACGGTTAAAGAGAAGACACATCCTCATCTCAAGTAGAGCACGGTTAAAGAGAATGTGCGATATTCCATGAAGCATTTTGAGATTATCATAGAATCATAGAATGTTTTCAGCACATAGGCATGCCATTTGGCCCATCGAGCCTGTGCCGGCTTTTTGCAACAGTAACTCAGTTAGTCCCATTCACCCGCTCTTTTCCTGTAAGTCCTTCAATTGTTTTCCCTTAAATGATTTACCAAATTCCTTTTTGAAAGCCACGGTTGAATCTGCCTCCAGCACCCTCTCAGGCAACGTACTCCAGTTCACACTTACTCGCTGTGTAAATAAGTTTTTCCTCGTGTCGCCTTTGGTTCTTTTGCCAATCAACTTAAATCTGTGGCCTTTGGTTCTCGACCCGTCCACAGTTTCTCTTTATTTACGTTATCTAAAATCTTCATGATTTTAAAAACTTCTATCAAATCTCCTCTTAACCTTCCCTGCTCTAAGTAGATCAACTCCAGCTTCTCCAGTCGATCCACGTAACTGAAGTCCCTCGTGCATGGAACCATTCTAGATAATCTTTTCTGCGCCATCTCTAAGGCCTTCACATTCTTCCTCATGTGCGGTGCCCATAATTGGACACAATATTCCAGCTGTGGCAGAAGCAGTGTTTTATAAAGGTTCAACATAACTTCCTTGCTTTTGTACTCTGTGCCTCTATTTATAAAGTCTAAGATCCTGTATGCACTTTTAACCACTTTCACAAACTGTCCTGGCACCTTCAGAGATTTGTGCACAGATACCCACAGGTCTCTCTGATCCGGCACCACCTTTAGAATTTTACAATTGACCATATATTGCCTCTTCTCATTCTTCCTGCTTAAATATATCACCTCGCACATCTCTGCGTTAAATTTCAGCTGCCTTGCGTCCGGCCATTCCACCAGCCTGTCTATGTCCTCTTGACGCCTATTTCTCTCCCCCTCACTGTTGTTACACTTTCAACTTTTGTATCATCTGAAAATTTTGAAATTGTACCCTGTACACCCAAGTCCAGTCATTAATACATCGCAAAAAAACAGTGTTCCTAGTACTAATCCCTGGGGAACACAACTGTACACCTTCCTCCATGCAAAAAATACAACCGTTCACCACTACTCTCTACTTCCTGTCACTTAGCCAATTTTGTATCCATGTTGCCACTGCTCCTTTTATTCCATGGGTTTCAATTTTGCAATTTTCAAAAGTTGACCCGAGTTTGTCGTGATTTCAGAAGAGGTACAACAGAGTGCAAATCAAAGATAGAGCTCACAGTCCTTGTGATATTCGGATGAACACATCATTTCAGACAGTTCTCTGCCATGCGTTTCATATCATTAGTGAGTGTGATTTACAGGGTAGAAAACTCACTAATTTCATTATCAAGGACACTGTCATCAGCAGAAATTAATTTCCGCAATCTGGTCTCGGGGAGTTTATGTACAGATTAAAAAGGAAAGGCGCTTGAACTGATTCCTGAGTGAGGTCAGTGATTTGGTATCTCCGTGGCCTGGTGCAGTCGGCCACGTGTACTTCAAAACTTCGGCAGGGGCATAGATTGTGAGTTTTAACACGGAGACAGATTAAGCGTGGGCGGCGATGCTACATGAGGGGAAACCGGAATAGATGCAGACAGAGGGGGAAAAAGAAAGAACGAGGCAACGAGCCAAATTAGCAAATAGAAAGCTGTCAATAATCTGACCTGGAAAACCTGGAAAGTAGAGGTCGGAGCCTGAATATCATAGCATCATATTATGGTACAGCACAGAAGGAGTCCCTTCGGCCCATCGAGCCTGTGCCAGCTCTCTGAAAGAGCTATCAAATAGTTCCACTTCCCTGCTCTTTCTCCATAGCTCTGCAAGTGTTTTCCCCTCAAATATTTCTCCAATTACTTTTTGATAGTTATTATTGAATTCACTTCTACCACCCTTTCAGTCACTGAATTCCAGATCATAATAGCTCTTTGCGGAAGAAAATATTTCTTTCTGTCTTGCAAGGAACATAAAAGTGGACTGTAAAAGCTTCTACATGTATGTAAAAAGAAAAAGATTAGTGAAGACAAATGTAGGTCCCTTACAATCAGAAATGGGAGAATTTATAATGGGGAACAAGGAAATGGCAGAGCAATTAAACACATACTTTGGTTCTGTCTTCACGGAAGAGGACACAAATAACCTCCCAGAAAAGCTAGGGAGACAAGGGATTACTGAGAAGGAGGAGTTAAAGGAAATTAGTATTAGTAAATCAATAGTGCTGGAGAAATGAATGGGACTGAAAGCTGATAAATCCCCAGGGCCTGATAATCTGCATCCCAGAGTAATAAAAGAGGTAGCCATGGAAATAATGGATGCGTTACTTGTCATCTTCCAAAATTCGATAGATTATGGAACAGTTCCTGCAGATTGGAGGATGGCAAAAGTAATCCCACTATTTAAAAAAGGATGGAGAGAGAAAAGAGGGAACTACAGTTAGCCGAACATCAGTAGTAGGGAGAATGATGGAATCTATTATAAAGGATGTGATCACAGGACATTTTTCAAATATCAATGGGATTAGACAAAGTCAACATGGATTTATGAAAGGGAAATCATGTTTGACAAACCTACTGGTGTTTTTCGAGGATGTAACTGGTAGGGGAGAACCGCTGGATGTAGTTCGTTTGCATTTTCAGAAGGCCTTTGATCAAGTCCCACATCAGAGGTTAGTGCAGAAAATTAAAGCACATGGGATTGGTGGTATTATACTGGCATGGATTGAAAATTTGTCAACAGACAGGAAATAGAGAGTAGGAATAAATGGGTCTTTTTCGGGGTGGCAGGCAGTGACTAGTGGGGTACCGCAGGGATCAGTGCTTGGGCCCCAGATATTCACAATATATATCAATGATTTGGATGAGGGAACCAAATGTAATATTTCCAAGTTTGCTGATGACACAAAACTAGGTGGGATTGTGAGTTGTGAGGAGGATGCAAAGAGGCTTCAAGACGATTTAGACAAGTTGAGTGAGTGGGCAAATACATGGCAGATGCAGTATAATGTGGATAAATGTGAAGTTATCCACTTCAGAAGGAAAAACAGAAAGACAGAGTATTATTTAAATGGTGATAGATTGGGGAATGTTGATGTACAAAGGGACCTGGGTGTCCTTGTACACCAGTCACTGAAAGCAAATATGCAGGTGCAGCAAGCAGTTAGGAAGGCAAATGGTATGTTGGCCTTCATTGCAAGAGGATTTGAGTACAGGAGCAAGGATGTCTTACTGTAGTTATACAGGGCCTTGGTGAGACCACACCTGGAGTATTGTGTGCAGTTTTGGTCTCCTTACCTAAGAAAGGATATACTTGCCATAGAGGGAGTGCAGCGAAGGTTCACCAGACTGATCCCTGGGATGGCAGGACTGTCGTATGAGGAGAGATTGGGTCGACTCGGCCTGTATTCACTCGAGTTTAGAAGAATGAGAAGGGATCTCATTGAAACATATAAAATTCTGACAGGGCTAGACAGACTGGATGCAGGGAGGATGTTTCCCCTGTCTGGGGGGTCCAGAACGAGGGGTCACAGTCTCAGGATACAGGGTAGGACATTTAGGACTGAGATGAGGAGAAATTTCTTCACTCAGAGGGTGATGAATCTGTGGAATTCTCTACCACAGAAGGCTGTGGAGGCCAAGTCACTGAATATATTTAAGAAGGAGCTAGATTTCTAGACACAAAAAGCGTCAAGTGGTATGGAGAGAGAGCGGGAATATGGTATTAAGATCAAGGATCAGCCATGATCATATTGAATGGCGGAGCAGGCTCGAAGGGCCGAATGGCCTACTTCTGCTCCTATTTTATCTGTTCTTTGTTTCCTTCTCTGTGACTATCTCTCTGTGCCTCTCTCTCTCTCTTTGAGTCTCCCTCTCTCTTCCTTATGACTCTCTCTGTCTCTGCGTGTCACTCTCTCTGTCTATCTCTCTCTCCGTATCTCTCTGTTCATCGCTCTACGTCTCTCTCTCACTCTCTCTCGATGTCTCTCTCTCTCTTTCTCTCAGTCTCTCTGTCTATGTCTGTCTCTCCCTGACTCTCTCCCTCTGTCTCTCTCTCCCTCTGTCTCTCTCTCTCTGTCTCTCTTCCTCTCAGTGCCTCGTTCTTCTTCTGTGTGTGTGTGTGTGTCTTTCTCTGTGTTTCTCTCGCTCTGTGTGTTTATCACTCAATGTCTGAATGTCTCTCTTTTTTCTCTCTCTCTTGCTCTGTGTCTCTTTCCTTCTCTCTGTCTCCCTCTTTCCTTCTCTCTCTCTCTGACTCTCTGGGCTCGATTTTACCAGCGGGTTTCCGGTGCGTTCCCGGCGGGGGGGCGTCGAAAATCGCGATATCCAGGTGCGTCACCGGATCGCGCCTCGATCCCGCCCACTTCCGGGTTCCGCGCTGACGTGCGGGGGTGCGTGCGCAGCCCCCGCTGGTGGGAATCCCGCAGGCAATTAAAGCCAGCAGGATGCCACTTGAGTGTATTTACCTTGCTTGTTGAGGTCATTAAATGAGCTGATTTAGCTGTCTTAATAGGAAGTGTGGGATTTTACCTTCAACCGAGACTGTTTCACACACTGGGGGAAACAGTCTCACTCCAACCGGACGTGTTGGAGCCAGCAGCCTGTGGCAGCTGCCAAGGTGCACTCCACAGGGGGGGAGACCCCTCACCAACGCAGGAGGCCACTCCGTCACATAGGGCAACCCCTGACCCCCCCCCACCCCCCTCCAAGCCAGAGGAAACACCGACGTGAAACCGCAGCCCCAGTGTGAGGAAACACCTACCTACCCTGCACAACCCCTCAGACCAACACCTGCCAGATGGGTGGTGCGTTGACATCCTCGGAGGACGAACAGCCCCAGCAGCCTCACAGACCACGCCGTCCACCTCAGCGACGTGGAGCCCCCCAACACGGTGCTGTGGTACACCCACCTGCACAGCAGGAGGGAGGGCAACCGCAGAGAGAGATGCGTTGCAGGAGGCACTACCCTCCGCACAGGGTCTACAGACCGAGGCTCAGCTTCATGGACCTCTCCGAGGAGCAGTGCATACGGAGGCTCAGAGTCAATCGCCAGGTAGTCGCCGACATCTGCAGCCTCCTTAACGACGAGCTGCTCCCGGATGGACCAATCAGCATCTTCTTACCTGTCGCCGTCAAAGTCACCACTGCCCTCAACTTCTTCACATCCGGATCCTTCCAGGGTGCCACCGGGGACATCACTGGGGTCTGTCAGTCGTCTGTACACAAGTGCATAAGGCAGGTCACCGATGGGTTGTTCCACAGGGCCTCGCACTACATCAACTTCACCATGGACGAGCGCAGCCAGACGGAGAGGGCGGTTGGATTCCATGCCATGGCCGGCTTCCCTCGGGTACAGGGTGTAATCGACTGCACCCACATCGCAATACGGGCACCTCCGCATGAGCCAGGGCTGTTCATCAACAGGAAGGGGTATCACTCCATGAATGCGCAGCTCATCTGTGACCACCGCCAGAGATTCCTACACGTGTGCACCAGATACCCTGGCAGCTGCCACGATGCCTTCGTCCTCAGGGAGTCCACCGTCCCGCCCCTCTTCCACGCACCCAACACCGGCAACGGCTGGCTCCTCGGCGACAAGGGATATCCCCTCCACACGTGGCTCATGACGCCTCTGAGGAACCCCATCACCGAGCCGGAGCGTCGGTACAATGACAGCCACACTGCTACCAGGTCTACAATTGAGCAGACCATAGGGCTGCTCAAGATGCGCTTCAGGTGCCTTGATCGTTCTGGGGGAGCGCTCCAATACACACCATTCAGAGTGGGATGAATCATAGTTGTCTGCTGTGCCCTGCACAACATGGCCCAACAGAGAGGGGTGCCGCTGGAGGAGGCCCCATCCACACCCGCCACCCACATTGAGGACGGCGATGAGGACGAGGAGGTGGAGGTGGAGGAGGAGGTGGAGGAGGAGGAGGGGGAGGAGGAGAACGCGCCAGAGGATGATGTACGACCCATGCGCCGAACACCGGTGCACCGGTATGCTCGCCGGGCCAGGGAGGCACTCATATGTCAACGGTTCTCCTAGAGTCAGACAGTGCGAGGCGCTCGCATCTCCTCACCTGCACATGCGAGGGGCCATACCAGCCCCCTCCACTGAAGAGTGTTGCCAGTACTCCTGCACCCACAGCAGTGTGCCCAATGGACGGCAGCAGGTGTTCGCCGTCATGATGGGCTGCACGGAATGCACCTATTGCACAGGCCGCCGAAGAATGGACGAGAGGTGGCAGGATTGGTGAGAACGATAGTGTTTAATGTCGACAGGGTTCAATACGATAAACAAAAAGTGTACAAATTAACAGACACCCTGGTGCATACCCTTTGTGCTTATAACGCCTTTGGAGCTCTTCTCCGGGTACCCATACGTGGTGCTACCCCTGTGGCTCCAGCAGAGGTCGTTGCAGGTTGCTCGTGTTGCTGCCCTGACCGGGTAGATGCTTTTGGCGGACGGCCCCTGGGTTTCGGTGCCCGTGAGGGCACCTCCACAGACTGCTCCTCCTGCACCTGTGCAGGGGCAGACTCGGCCACCTGGAGAGGAGGCACCATTGCGGGTACTGGTTGAGAGGGGGGCAACGGGTGGGACGTGGGGGCACCTTGAGAAGTGTCCCCGCTTCCATGTCCCCGATCACCATCATCCCTCTCGTGGCCCCGGCCCACATCACCCCTTCCACCCTGCTGGACGGCAGTTTGGATCGCATGTGTGAGGCCTTGCAACGCCACCCCTAGCGTATCCGTCAGCCTGTATATGGCGGCGGAATGTTGCTCACCCTGGATCCGTACAGCCGTTGTCAGGGCCTGCACGGACTCGATGTGGAGCTGTGCGTGACGCTCGAGGGAGGCCAGCCTGTCCTCCACCACAGACGCTCCCGCACCTACCCGTGACACTGTGTTGCCGGTACCCTCCTGTGCCTGCGCCACCAATGCCTGCATGCAGGAGTTGGAATCCTCCATCGCCTGCACAATTGTGGACAATGCGCGCGGCACCTCTCCCAGTCCCTCGGCAATTAGCTGGTGCCCCTCGCAGACTCTCCTTTTGACTGGTGGCCCCCTGGGTTCAGCATCTGGGTCCAGCTGAGCAGAGCCTGGAGATGAGTGCTCCCACCGACGCGGACCCTCCGCGGCTGCCCCTGCCACCAGGGTCTGCTCATGCTCACACGTGTGCGGTGATTCACCAAGTGCAACCCCAACTAGTTGGCGAGGAGGACCCACCGAGTTGCGTGTCTCTGCGCTGGTGGATGGTTGGCTCTGATGTGACGATGCACCCTCAGAGACCGCCATGTCCTCTGAGGAATCGCCCTCCTCGCACGAAGCGCTCGCAGACGGCCCTGGAAGGGAACAGAGCGCACTATGAGGCATGTGCACAGAGGTCGCGGTGCACCAGATGGCAGGTGATGCTAAGGTCATTCGCGATCATGAGTGTGGAGTGTCGGCTGTCCCTTACCGGCCGATGCTGTAGCGCCAGACTCGCCATCGCCCACCGACAGGCACAGTGGCATTCCGCTCAGCTCCAGCGCCTCCGCCTCGGCGTCCGTGAGCTCGAGCACGTGCGCTGGGCCCCCTCCAGTGCGGTCCCTTTCCCGCGCATTCTTGGATCTCTTCTCCTGTGAGGGCAAAACACAGATGCGTGAGTACGTGCAGATTGCATAGCGAGAAGCCTGGAGCATCGGTGTGGGTGGGTTGCGCGTGGGGCGGATGAATGGAAGGATGCGTGTGCCACATGCCCGTCCCATTGCATTGGGGTTGGGGCGTGTGGTGGTGTTTCAGTGGGGACGGGGATGGTGGGTGAGTGCAGGCACAGTGAGGATGGTGAGTGAGTGGCTGTGAGGATTGCTGTGGGAGCGCTGTGGTGGCTGTGCGGAAGGGGTTGTGGTGTGTTTGGCGTGATGGTCGAGACGGGTTCTGGTGGTGGGGGGCCTTCGTGTACTCACTTTGCCGGACCTCGTGAGGTCATTGAAGTGCTTGCGGCACTGCTCCCAAGACGTGCTTGTGTTCGAGCTGCTGCTCACCTCCGCGGCCACCTCTCCCCATGCCCTCCTGGTGACCGAGCCAGGGCACTTCCGTCCATCCCTCGGGAAGAGGGTGTCCCTCCTCCTCCGCACACCGTCCAGGAGGAGCTGCAGCGCGTGGTCGGAAAAGTGGGGCGCAGCCTTACCCCTGGGTTGCGCCATGGTCCGCTTCCTGGTGCTGGATGCAGGGGGGGCTCTGTGGGACTGCCCCTTTAAGTGCGGATCCAACATCACGCTGGCGTCACTGCGCATGCGCGGGCGGCTGTCGCACAGCTGGCCTGCGGCGAACCCGGAACCACGGCTCAACTGGATCAATTATCCCGCGATCGCGCGGGGGGCGCCCTCAATTAACCGGCCGCGTTCTCCACGCTCCCGGAGGACCACCCGCTGGGAACCCGCAGGCCTGGTAAAATCGGGCCCTTTGTCTTCAAATACAAGAACTTTTCGTGGTTTTGTTGGTTTTCAGCAAATGAACATATTTCAGCGAGCTGGAAGTTTTTTCTTTAATAGCGTAAGATTTTATATCAAAATACAAGAACTTTTCGTAGTTCTTGTCAATTTTTGTTGGTTTTCATCTAATGAACTTATTTCAGTCAGCGAGATTTTTCTTCTTCAAAGCAAAAAGATTTTATCTTCAAATACAAGAACTTTTCGTGGTTTTGTTGGTTTTCAGCAAATGATCATATTTCAGCGAGCGAGAAGTTTTTTCTTTAATAGCGTCAGATTTTATCTCAAAATACAAGAACATTTCGTGGTTCTTGTCAATTATTGTTGGTTTTCATCTGAGGAACTTATTTCAGTCAGCTGGATCTTTCTTCTTCAAAGCAAAAAGATTTTATCAACAAATACAAGAACTTTTCGTGGTTTTGTTGGTTTTCAGCAAATGAACATATTTCAGCGAGGTCGAAGTTTTTTCTTTAATAGAGCAAGATTTTATCTTAAAATACAAGAACTTTTCGTAGTTCTTGTCAACTTTTGTTGGTTTTCATCTAATGAGCTTATTTCAGTCAGCGAGATCTTTCTTCTTCAATGCAAAAAGATTTTATCTTCAAATACAAGATCTTTTCGTGGTTTTGCGGTTTTCAGCAAAGGAACATATTTCAGCGAGCGAGAAGTTTTTTCTTTAATAGCATAAGATTTTATCTTAAAATACAAGAACCTTTCGTGGTTCTTGTCAATTTTTGTTGGTTTTCATCCAATGAACTTATTTCAGTCAGCTGGATCTTTCTTCTTCAAAGCATAAAGATTTTATCTTCAAATACAAGAACTTTTCGTGGTTTTGTTGGTTTTCAGCAAATGAACATATTTCAGCGAGCTGGAAGTTTTTTCTTTAATAGCGTCAGATTTTATCTTAAAATACAAGAACTTTTCGTGGTTCTTGTCAATTATTGTTGGTTTTCATCCAATGAACTTATTTCAGTCAGCTCGATCTTTCTTCTTCAAAGCAAAAAGATTTTATCTTCAAATGCAAGAACGATTCGTGGTTTTGTTGGTTTTCAGCAAATGAACATATTTCAGCGAGCGAGAAGTTTTTTCTTTAATAGCGTAAAATTTTATCTCAAAATACAAGAACTTTTCGTGGTTTTGTTGGTTTTCAGCAAATGAACATATTTCAGCGAGCTGGAAGTTTTTTCTTCAATAGCTTCAGATTTTATCTTAAAATACAAGAACTTTTCGTGGTTCTTGTCAATTATTGTTGGTTTTCATCCAATGAACTTATTTCAGTCAGCTGGATCTTTCTTCTTCAAAGCATGAAGATTTTATCTTCAAATACAAGAACTTTTCGTGGTTTTGTTGGTTTTCAGCAAATGAACATATTTCAGCGAGCTGGAAGTTTTTTCTTTAATAGCGTCAGGTTTTATCTTAAAATACAAGAACTTTTCGTGGTTCTTGTCAATTTTTGTTGGTTTTCATCCAATGAACTTATTTCAGTCAGCAAGATCTTTCTTCTTCAAAGCAAAAGGATTTTATCTTCAAATACAAGAACGTTTCGTGGTTTTGTTGGTTTTCAGCAAATGAACAGATTTCAGCGAGCAAGAAGTTTTTTCTTTAATAGCGTAAGATTTTATCTTAAAATACAAGAACTTTTCGTGTTTCTTGTCAATTTTTGTTGGTTTTCATCGAATGAACTTATTTCGGTCAGCTCGATCTTTCTTCTTCAAAGCAAAAAGATTTTATCTTCAAATACAAGAACTTTTCATGGTTTTGTTGGTTTTCAGCAAATGAACATACTTCAGCGAGCCAGAAGTTTTTTCCTTAATAGAGTAAGATTTAATCTTAAAATACAAGAAGTTTTCGTGGTTCTTGTCAATTTTTGTTGGTTTTCATCTAATGAACTTATTTCAGTCAGCTGGATCTTTCTTCTTCAAAGCAAAAATATTTTATCTTCAAATACAAGAACTTTTCGTGGTTTTGTTGGTTTTCAGCAAATGAACAGATTTCAGCGAGCAAGAAGTTTTTTCTTTAATAGCGTAAGATTTTAACTTAAAATACAAGAAGTTTTCGTGGTTTTGATGGTTTTCAGCAAATGAACATATTTCAGCGAGCTGGAAGTTTTTTCCTCAATAGAGTAAGACTTTATCTTAAAATACAAGAACTTTTCGTGGTTCTTGTCAATTTTTGTTGGTTTTCATCCAATGAACTTATTTCAGTCAGCGAGATCTTTCTTCTTCAAAGCAAAAAGATTTTATCTTCAAATACAAGAACTTTTCGTGGTTTTGTTGGTTTTCAGCAAATGAACAGATTTCAGCGAGCAAGAAGTTTTTTCTTTAATAGCGTAAGATTTTATCTTAAAATACAAGAACTTTTCGTGGTTCTTGTCAATTTTTGTTGGTTTTCATCTAATCAACTTATTTCAGTCAGCGAGATCTTTCTTCTTCAAAGCAAAAGGATTTTATCTTCAAATACAAGAACTTTTCGTGGTTTTGATGGTTTTCAGCAAATGAACATATTTCAGCGAGCTGGAAGTTTTTTCCTTAATAGCGTAAGATTTAATCTTAAAATACAAGAACTTTTCGTGGTTCTTGTCAATTTTTGTTGGTTTCCATCTAATGAACTTATTTCAGTCAGCTGGATCTTTCTTCTTCAAAGCAAAAAGATTTTATCTTCAAATACAAGAACTTTTCGTGGTTTTGTTGGTTTTCAGCAAATGAACATATTTCAGCGAGCTGGGAGTTTTTTCTTTAATAGCGTAAGATTTTATCTTAAAATACAAGAACTTTTCGTGGTTCTTGTCAATTTTTGTTGGTTTTCATCCAATGAACTTATTTCAGTCAGCTAGATCTTTCTTCTTCAAAGCAAAAAGATTTTATCTTCAAATACAAGAACTTTTCGTGGTTTTGTTGGTTTTCAGCAAATGAACATATTTCAGCGAGCTGGGAGTTTTTACTTTAATAGCGTAAGATTTTATCTTAAAATACAAGAACTTTTCGTGGTTCTTGTCAATTTTTGTTGGTTTTCATCTAATGAACTTATTTCAGTCAGCTAGATCTTTCTTCTTCAAAGCAAAAAGATTTTATCTTCAAATACAAGAACTTTTCGTGGTTTTGTTGGTTTTCAGCAAATGAACAGATTTCAGCGAGCAAGAAGTTTTTTTTTAATAGCGTAAGATTTTATCTTAAAATACAAGAACTTTTCGTGTTTCTGGTCAATTTTTGTTGGTTTTCATCTCATCAACTTATTTCAGTCAGCCAGATCTTTCTTCTTCAAAGCAAAAAGATTTTATCTTCAAATACAAGAACTTTTCGTGGTTTTGATGGTTTTCAGCAAATGAACATATTTCAGCGAGCTGGAAGTTTTTTCCTTAATAGCGTAAGATTTTATCTTAAAATACAAGAACCTTTCGTGTTTCTTGTCAATTTTTGTTGGTTTTCATCTAATGAACTGATTTCAGTCAGCTAGATCTTTCTTCTTCAAAGCAAAAAGATTTTATCTTCAAATACAAGAACATTTCGTGGTTTTGTTGGTTTTCAGCAAATGAACATACTTCAGCGAGCCAGAAGTTTTTTCTTTAAAAGCGTAAGATATTATCTTCAAATACAAGAAGTTTTCGTGGTTCTTGTCAATTTTTGTTGGTTTTCATCGAATGAACTTATTTCAGTCAGCTGGATCTTTCTTCTTCAAAGCAAAAAGATTTTATCTTCAAATACAAGAACTTTTCGTGGTTTTGTTGGTTTTCAGCAAATGAACAGATTTCAGCGAGCAAGAAGTTTTTTCTTTAATAGCGTAAGATTTTAACTTAAAATACAAGAACTTTTCGTGGTTCTTGTCAATTTTTGTTGGTTTTCATCTAATGAACTGATTTCAGTCAGCTAGATCTTTCTTCTTCAAAGCAAAAAGATTTTATCTTCAAATACAATAACTTATCGTGGTTTTGATGGTTTTCAGCAAATGAACATATTTCAGCGAGCTGGAAGTTTTTTCCTTCATAGAGTAAGATTTTATCTTAAAATACAAGAACTTTTCGTGGTTCTTGTCAATTTTTGTTGGTTTTCATCTAATGAACTTATTTCAGTCAGCTAGATCTTTCTTCTTCAAAGCAAAAAGATTTTATCTTCAAATACAAGAACTTTTCGTGGTTTTGTTGGTTTTCAGCAAATGAACATACTTCAGCGAGCCAGAAGTTTTTTCCTTAATAGAGTAAGATTTAATCTTAAAATACAAGAACCTTTCGTGGTTCTTGTCAATTTTTGTTGGTTTTCATCCAATGAACTGATTTCAGTCAGCTAGATCTTTCTTCTTCAAAGCAAAAAGATTTTATCTTCAAATACAAGAACTTTTCGTGGTTTTGTTGGTTTTCAGCAAATGAACATACTTCAGCGAGCCAGAAGTTTTTTCTTTAAAAGCGTAAGATATTATCTTCAAATACAAGAAGTTTTCGTGGTTCTTATCAATTTTTGTTGGTTTTCATCTAATGAAATTATTTCAGTCAGCTGGATCTTTCTTCTTCAAAGCAAAAAGATTTTATCTTCAAATACAAGAACTTTTCGTGGTTTTGTTGATTTTCAGCAAATGAACAGATTTCAGCGAGCAAGAAGTTTTTTCTTTATTAGCATAAGATTTTATCTTAAAATACAAGAACTTTTCGTGGTTTTGATGGTTTTCAGCAAATGAACATATTTCAGCGAGCTGGAAGTTTTTTCCTTAATAGAGTAAGATTTTATCTTAAAATACAAGAACTTTTCGTGGTTCTTGTCAATTTTTGTTGGTTTTCATCTAATGAACTTATTTCACTCAGCTAGATCTTTCTTCTTCAAAGCAAAAAGATTTTATCTTCAAATACAAGAACTTTTCGTGGTTTTGTTGGTTTTCAGCAAATGAACAGATTTCAGCGAGCAAGAAGTTTTTTCTTTAATAGCGTAAGATTTTATCTTAAAATACAAGAACTTTTCGTGGTTCTTGTCAATTTTTGTTGGTTTTCATCTAATCAACATATTTCAGTCAGCTAGATCTTTCTTCTTCAAAGCAAAAGGATTTTATCTTCAAATACAAGAACTTTTCGTGGTTTTGATGGTTTTCAGCAAATGAACATATTTCAGCGAGCTGGAAGTTTTTTCCTTAATAGCGTAAGATTTAATCTTAAAATACAAGAACTTTTCGTGGTTCTTGTCAATTTTTGTTGGTTTTCATCTAATGAACTTATTTCAGTCAGCTGGATCTTTCTTCTTCAAAGCAAAAAGATTTTATCTTCAAATACAAGAACTTTTCGTGGTTTTGTTGGTTTTCAGCAAATGGACATATTTCAGCGAGCTGGGAGTTTTTTCCTTAATAGCGTAAGATTTTATCTTAAAATACAAGAACTTTTCGTGGTTCTTGTCAATTTTTGTTGGTTTTCATCTAATGAACTTATTTCAGTCAGCTGGATCTTTCTTCTTCAAAGCAAAAAGATTTTATCTTCAAATACAAGAACTTTTCGTGGTTTTGTTGGTTTTCAGCAAATGAACATATTTCAGCGAGCTGGGAGTTTTTTCTTTAATAGCGTAAGATTTTATCTTAAAATACAAGAACTTTTCGTGGTTCTTGTCAATTTTTGTTGGTTTTCATCTCATGAACTTATTTCAGTCAGCGAGATCTTTCTTCTTCAAAACAAAAAGATTTTATCTTCAAATACAAGAACTTTTCGTGGTTTTGTTGGTTTTCAAAAAATGAACAGATTTCAGCGAGCAAGAAGTTTTTTCTTTAATAGCGGAAGATTTTATCTTAAAATACAAGAACTTTTCGTGGTTCTTGTCAATTTTTGTTGGTTTTCATCTAATGAACTGATTTCAGTCAGCTAGATCTTTCTTCTTCAAAGCAAAAGGATTTTATCTTCAAATAAAAGAACTTTTCGTGGTTTTGTTGGTTTTCAGCAAATGAACAGATTTCAGCGAGCAAGAAGTTTTTTCTTTAATAGCGTAAGATTTTATCTAAAAATACAAGAACTTTTCGTGGTTCTTGTCAATTTTTGTTGGTTTTCATCTAATGAACTTATTTCAGTCAGCTGGATCTTTCTTCTTCAAAGCAAAGAGATTTTATCTTCAAATACAAGAACTTTTCGTGCTTTTGTTGGTTTTCAGCAAATGAACAGATTTCAGCGAGCAAGAAGTTTTTTCTTTAATAGCGTAAGATTTTAACTTAAAATACAAGAAGTTTTCGTGGTTCTTATCAATTTTTGTTGGTTTTCATCTCATGAAATTATTTCAGTCAGCTGGATCTTTCTTCTTCAAAGCAAAAAGATTTTATCTTCAAATACAAGAACTTTTCGTGGTTTTGTTGATTTTCAGCAAATGAACAGATTTCAGCGAGCAAGAAGTTTTTTCTTCATTAGCGTAAGATTTTATCTTAAAATACAAGAACTTTTCGTGGTTTTGATGGTTTTCAGCAAATGAACATATTTCAGCGAGCTGGAAGTTTTTTCCTCAATAGATTAAGACTTTATCTTAAAATACAAGAACTTTTCGTGGTTCTTGTCAATTTTTGTTGGTTTTCATCCAATGAACTTATTTCAGTCAGCGAGATCTTTCTTCTTCAAAGCAAAAAGATTTTATCTTCAAATACAAGAACTTTTCGTGGTTTTGTTGGTTTTCAGCAAATGAACATATTTCAGCGAGCTAGAAGTTTTTTTTTAATAGCGTCAGATTTTATCTTAAAATACAACAACTTTTCGTGTTTCTGGTCAATTTTTGTTGGTTTTCATCTAATCAACTTATTTCAGTCAGCCAGATCTTTCTTCTTCAAAGCAAAAAGATTTTATCTTCAAATACAAGAACTTTTCGTGGTTTTGATGGTTTTCAGCAAATGAACATATTTCAGCGAGCTGGAAGTTTTTTCCTTAATAGCGTAAGATTTTATCTTAAAATACAAGAACCTTTCGTGGTTCTTGTCAATTTTTGTTGGTTTTCATCTAATGAACTGATTTCAGTCAGCTAGATCTTTCTTCTTCAAAGCAAAAAGATTTTATCTTCAAATACAAGAACTTTTCGTGGTTTTGTTGGTTTTCAGCAAATGAACATACTTCAGCGAGCCAGAAGTTTTTTCTTTAAAAGCGTAAGATATTATCTTCAAATACAAGAAGTTTTCGTGGTTCTTGTCAATTTTTGTTGGTTTTCATCTAATGAACTGATTTCAGTCAGCTCGATCTTTCTTCTTCAAAGCAAAAAGATTTTATCTTCAAATACAAGAACTTTTCGTGGTTCTTGTCAATTTTTGTTGGTTTTCATCTCATGAACTTATTTCAGTCAGCTAGATCTTTCTTCTTCAAAGCAAAAAGATTTTATCTTCAAATACAAGAACTTTTCGTGGTTCTTGTCAATTTTTGTTGGTTTTCATCTAATGAACTGATTTCAGTCAGCTAGATCTTTCTTCTTCAAAGCAAAAAGATTTTATCTTCAAATACAAGAACTTTTCGTGGTTTTGTTGGTTTTCAGCAAATGAACATACTTCAGCGAGCCAGAAGTTTTTTCCTTAATAGAGTAAGATTTAATCTTAAAATACAGGAACCTTTCGTGTTTCTTGTCAATTTTTGTTGGTTTTCATCGAATCAACTTATTGCAGTCAGCTAGATCTTTCTTCTTCAAAGCAAGAAGATTTTATCTTCAAATACAAGAACTTTTCGTGGTTTTGTTGGTTTTCAGCAAATGAACATACTTCAGCGAGCCAGAAGTTTTTTCTTTAAAAGCGTAAGATATTATCTTCAAATACAAGAAGTTTTCGTGGTTCTTATCAATTTTTGTTGGTTTTCATCTAATGAAATTATTTCAGTCAGCTGGATCTTTCTTCTTCAAAGCAAAAAGATTTTATCTTCAAATACAAGAACTTTTCGTGGTTATGTTGATTTTCAGCAAATGAACAGATTTCAGCGAGCAAGAAGTTTTTTCTTTATTAGCGTAAGATTTTATCTTAAAATACAAGAACTTTTCGTGGTTTTGATGGTTTTCAGCAAATGAACATATTTCAGCGAGCTGGAAGTTTTTTCCTTCATAGAGTAAGATTTTATCTTAAAATACAAGAACTTTTCGTGGTTCTTGTCAATTTTTGTTGGTTTTCATCTAATGAACTTATTTCAGTCAGCTAGATCTTTCTTCTTCAAAGCAAAAGGATTTTATCTTCAAATAAAAGAACTTTTCGTGGTTTTGTTGGTTTTCAGCAAATGAACAGATTTCAGCGAGCAAGAAGTTTTTTCTTTAATAGCGTAAGATTTTATCTAAAAATACAAGAACTTTTCGTGGTTCTTGTCAATTTTTGTTGGTTTTCATCTAATGAACTTATTTCAGTCAGCTGGATCTTTCTTCTTCAAAGCAAAGAGATTTTATCTTCAAATACAAGAACTTTTCGTGGTTTTGTTGATTTTCAGCAAATGAACAGATTTCAGCGAGCAAGAAGTTTTTTCTTTATTAGTGTAAGATTTTATCTTAAAATACAAGAACTTTTCGTGGTTTTGATGGTTTTCAGCAAATGAACATATTTCAGCGAGCTGGAAGTTTTTTCCTCAATAGAGTAAGATTTTATCTTAAAATACAAGAACTTTTCGTGGTTCTTGTCAATTTTTGTTGGTTTTCATCCAATGAACTTATTTCAGTCAGCGAGATCTTTCTTCTTCAAAGCAAAAAGATTTTATCTTCAAATACAAGAACTTTTCGTGGTTTTGTTGGTTTTCAGCAAATGAACAGATTTCAGCGAGCAAGAAGTTTTTTCTTTAATAGCGTAAGATTTTATCTTAAAATACAAGAACTTTTCGTGGTTCTTGTCAATTTTTGTTGGTTTTCATCTCATCAACTTATTTCAGTCAGCTAGATCTTTCTTCTTCAAAGCAAAAGGATTTTATCTTCAAATACAAGAACTTTTCGTGGTTTTGATGGTTTTCAGCAAATGAACATATTTCAGCGAGCTGGAAGTTTTTTCCTTAATAGAGTAAGATTTAATCTTAAAATACAAGAACTTTTCGTGGTTCTTGTCAATTTTTGTTGGTTTCCATCTAATGAACTTATTTCAGTCAGCTGGATCTTTCTTCTTCAAAGCAAAAAGATTTTATCTTCAAATCCAAGAACTTTTCGTGGTTTTGTTGGTTTTCAGCAAATGAACATATTTCAGCGAGCTGGGAGTTTTTTCTTTAATAGCGTAAGATTTTATCTTAAAATACAAGAACTTTTCGTGGTTCTTGTCAATTTTTGTTGGTTTTCATCCAATGAACTTATTTCAGTCAGCTAGATCTTTCTTCTTCAAAGCAAAAAGATTTTATCTTCAAATACAAGAACTTTTCGTGGTTTTGTTGGTTTTCAGCAAATGAACATATTTCAGCGAGCTGGGAGTTTTTACTTTAATAGCGTAAGATTTTATCTTAAAATACAAGAACTTTTAGTGGTTCTTGTCAATTTTTGTTGGTTTTCATCTAATGAACTTATTTCAGTCAGCTAGATCTTTCTTCTTCAAAGCAAAAAGATTTTATCTTCAAATACAAGAACTTTTCGTGGTTTTGTTGGTTTTCAGCAAATGAACAGATTTCAGCGAGCAAGAAGTTTTTTTTTAATAGCGTAAGATTTTATCTTAAAATACAAGAACTTTTCGTGTTTCTGGTCAATTTTTGTTGGTTTTCATCTAATCAACTTATTTCAGTCAGCCAGATCTTTCTTCTTCAAAGCAAAAAGATTTTATCTTCAAATACAAGAACTTTTCGTGGTTTTGATGGTTTTCAGCAAATGAACATATTTCAGCGAGCTGGAAGTTTTTTCCTTAATAGCGTAAGATTTTATCTTAAAATACAAGAACTTTTCGTGGTTCTTGTCAATTGTTGTTGGTTTCCATCGAATCAACTTATTTCAGTCAGCCAGATCTTTCTTCTTCAAAGCAAAAAGATTTTATCTTCAAATACAAGAACTTTTCGTGGTTTTGTTGGTTTTCAGCAAATGGACATATTTCAGCGAGCTGGGAGTTTTTTCCTTAATAGCGTAAGATTTTATCTTAAAATACAAGAACTTTTCGTGGTTCTTGTCAATTTTTGTTGGTTTTCATCTAATGAACTTATTTCAGTCAGCTGGATCTTTCTTCTTCAAAGCAAAAAGATTTTATCTTCAAATACAAGAACTTTTCGTGGTTTTGTTGGTTTTCAGCAAATGAACAGATTTCAGCGAGCAAGAAGTTTTTTCTTTAATAGCGTAAGATTTTATCTTAAAATACAAGAACTTTTCGTGGTTCTTGTCAATTTTTGTTGGTTTTCATCTCATCAACTTATTTCAGTCAGCCAGATCTTTCTTCTTCAAAACAAAAAGATTTTATCTTCAAATACAAGAACTTTTCGTGGTTTTGATGGTTTTCAGCAAATGAACATATTTCAGCGAGCTGGAAGTTTTTTCCTTAATAGCGTAAGATTTTATCTTAAAATACAAGAACTTTTCGTGGTTCTTGTCAATTTTTGTTGGTTTTCATCTAATGAACTTATTTCAGTCAGCTAGATCTTTCTTCTTCAAAGCAAAAAGATTTTATCTTCAAATACAAGAACTTTTCGTGGTTTTGTTGGTTTTCAACAAATGAACAGATTTCAGCGAGCAAGAAGTTTTTTCTTTAATAGCGGAAGATTTTATCTTAAAATACAAGAACTTTTCGTGGTTCTTGTCAATTTTTGTTGGTTTTCATCTAATGAACTTATTTCAGTCAGCTGGATCTTTCTTCTTCAAAGCAAAAGGATTTTATCTTCAAATAAAAGAACTTTTCGTGGTTTTGTTGGTTTTCAGCAAATGAACAGATTTCAGCGAGCAAGAAGTTTTTTCTTTCATAGAGTAAGATTTTATCTTAAAATACAAGAACTTTTCGTGGTTCTTGTCAATTTTTGTTGGTTTTCATCTAATGAACTTATTTCAGTCAGCTAGATCTTTCTTCTTCAAAGCAAAAAGATTTTATCTTCAAATACAAGAACTTTTCGTGGTTTTGTTGGTTTTCAGCAAATGAACAGATTTCAGCGAGCAAGAAGTTTTTTCTTTATTAGCGTAAGATTTTATCTTAAAATACAAGAACTTTTCGTGGTTTTGATGGTTTTCAGCAAATGAACATATTTCAGCGAGCTGGAAGTTTTTTCCTCAATAGAGTAAGATTTTATCTTAAAACACAAGAACTTTTCGTGGTTCTTGTCAATTTTTGTTGGTTTTCATCCAATGAACTTATTTCAGTCAGCTGGATCTTTCTTCTTCAAAGCAAAAAGATTTTATCTTCAAATACAAGAACTTTTCGTGGTTTTGTTGGTTTTCAGCAAATGAACAGATTTCAGCGAGCAAGAAGTTTTTTCTTTAATAGCGTAAGATTTTAACTTAAAATACAAGATCTTTTCGTGGTTCTTGTCAATTTTTGTTGGTTTTCATCTAATGAACTGATTTCAGTCAGCTAGATCTTTCTTCTTCAAAGCAAAAAGATTTTATCTTCAAATACAATAACTTTTCGTGGTTTTGTTGGTTTTCAGCAAATGAACATACTTCAGCGAGCCAGAAGTTTTTTCTTTAAAAGCGAAAGATATTATCTTCAAATACAAGAAGTTTTCGTGGTTCTTATCAATTTTTGTTGGTTTTCATCTAATGAAATTATTTCAGTCAGCTGGATCTTTCTTCTTCAAAGCAAAAAGATTTTATCTTCAAATACAAGAACTTTTCGTGGTTTTGTTGATTTTCAGCAAATGAACAGATTTCAGCGAGCAATCAGTTTTTTCTTTATTAGCGTAAGATTTTATCTTAAAACACAAGAACTTTTCGTGGTTTTGATGGTTTTCAGCAAATGAACATATTTCAGCGAGCTGGAAGTTTTTTCCTTCATAGAGTAAGATTTTATCTTAAAATACAAGAACTTTTCGTGTTTCTTGTCAATTTTTGTTGGTTTTCATCTCATCAACTTATTTCAGTCAGCCAGATCTTTCTTCTTCAAAGCAAAAAGATTTTATCTTCAAATACAAGAACTTTTCGTGGTTTTGATGGTTTTCAGCAAATGAACATATTTCAGCGAGCTGGAAGTTTTTTCCTTAATAGCGTAAGATTTTATCTTAAAATACAAGAACTTTTCGTGGTTATTGTCAATTTTTGTTGGTTTTCATCTAATGAACTTATTTCAGTCAGCTAGATCTTTCTTCTTCAAAGCAAAAAGATTTTATCTTCAAATACAAGAACTTTTCGTGGTTTTGTTGGTTTTCAACAAATGAACAGATTTCAGCGAGCAAGAAGTTTTTTCTTTAATAGCGGAAGATTTTATCTTAAAATACAAGAACTTTTCGTGGTTCTTGTCAATTTTTGTTGGTTTTCATCTAATGAACTTATTTCAGTCAGCTAGATCTTTCTTCTTCAAAGCAAAAGGATTTTATCTTCAAATAAAAGAACTTTTCGTGGTTTTGTTGGTTTTCAGCAAATGAACAGATTTCAGCGAGCAAGAAGTTTTTTCTTTATTAGCGTAAGATTTTATCTTAAAATACAAGAACATTTCGTGGTTTTGATGGTTTTCAGCAAATGAACATATTTCAGCGAGCTGGAAGTTTTTTCCTTAATAGCGTAAGATTTTATCTTAAAATACAAGAACTTTTCGTGGTTATTGTCAATTTTTGTTGGTTTTCATCTAATGAACTTATTTCAGTCAGCTAGATCTTTCTTCTTCAAAGCAAAAAGATTTTATCTTCAAATACAAGAACTTTTCGTGGTTTTGTTGGTTTTCAACAAATGAACAGATTTCAGCGAGCAAGACGTTTTTTCTTTAATAGCGTAAGATTTTATCTAAAAATACAAGAACTTTTCGTGATTCTTGTCAATTTTTGTTGGTTTTCATCTAATGAACTTATTTCAGTCAGCTGGATCTTTCTTCTTCAAAGCAAAGAGATTTTATCTTCAAATACAAGAACTTTTCGTGGTTTTGTTGATTTTCAGCAAATGAACAGATTTCAGCGAGCAAGAAGTTTTTTCTTTATTAGCGTAAGATTTTATCTTAAAATACAAGAACATTTCGTGGTTTTGATGGTTTTCAGCAAATGAACATATTTCAGCGAGCTGGAAGTTTTTTCCTTCATAGAGTAAGATTTTATCTTAAAATACAAGAACTTTTCGTGGTTCTTGTCAATTTTTGTTGGTTTTCATCCAATGAACTTATTTCAGTCAGCTAGATCTTTCTTCTTCAAAGCAAAAAGATTTTATCTTCAAATACAAGAACTTTTCGTGGTTTTGTTGGTTTTCAGCAAATGAACAGATTTCAGCGAGCAAGAAGTTTTTTCTTTATTAGCGTAAGATTTTATCTTAAAATACAAGAACATTTCGTGGTTTTGATGGTTTTCAGCAAATGAACATATTTCAGCGAGCTGGAAGTTTTTTCCTTAATAGCGTAAGATTTTATCTTAAAATACAAGAACTTTTCGTGGTTATTGTCAATTTTTGTTGGTTTTCATCTAATGAACTTATTTCAGTCAGCTAGATCTTTCTTCTTCAAAGCAAAAAGATTTTATCTTCAAATACAAGAACTTTTCGTGGTTTTGTTGGTTTTCAACAAATGAACAGATTTCAGCGAGCAAGAAGTTTTTTCTTTAATAGCGTAAGATTTTATCTAAAAATACAAGAACTTTTCGTGGTTCTTGTCAATTTTTGTTGGTTTTCATCTAATGAACTTATTTCAGTCAGCTGGATCTTTCTTCTTCAAAGCAAAGAGATTTTATCTTCAAATACAAGAACTTTTCGTGGTTTTGTTGATTTTCAGCAAATGAACAGATTTCAGCGAGCAAGAAGTTTTTTCTTTATTAGCGTAAGATTTTATCTTAAAATACAAGAACATTTCGTGGTTTTGATGGTTTTCAGCAAATGAACATATTTCAGCGAGCTGGAAGTTTTTTCCTCAATAGAGTAAGATTTTATCTTAAAATACAAGAACTTTTCGTGGTTCTTGTCAATTTTTGTTGGTTTTCATCCAATGAACTTATTTCAGTCAGCGAGATCTTTCTTCTTCAAAGCAAAAAGATTTTATCTTCAAATACAAGAACTTTTCGTGGTTTTGTTGGTTTTCAGCAAATGAACAGATTTCAGCGAGCAAGAAGTTTTTTCTTTAATAGCGTAAGATTTTATCTTAAAATACAAGAACTTTTCGTGGTTCTTGTCAATTTTTGTTGGTTTTCATCTCATCAACTTATTTCAGTCAGCTAGATCTTTCTTCTTCAAAGCAAAAGGATTTTATCTTCAAATACAAGAACTTTTCGTGGTTTTGATGGTTTTCAGCAAATGAACATATTTCAGCGAGCTGGAAGTTTTTTCCTTAATAGCGTAAGATTTTACCTTAAAATACAAGAGCTTTTCGTGGTTCTCGTCAATTTTTGTTGGTTTTCATCTAATGAACTTATTTCAGTCAGCTAGATCTTTCTTCTTCAAAGCAAAAAGATTTTATCTTCAAATACAAGAACTTTTCGTAGTTTTGTTGGTTTTCAGCAAATGAACAGATTTCAGCGAGCAAGAAGTTTTTTTTTAATAGCGTAAGATTTTATCTTAAAATACAAGAACTTTTCGTGTTTCTGGTCAATTTTTGTTGGTTTTCATCTAATCAACTTATTTCAGTCAGCCAGATCTTTCTTCTTCAAAGCAAAAAGATTTTATCTTCAAATACAAGAACTTTTCGTGGTTTTGATGGTTTTCAGCAAATGAACATATTTCAGCGAGCTGGAAGTTTTTTCCTTAATAGCGTAAGATTTTATCTTAAAATACAAGAACCTTTCGTGGTTCTTGTCAATTTTTGTTGGTTTTCATCTAATGAACTGATTTCAGTCAGCTAGATCTTTCTTCTTCAAAGCAAAAAGATTTTATCTTCAAATACAAGAACTTTTCGTGGTTTTGTTGGTTTTCAGCAAATGAACATACTTCAGCGAGCCAGAAGTTTTTTCTTTAAAAGCGTAAGATATTATCTTCAAATACAAGAAGTTTTCGTGGTTCTTGTCAATTTTTGTTGGTTTTCATCTAATGAACTTATTTCAGTCAGCTGGATCTTTCTTCTTCAAAGCAAAAAGATTTTATCTTCAAATACAAGAACTTTTCGTGGTTTTGTTGATTTTCAGCAAATGAACAGATTTCAGCGAGCAAGAAGTTTTTTCTTTATTAGCGTAAGATTTTATCTTAAAATACAAGAACTTTTCGTGGTTTTAATGGTTTTCAGCAAATGAACATATTTCAGCGAGCTGGAAGTTTTTTCCTTCATAGAGTAAGATTTTATCTTAAAATACAAGAACTTTTCGTGGTTCTTGTCAATTTTTGTTGGTTTTCATCTAATGAAATTATTTCAGTCAGCTGGATCTTTCTTCTTCAAAGCAAAAAGATTTTATCTTCAAATACAAGAACTTTTCGTGGTTTTGTTGATTTTCAGCAAATGAACAGATTTCAGCGAGCAAGAAGTTTTTTCTTTATTAGCGTAAGATTTTATCTTAAAATACAAGAACTTTTCGTGGTTTTGATGGTTTTCAGCAAATGAACATATTTCAGCGAGCTGGAAGTTTTTTCCTTCATAGAGTAAGATTTTATCTTAAAATACAAGAACTTTTCGTGGTTCTTGTCAATTTTTGTTGGTTTTCATCTAATGAACTTATTTCAGTCAGCTGGATCTTTCTTCTTCGAAGCAAAAAGATTTTATCTTCAAATACAAGAACTTTTCGTGGTTTTGTTGGTTTTCAGCAAATGAACAGATTTCAGCGAGCAAGAAGTTTTTTTTTAATAGCGTAAGATTTTATCTTAAAATACAAGAACTTTTCGTGTTTCTTGTCAATTTTTGTTGGTTTTCATCGAATCAACTTATTTCAGTCAGCCAGATCTTTCTTCTTCAAAGCAAAAAGATTTTATCTTCAAATACAAGAACTTTTCGTGGTTTTGATGGTTTTCAGCAAATGAACATATTTCAGCGAGCTGGAAGTTTTTTCCTTAATAGCGTAAGATTTTATCTTAAAATACAAGAACTTTTCGTGGTTCTTGTCAATTTTTGTTGGTTTTCATCTAATGAACTTATTTCAGTCAGCTCGATCTTTCTTCTTCAAAGCAAAAAGATTTTATCTTCAAATACAAGAACTTTTCGTGGTTTTGTTGGTTTTCAACAAGTGAACAGATTTCAGCGAGCAAGAAGTTTTTTCTTTAATAGCGGAAGATTTTATCTTAAAATACAAGAACTTTTCGTGGTTCTTGTCAATTTTTGTTGGTTTTCATCTAATGAACTTATTTCAGTCAGCTGGATCTTTCTTCTTCAAAGCAAAAGGATTTTAACTTCAAATAAAAGAACTTTTCGTGGTTTTGTTGGTTTTCAGCAAATGAACAGATTTCAGCGAGCAAGAAGTTTTTTCTTTAATAGCGTAAGATTTTATCTAAAAATACAAGAACTTTTCGTGGTTCTTGTCAATTTTTGTTGGTTTTCATCTAATGAACTTATTTCAGTCAGCTGGATCTTTCTTCTTCAAAGCAAAGAGATTTTATCTTCAAATACAAGAACTTTTCGTGGTTTTGTTGATTTTCAGCAAATGAACAGATTTCAGCGAGCAAGAAGTTTTTTCTTTATTAGCGTAAGATTTTATCTTAAAATACAAGAACTTTTCGTGGTTTTGATGGTTTTCAGCAAATGAACATATTTCAGCGAGCTGGAAGTTTTTTCCTCAATAGAGTAAGATTTTATCTTAAAATACAAGAACTTTTCGTGGTTCTTGTCAATTTTTGTTGGTTTTCATCTCATGAACTTATTTCAGTCAGCGAGATCTTTCTTCTTCAAAGCAAAAAGATTTTATCTTCAAATACAAGAACTTTTCGTGGTTTTGTTGGTTTTCAGCAAATGAACAGATTTCAGCGAGCAAGAAGTTTTTTCTTTAATAGCGTAAGATTTTATCTAAAAATACAAGAACTTTTCGTGGTTCTTGTCAATTTTTGTTGGTTTTCATCTAATGAACTTATTTCAGTCAGCTGGATCTTTCTTCTTCAAAGCAAAGAGATTTTATCTTCAAATACAAGAACTTTTCGTGGTTTTGTTGATTTTCAGCAAATGAACAGATTTCAGCGAGCAAGAAGTTTTTTCTTTATTAGCGTAAGATTTTATCTTAAAATACAAGAACTTTTCGTGGTTTTGATGGTTTTCAGCAAATGAACATATTTCAGCGAGCTGGAAGTTTTTTCCTCAATAGAGTAAGATTTTATCTTAAAATACAAGAACTTTTCGTGGTTCTTGTCAATTTTTGTTGGTTTTCATCTCATGAACTTATTTCAGTCAGCGAGATCTTTCTTCTTCAAAGCAAAAAGATTTTATCTTCAAATACAAGAACTTTTCGTGGTTTTGTTGGTTTTCAGCAAATGAACAGATTTCAGCGAGCAAGAAGTTTTTTCTTTAATAGCGTAAGATTTTATCTTAAAATACAAGAACTTTTCGTGGTTCTTGTCAATTTTTGTTGGTTTTCATCTCATCAACTTATTTCAGTCAGCTGGATCTTTCTTCTTCAAAGCAAAAGGATTTTATCTTCAAATAAAAGAACTTTTCGTGGTTTTGATGGTTTTCAGCAAATGAACATATTTCAGCGAGCTGGAAGTTTTTTCCTTAATAGCGTAAGATTTAATCTTAAAATACAAGAACTTTTCGTGGTTCTTGTCAATTTTTGTTGGTTTCCATCTAATGAACTTATTTCAGTCAGCTGGATCTTTCTTCTTCAAAGCAAAAAGATTTTATCTTCAAATCCAAGAACTTTTCGTGGTTTTGTTGGTTTTCAGCAAATGAACATATTTCAGCGAGCTGGGAGTTTTTTCTTTAATAGCGTAAGATTTTATCTTAAAATACAAGAACTTTTCGTGGTTCTTGTCAATTTTTGTTGGTTTTCATCCAATGAACTTATTTCAGTCAGCTAGATCTTTCTTCTTCAAAGCAAAAAGATTTTATCTTCAAATACAAGAACTTTTCGTGGTTTTGTTGGTTTTCAGCAAATGAACATATTTCAGCGAGCTGGGAGTTTTTACTTTAATAGCGTAAGATTTTATCTTAAAATACAAGAACTTTTCGTGGTTCTTGTCAATTTTTGTTGGTTTTCATCTAATGAACTTATTTCAGTCAGCTAGATCTTTCTTCTTCAAAGCAAAAAGATTTTATCTTCAAATACAAGAACTTTTCGTGGTTTTGTTGATTTTCAGCAAATGAACAGATTTCAGCGAGCAAGAAGTTTTTTTTTAATAGCGTAAGATTTTATCTTAAAATACAAGAACTTTTCGTGTTTCTGGTCAATTTTTGTTGGTTTTCATCTAATCAACTTATTTCAGTCAGCCAGATCTTTCTTCTTCAAAGCAAAAAGATTTTATCTTCAAATACAAGAACTTTTCGTGGTTTTGTTGTTTTTCAGCAAATGAACATATTTCAGCGAGCTGGAAGTTTTTTCCTTAATAGCGTAAGATTTTATCTTAAAATACAAGAACCTTTCGTGGTTCGTGTCAATTTTTGTTGGTTTTCATCTAATGAACTGATTTCAGTCAGCTAGATCTTTCTTCTTCAAAGCAAAAAGATTTTATCTTCAAATACAAGAACTTTTCGTGGTTTTGTTGGTTTTCAGCAAATGAACATACTTCAGCGAGCCAGAAGTTTTTTCTTTAAAAGCGTAAGATATTATCTTCAAATACAAGAAGTTTTCGTGGTTCTTGTCAATTTTTGTTGGTTTTCATCTAATGAACTTATTTCAGTCAGCTGGATCTTTCTTCTTCAAAGCAAAAAGATTTTATCTTCAAATACAAGAACTTTTCGTGGTTTTGTTGGTTTTCAGCAAATGAACAGATTTCAGCGAGCAAGAAGTTTTTTCTTTAATAGCGTAAGATTTTAACTTAAAATACAAGAACTTTTCGTGGTTCTTGTCAATTTTTGTTGGTTTACATCTAATGAACTGATTTCAGTCAGCTGGATCTTTCTTCTTCAAAGCAAAAAGATTTTATCTTCAAATACAATAACTTTTCGTGGTTTTGTTGGTTTTCAGCAAATGAACATACTTCAGCGAGCCAGAAGTTTTTTCTTTAAAAGCGTAAGATATTATCTTCAAATACAAGAAGTTTTCGTGGTTCTTATCAATTTTTGTTGGTTTTCATCTAATGAAATTATTTCAGTCAGCTGGATCTTTCTTCTTCAAAGCAAAAAGATTTTATCTTCAAATACAAGAACTTTTCGTGGTTTTGTTGATTTTCAGCAAATGAACAGATTTCAGCGAGCAAGAAGTTTTTTCTTTATTAGCGTAAGATTTTATCTTAAAATACAAGAACTTTTCGTGGTTTTGATGGTTTTCAGCAAATGAACACATTTCAGCGAGCTGGAAGTTTTTTCCTTCATAGAGTAAGATTTTATCTTCAAATACAAGAACTTTTCGTGGTTCTTGTCAATTTTTGTTGGTTTTCATCTAATGAACTTATTTCAGTCAGCTAGATCTTTCTTCTTCAAAGCAAAAAGATTTTATCTTCAAATACAAGAACTTTTCGTGGTTTTGTTGGTTTTCAGCAAATGAACATACTTCAGCGAGCCAGAAGTTTTTTCCTTAATAGATTAAGATTTAATCTTAAAATACAAGAAGTTTTCGTGGTTCTTGTCAATTTTTGTTGGTTTTCATCTCATGAACTGATTTCAGTCAGCTGGATCTTTCTTCTTCAAAGCAAAAAGATTTTATCTTCAAATACAAGAACTTTTCGTGGTTTTGTTGGTTTTCAGCAAATGAACAGATTTCAGCGAGCAAGAAGTTTTTTCTTTAATAGCGTAAGATTTTAACTTAAAATACAAGAACTTTTCGTGGTTCTTGTCAATTTTTGTTGGTTTACATCTAATGAACTGATTTCAGTCAGCTAGATCTTTCTTCTTCAAAGCAAAAAGATTTTATCTTCAAATACAATAACTTTTCGTGGTTTTGTTGGTTTTCAGCAAATGAACATACTTCAGCGAGCCAGAAGTTTTTTCTTTAAAAGCGTAAGATAATATCTTCAAATACAAGAAGTTTTCGTGGTTCTTATCAATTTTTGTTGGTTTTCATCTAATGAAATTATTTCAGTCAGCTGGATCTTTCTTCTTCAAAGCAAAAAGATTTTATCTTCAAATACAAGAACTTTTCGTGGTTTTGTTGATTTTCAGCAAATGAACAGATTTCAGCGAGCAAGAAGTTTTTTCTTTATTAGCGTAAGATTTTATCTTAAAATACAAGAACGTTTCGTGGTTTTGATGGTTTTCAGCAAATGAACATATTTCAGCGAGCTGGAAGTTTTTTCCTTAATAGAGTAAGATTTTATCTTAAAATACAAGAACTTTTCGTGGTTCTTGTCAATTTTTGTTGGTTTTCATCTAATGAACTTATTTCAGTCAGCTAGATCTTTCTTCTTCAAAGCAAAAAGATTTTATCTTCAAATACAAGAACTTTTCGTGGTTTTGTTGGTTTTCAGCAAATGAACAGATTTCAGCGAGCAAGAAGTTTTTTCTTTCATAGCGTAAGATTTTATCTTAAAATACAAGAACTTTTCGTGGTTCTTGTCAATTTTTGTTGGTTTTCATCTAATCAACTTATTTCAGTCAGCTAGATCTTTCTTCTTCAAAGCAAAAGGATTTTATCTTCAAATACAAGAACTTTTCGTGGTTTTGATGGTTTTCAGCAAATGAACATATTTCAGCGAGCTGGAAGTTTTTTCCTTAATAGCGTAAGATTTAATCTTAAAATACAAGAACTTTTCGTGGTTCTTGTCAATTTTTGTTGGTTTCCATCTAATGAACTTATTTCAGTCAGCTGGATCTTTCTTCTTCAAAGCAAAAAGATTTTATCTTCAAATACAAGAACTTTTCGTGGTTTTGTTGGTTTTCAGCAAATGGACATATTTCAGTGAGCTGGGAGTTTTTTCCTTAATAGCGTAAGATTTTATCATAAAATACAAGAACTTTTCGTGGTTCTTGTCAATTTTTGTTGGTTTTCATCTAATGAACTTATTTCAGTCAGCTGGATCTTTCTTCTTCAAAGCAAAAAGATTTTATCTTCAAATACAAGAACTTTTCGTGGTTTTGTTGGTTTTCAGCAAATGAACATATTTCAGCGAGCTGGGAGTTTTTTCTTTAATAGCGTAAGATTTTATCTTAAAATGCAAGAACTTTTCGTGTTTCTTGTCAATTTTTGTTGGTTTTCATCGAATCAACTTATTTCAGTCAGCCAGATCTTTCTTCTTCAAAGCAAAAAGATTTTATCTTCAAATACAAGAACTTTTCGTGGTTTTGATGGTTTTCAGCAAATGAACATATTTCAGCGAGCCAGAAGTTTTTTCTTTAAAAGCGTAAGATATTATCTTCAAATACAAGAAGTTTTCGTGGTTCTTGTCAATTTTTGTTGGTTTTCATCTCATGAACTGATTTCAGTCAGCTGGATCTTTCTTCTTCAAAGCAAAAAGATTTTATCTTCAAATACAAGAACTTTTCGTGGTTTTGTTAGTTTTCAGCAAATGAACAGATTTCAGCGAGCAAGAAGTTTTTTCTTTAATAGCGTAAGATTTTAACTTAAAATACAAGAACTTTTCGTGGTTCTTGTCAATTTTTGTTGGTTTGCATCTAATGAACTGATTTCAGTCAGCTAGATCTTTCTTCTTCAAAGCAAAAAGATTTTATCTTCAAATACAATAACTTTTCGTGGTTTTGTTGGTTTTCAGCAAATGAACATACTTCAGCGAGCCAGAAGTTTTTTCTTTAAAAGCGTAAGATATTATCTTCAAATACAAGAAGTTTTCGTGGTTCTTATCAATTTTTGTTGGTTTTCATCTAATGAAATTATTTCAGTCAGCTGGATCTTTCTTCTTCAAAGCAAAAAGATTTTATCTTCAAATACAAGAACTTTTCGTGGTTTTGTTGATTTTCAGCAAATGAACAGATTTCAGCGAGCAAGAAGTTTTTTCTTTATTCGCGTAAGATTTTATCTTAAAATACAAGAACGTTTCGTGGTTTTGATGGTTTTCAGCAAATGAACATATTTCAGCGAGCTGGAAGTTTTTTCCTTCATAGAGTAAGATTTTATCTTAAAATACAAGAACTTTTCGTGGTTCTTGTCAATTTTTGTTGGTTTTCATCTAATGAACTTATTTCAGTCAGCTAGATCTTTCTTCTTCAAAGCAAAAAGATTTTATCTTCAAATACAAGAACTTTTCGTGGTTTTGTTGGTTTTCAGCAAATGAACATACTTCAGCGAGCCAGAAGTTTTTTCCTTAATAGATTAAGATTTAATCTTAAAATACAAGAACCTTTCGTGGTTCTTGTCAATTTTTGTTGGTTTTCATCCAATGAACTGATTTCAGTCAGCTAGATCTTTCTTCTTCAAAGCAAAAAGATTTTATCTTCAAATACAAGAACTTTTCGTGGTTTTGTTGGTTTTCAGCAAATGAACATACTTCAGCGAGCCAGAAGTTTTTTCTTTAAAAGCGTAAGATATTATCTTCAAATACAAGAAGTTTTCGTGGTTCTTGTCAATTTTTGTTGGTTTTCATCTCATGAACTGATTTCAGTCAGCTGGATCTTTCTTCTTCAAAGCAAAAAGATTTTATCTTCAAATACAAGAACTTTTCGTGGTTTTGTTGGTTTTCAGCAAATGAACAGATTTCAGCGAGCAAGAAGTTTTTTCTTTAATAGCGTAAGATTTTAACTTAAAATACAAGAACTTTTCGTGGTTCTTGTCAATTTTTGTTGGTTTACATCTAATGAACTGATTTCAGTCAGCTAGATCTTTCTTCTTCAAAGCAAAAAGATTTTATCTTCAAATACAATAACTTTTCGTGGTTTTGTTGGTTTTCAGCAAATGAACATACTTCAGCGAGCCAGAAGTTTTTTCTTTAAAAGCGTAAGATAATATCTTCAAATACAAGAAGTTTTCGTGGTTCTTATCAATTTTTGTTGGTTTTCATCTAATGAAATTATTTCAGTCAGCTGGATCTTTCTTCTTCAAAGCAAAAAGATTTTATCTTCAAATACAAGAACTTTTCGTGGTTTTGTTGATTTTCAGCAAATGAACAGATTTCAGCGAGCAAGAAGTTTTTTCTTTATTAGCGTAAGATTTTATCTTAAAATACAAGAACGTTTCGTGGTTTTGATGGTTTTCAGCAAATGAACATATTTCAGCGAGCTGGAAGTTTTTTCCTTAATAGAGTAAGATTTTATCTTAAAATACAAGAACTTTTCGTGGTTCTTGTCAATTTTTGTTGGTTTTCATCTAATGAACTTATTTCAGTCAGCTAGATCTTTCTTCTTCAAAGCAAAAAGATTTTATCTTCAAATACAAGAACTTTTCGTGGTTTTGTTGGTTTTCAGCAAATGAACAGATTTCAGCGAGCAAGAAGTTTTTTCTTTCATAGCGTAAGATTTTATCTTAAAATACAAGAACTTTTCGTGGTTCTTGTCAATTTTTGTTGGTTTTCATCTAATCAACTTATTTCAGTCAGCTAGATCTTTCTTCTTCAAAGCAAAAAGATTTTATCTTCAAATACAATAACTTTTCGTGGTTTTGTTGGTTTTCAGCAAATGAACATACTTCAGCGAGCCAGAAGTTTTTTCTTTAAAAGCGTAAGATATTATCTTCAAATACAAGAAGTTTTCGTGGTTCTTATCAATTTTTGTTGGTTTTCATCTAATGAAATTATTTCAGTCAGCTGGATCTTTCTTCTTCAAAGCAAAAAGATTTTATCTTCAAATACAAGAAGTTTTCGTGGTTTTGTTGATTTTCAGCAAATGAACAGATTTCAGCGAGCAAGAAGTTTTTTCTTTATTAGCGTAAGATTTAATCTTAAAATACAAGAACTTTTCGTGGTTCTTGTCAATTTTTGTTGGTTTCCATCTAATGAACTTATTTCAGTCAGCTGGATCTTTCTTCTTCAAAGCAAAAAGATTTTATCTTCAAATACAAGAACTTTTCGTGGTTTTGTTGGTTTTCAGCAAATGGACATATTTCAGTGAGCTGGGAGTTTTTTCCTTAATAGCGTAAGATTTTATCATAAAATACAAGAACTTTTCGTGGTTCTTGTCAATTTTTGTTGGTTTTCATCTAATGAACTTATTTCAGTCAGCTGGATCTTTCTTCTTCAAAGCAAAAAGATTTTATCTTCAAATACAAGAACTTTTCGTGGTTTTGTTGGTTTTCAGCAAATGAACATATTTCAGCGAGCTGGGAGTTTTTTCTTTAATAGCGTAAGATTTTATCTTAAAATACAAGAACTTTTCGTGTTTCTTGTCAATTTTTGTTGGTTTTCATCTAATCAACTTATTTCAGTCAGCCAGATCTTTCTTCTTCAAAGCAAAAAGATTTTATCTTCAAATACAAGAACTTTTCGTGGTTTTGATGGTTTTCAGCAAATGAACATATTTCAGCGAGCTGGAAGTTTTTTCCTGAATAGCGTAAGATTTTATCTTAAAATACAAGAACTTTTCGTGGTTCTTGTCAATTTTTGTTGGTTTCCATCTCATGAACGTATTTCAGTCAGCTGGATCTTTCTTCTTCAAAGCAAAAAGATTTTATCTTCAAATACAAGAACTTTTCGTGGTTTTGTTGGTTTTCAGCAAATGGACATATTTCAGTGAGCAAGAAGTTTTTTCTTTATTAGCGTAAGATTTTATCTTAAAATACAAGAACTTTTCGTGGTTTTGATGGTTTTCAGCAAATGAACATATTTCAGCGAGCTGGAAGTTTTTTCCTTAATAGAGTAAGATTTTATCTTAAAATACAAGAACTTTTCGTGGTTCTTGTCAATTTTTGTTGGTTTTCATCTAATGAACTTATTTCAGTCAGCAAGATCTTTCTTCTTCAAAGCAAAAAGATTTTATCTTCAAATACAAGAACTTTTCGTGGTTTTGTTGGTTTTCAGCAAATGAACAGATTTCAGCGAGCAAGAAGTTTTTTCTTTAATAGCGTAAGATTTTATCTTAAAATACAAGAACTTTTCGTGGTTCTTGTCAATTTTTGTTGGTTTTCATCTAATCAACTTATTTCAGTCAGCTAGATCTTTCTTCTTCAAAGCAAAAGGATTTTATCTTCAAATACAAGAACTTTTCGTGGTTTTGATGGTTTTCAGCAAATGAACATATTTCAGCGAGCTGGAAGTTTTTTCCTTAATAGCGTAAGATTTAATCTTAAAATACAAGAACTTTTCGTGGTTCTTGTCAATTTTTGTTGGTTTCCATCTGATGAACTTATTTCAGTCAGCTGGATCTTTCTTCTTCAAAGCAAAAAGATTTTATCTTCAAATACAAGAACTTTTCGTGGTTTTGTTGGTTTTCAGCAAATGGACATATTTCAGTGAGCTGGGAGTTTTTTCCTTAATAGCGTAAGATTTTATCTTAAAATACAAGAACTTTTCGTGGTTCTTGTCAATTTTTGTTGGTTTTCATCTAATGAACTTATTTCAGTCAGCTGGATCTTTCTTCTTCAAAGCAAAAAGATTTTATCTTCAAATACAAGAACTTTTCGTGGTTTTGTTGGTTTTCAGCAAATGAACATATTTCAGCGAGCTGGGAGTTTTTTCTTTAATAGCGTAAGATTTTATCTTAAAATACAAGAACTTTTCGTGTTTCCTGTCAATTTTTGTTGGTTTTCATCGAATCAACTTATTTCAGTCAGCCAGATCTTTCTTCTTCAAAGCAAAAAGATTTTATCTTCAAATACAAGAACTTTTCGTGGTTTTGTTGGTTTTCAACAAATGAACAGATTTCAGCGAGCAAGAAGTTTTTTCTTTAATAGCGGAAGATTTTATCTTAAAATACAAGAACTTTTCGTGGTTCTTGTCAATTTTTGTTGGTTTTCATCTAATGAACTTATTTCAGTCAGCTGGATCTTTCTTCTTCAAAGCAAAAGGATTTTATCTTCAAATAAAAGAACTTTTCGTGGTTTTGTTGGTTTTCAGCAAATGAACAGATTTCAGCGAGCAAGAAGTTTTTTCTTTAATAGCGTAAGATTTTATCTAAAAATACAAGAACTTTTCGTGGTTCTTGTCAATTTTTGTTGGTTTTCATCTAATGAACTTATTTCAGTCAGCTGGATCTTTCTTCTTCAAAGCAAAGAGATTTTATCTTCAAATACAAGAACTTTTCGTGCTTTTGTTGGTTTTCAGCAAATGAACAGATTTCAGCGAGCAAGAAGTTTTTTCTTTAATAGCGTAAGATTTTATCTTAAAATACAAGAACTTTTCGTGGTTCTTGTCAATTTTTGTTGGTTTTCATCTCATCAACTTATTTCAGTCAGCGAGATGTTTCTTCTTCAAAGCAAAAGGATTTTATCTTCAAATACAAGAACTTTTCGTGGTTTTGATGGTTTTCAGCAAATGAACATATTTCAGCGAGCTGGAAGTTTTTTCCTTAATAGCGTAAGATTTAATCTTAAAATACAAGAACTTTTCGTGGTTCTTGTCAATTTTTGTTGGTTTCCATCTGATGAACTTATTTCAGTCAGCTGGATCTTTCTTCTTCAAAGCAAAAAGATTTTATCTTCAAATACAAGAACTTTTCGTGGTTTTGTTGGTTTTCAGCAAATGGACATATTTCAGTGAGCTGGGAGTTTTTTCCTTAATAGCGTAAGATTTTATCTTAAAATACAAGAACTTTTCGTGGTTCTTGTCAATTTTTGTTGGTTTTCATCTAATGAACTTATTTCAGTCAGCTGGATCTTTCTTCTTCAAAGCAAAAAGATTTTATCTTCAAATACAAGAACTTTTCGTGGTTTTGTTGGTTTTCAGCAAATGAACATATTTCAGCGAGCTGGGAGTTTTTTCTTTAATAGCGTAAGATTTTATCTTAAAATACAAGAACTTTTCGTGTTTCCTGTCAATTTTTGTTGGTTTTCATCGAATCAACTTATTTCAGTCAGCCAGATCTTTCTTCTTCAAAGCAAAAAGATTTTATCTTCAAATACAAGAACTTTTCGTGGTTTTGATGGTTTTCAGCAAATGAACATATTTCAGCGAGCTGGAAGTTTTTTCCTTAATAGCGTAAGATTTTATCTTAAAATACAAGAACTTTTCGTGGTTCTTGTCAATTTTTGTTGGTTTTCATCTAATGAACTTATTTCAGTCAGCTAGATCTTTCTTCTTCAAAGCAAAAAGATTTTATCTTCAAATACAAGAACTTTTCGTGGTTTTGTTGGTTTTCAACAAATGAACAGATTTCAGCGAGCAAGAAGTTTTTTCTTTAATAGCGGAAGATTTTATCTTAAAATACAAGAACTTTTCGTGGTTCTTGTCAATTTTTGTTGGTTTTCATCTAATGAACTTATTTCAGTCAGCTGGATCTTTCTTCTTCAAAGCAAAAGGATTTTATCTTCAAATAAAAGAACTTTTCGTGGTTTTGTTGGTTTTCAGCAAATGAACAGATTTCAGCGAGCAAGAAGTTTTTTCTTTAATAGCGTAAGATTTTATCTAAAAATACAAGAACTTTTCGTGGTTCTTGTCAATTTTTGTTGGTTTTCATCTAATGAACTTATTTCAGTCAGCTGGATCTTTCTTCTTCAAAGCAAAGAGATTTTATCTTCAAATACAAGAACTTTTCGTGCTTTTGTTGGTTTTCAGCAAATGAACAGATTTCAGCGAGCAAGAAGTTTTTTCTTTAATAGCGTAAGATTTTATCTTAAAATACAAGAACTTTTCGTGGTTCTTGTCAATTTTTGTTGGTTTTCATCTCATCAACTTATTTCGGTCAGCTAGATGTTTCTTCTTCAAAGCAAAAGGATTTTATCTTCAAATACAAGAACTTTTCGTGGTTTTGATGGTTTTCAGCAAATGAACATATTTCAGCGAGCTGGAAGTTTTTTCCTTAATAGCGTAAGATTTAATCTTAAAATACAAGAACTTTTCGTGGTTCTTGTCAATTTTTGTTGGTTTTCATCGAATGAACTTATTTCAGTCAGCTGGATCTTTCTTCTTCAAAGCAAAAAGATTTTATCTTCAAATACAAGAACTTTTCGTGGTTTTGTTGGTTTTCAGCAAATGAACATATTTCAGCGAGCTGGGAGTTTTTTCTTTAATAGCGTAAGATTTTATCTTAAAATACAAGAACTTTTCGTGGTTCTTGTCAATTTTTGTTGGTTTTCATCCAATGAACTTACTTCAGTAAGCGAGATCTTTCTTCTTCAAAGCAAAAAGATTTTATCTTCAAATACAAGAACTTTTCGTGGTTTTGTTGGTTTTCAGCAAATGAACATATTTCAGCGAGCTGGGAGTTTTTACTTTAATAGCGTAAGATTTTATCTTAAAATACAAGAACTTTTCGTGCTTCTTGTCAATTTTTGTTGGTTTTCATCTGATGAACTTATTTCAGTCAGCTAGATCTTTCTTCTTCAAAGCAAAAAGATTTTATCTTCAAATACAAGAACTTTTCGTGGTTTTGATGGTTTTCAGCAAATGAACATATTTCAGCGAGCTGGGAGTTTTTACTTTAATAGCGTAAGATTTTATCTTAAAATACAAGAACTTTTCGTGCTTCTTGTCAATTTTTGTTGGTTTTCATCTAATCAACTTATTTCAGTCAGCCAGATCTTTCTTCTTCAAAGCAAAAAGATTTTATCTTCAAATACAAGAACTTTTCGTGGTTTTGATGGTTTTCAGCAAATGAACATATTTCAGCGAGCTGGAAGTTTTTTCCTGAATAGCGTAAGATTTTATCTTAAAATACAAGAACTTTTCGTGGTTCTTGTCAATTTTTGTTGGTTTCCATCTCATGAACGTATTTCAGTCAGCTGGATCTTTCTTCTTCAAAGCAAAAAGATTTTATCTTCAAATACAAGAACTTTTCGTGGTTTTGTTGGTTTTCAGCAAATGGACATATTTCAGTGAGCAAGAAGTTTTTTCTTTATTAGCGTAAGATTTTATCTTAAAATACAAGAACTTTTCGTGGTTTTGATGGTTTTCAGCAAATGAACATATTTCAGCGAGCTGGAAGTTTTTTCCTTAATAGAGTAAGATTTTATCTTAAAATACAAGAACTTTTCGTGGTTCTTGTCAATTTTTGTTGGTTTTCATCTAATGAACTTATTTCAGTCAGCAAGATCTTTCTTCTTCAAAGCAAAAAGATTTTATCTTCAAATACAAGAACTTTTCGTGGTTTTGTTGGTTTTCAGCAAATGAACAGATTTCAGCGAGCAAGAAGTTTTTTCTTTAATAGCGTAAGATTTTATCTTAAAATACAAGAACTTTTCGTGGTTCTTGTCAATTTTTGTTGGTTTTCATCTAATCAACTTATTTCAGTCAGCTAGATCTTTCTTCTTCAAAGCAAAAGGATTTTATCTTCAAATACAAGAACTTTTCGTGGTTTTGATGGTTTTCAGCAAATGAACATATTTCAGCGAGCTGGAAGTTTTTTCCTTAATAGCGTAAGATTTTATCTTAAAATACAAGAACTTTTCGTGGTTATTGTCAATTTTTGTTGGTTTCCATCTGATGAACTTATTTCAGTCAGCTGGATCTTTCTTCTTCAAAGCAAAAAGATTTTATCTTCAAATACAAGAACTTTTCGTGGTTTTGTTGGTTTTCAGCAAATGGACATATTTCAGTGAGCTGGGAGTTTTTTCCTTAATAGCGTAAGATTTTATCTTAAAATACAAGAACTTTTCGTGGTTCTTGTCAATTTTTGTTGGTTTTCATCTAATGAACTTATTTCAGTCAGCTGGATCTTTCTTCTTCAAAGCAAAAAGATTTTATCTTCAAATACAAGAACTTTTCGTGGTTTTGTTGGTTTTCAGCAAATGAACATATTTCAGCGAGCTGGGAGTTTTTTCTTTAATAGCGTAAGATTTTATCTTAAAATACAAGAACTTTTCGTGTTTCCTGTCAATTTTTGTTGGTTTTCATCGAATCAACTTATTTCAGTCAGCCAGATCTTTCTTCTTCAAAGCAAAAAGATTTTATCTTCAAATACAAGAACTTTTCGTGGTTTTGTTGGTTTTCAACAAATGAACAGATTTCAGCGAGCAAGAAGTTTTTTCTTTAATAGCGGAAGATTTTATCTTAAAATACAAGAACTTTTCGTGGTTCTTGTCAATTTTTGTTGGTTTTCATCTAATGAACTTATTTCAGTCAGCTGGATCTTTCTTCTTCAAAGCAAAAGGATTTTATCTTCAAATAAAAGAACTTTTCGTGGTTTTGTTGGTTTTCAGCAAATGAACAGATTTCAGCGAGCAAGAAGTTTTTTCTTTAATAGCGTAAGATTTTATCTAAAAATACAAGAACTTTTCGTGGTTCTTGTCAATTTTTGTTGGTTTTCATCTAATGAACTTATTTCAGTCAGCTGGATCTTTCTTCTTCAAAGCAAAGAGATTTTATCTTCAAATACAAGAACTTTTCGTGCTTTTGTTGGTTTTCAGCAAATGAACAGATTTCAGCGAGCAAGAAGTTTTTTCTTTAATAGCGTAAGATTTTATCTTAAAATACAAGAACTTTTCGTGGTTCTTGTCAATTTTTGTTGGTTTTCATCTCATCAACTTATTTCAGTCAGCGAGATGTTTCTTCTTCAAAGCAAAAGGATTTTATCTTCAAATACAAGAACTTTTCGTGGTTTTGATGGTTTTCAGCAAATGAACATATTTCAGCGAGCTGGAAGTTTTTTCCTTAATAGCGTAAGATTTAATCTTAAAATACAAGAACTTTTCGTGGTTCTTGTCAATTTTTGTTGGTTTCCATCTGATGAACTTATTTCAGTCAGCTGGATCTTTCTTCTTCAAAGCAAAAAGATTTTATCTTCAAATACAAGAACTTTTCGTGGTTTTGTTGGTTTTCAGCAAATGGACATATTTCAGTGAGCTGGGAGTTTTTTCCTTAATAGCGTAAGATTTTATCTTAAAATACAAGAACTTTTCGTGGTTCTTGTCAATTTTTGTTGGTTTTCATCTAATGAACTTATTTCAGTCAGCTGGATCTTTCTTCTTCAAAGCAAAAAGATTTTATCTTCAAATACAAGAACTTTTCGTGGTTTTGTTGGTTTTCAGCAAATGAACATATTTCAGCGAGCTGGGAGTTTTTTCTTTAATAGCGTAAGATTTTATCTTAAAATACAAGAACTTTTCGTGTTTCCTGTCAATTTTTGTTGGTTTTCATCGAATCAACTTATTTCAGTCAGCCAGATCTTTCTTCTTCAAAGCAAAAAGATTTTATCTTCAAATACAAGAACTTTTCGTGGTTTTGATGGTTTTCAGCAAATGAACATATTTCAGCGAGCTGGAAGTTTTTTCCTTAATAGCGTAAGATTTTATCTTAAAATACAAGAACTTTTCGTGGTTCTTGTCAATTTTTGTTGGTTTTCATCTAATGAACTTATTTCAGTCAGCTAGATCTTTCTTCTTCAAAGCAAAAAGATTTTATCTTCAAATACAAGAACTTTTCGTGGTTTTGTTGGTTTTCAACAAATGAACAGATTTCAGCGAGCAAGAAGTTTTTTCTTTAATAGCGGAAGATTTTATCTTAAAATACAAGAACTTTTCGTGGTTCTTGTCAATTTTTGTTGGTTTTCATCTAATGAACTTATTTCAGTCAGCTGGATCTTTCTTCTTCAAAGCAAAAGGATTTTATCTTCAAATAAAAGAACTTTTCGTGGTTTTGTTGGTTTTCAGCAAATGAACAGATTTCAGCGAGCAAGAAGTTTTTTCTTTAATAGCGTAAGATTTTATCTAAAAATACAAGAACTTTTCGTGGTTCTTGTCAATTTTTGTTGGTTTTCATCTAATGAACTTATTTCAGTCAGCTGGATCTTTCTTCTTCAAAGCAAAGAGATTTTATCTTCAAATACAAGAACTTTTCGTGCTTTTGTTGGTTTTCAGCAAATGAACAGATTTCAGCGAGCAAGAAGTTTTTTCTTTAATAGCGTAAGATTTTATCTTAAAATACAAGAACTTTTCGTGGTTCTTGTCAATTTTTGTTGGTTTTCATCTCATCAACTTATTTCAGTCAGCTAGATGTTTCTTCTTCAAAGCAAAAGGATTTTATCTTCAAATACAAGACCTTTTCGTGGTTTTGATGGTTTTCAGCAAATGAACATATTTCAGCGAGCTGGAAGTTTTTTCCTTAATAGCGTAAGATTTAATCTTAAAATACAAGAACTTTTCGTGGTTCTTGTCAATTTTTGTTGGTTTTCATCGAATGAACTTATTTCAGTCAGCTGGATCTTTCTTCTTCAAAGCAAAAAGATTTTATCTTCAAATACAAGAACTTTTCGTGGTTTTGTTGGTTTTCAGCAAATGAACATATTTCAGCGAGCTGGGAGTTTTTTCTTTAATAGCGTAAGATTTTATCTTAAAATACAAGAACTTTTCGTGGTTCTTGTCAATTTTTGTTGGTTTTCATCCAATGAACTTACTTCAGTAAGCGAGATCTTTCTTCTTCAAAGCAAAAAGATTTTATCTTCAAATACAAGAACTTTTCGTGGTTTTGTTGGTTTTCAGCAAATGAACATATTTCAGCGAGCTGGGAGTTTTTACTTTAATAGCGTAAGATTTTATCTTAAAATACAAGAACTTTTCGTGCTTCTTGTCAATTTTTGTTGGTTTTCATCTGATGAACTTATTTCAGTCAGCTAGATCTTTCTTCTTCAAAGCAAAAAGATTTTATCTTCAAATACAAGAACTTTTCGTGGTTTTGTTGGTTTTCAGCAAATGAACAGATTTCAGTGAGCAAGAAGTTTTTTTTTAATAGCGTAAGATTTTATCTTAAAATACAAGAACTTTTCGTGTTTCTTGTCAATTTTTGTTGGTTTTCATCTAATCAACTTATTTCAGTCAGCCAGATCTTTCTTCTTCAAAGCAAAAAGATTTTATCTTCAAATACAAGAACTTTTCGTGGTTTTGATGGTTTTCAGCAAATGAACATATTTCAGCGAGTGGAAGTTTTTTCCTTAATAGCGTAAGATTTAATCTTAAAATACAAGAACTTTTCGTGGTTCTTGTCAATTTTTGTTGGTTTTCATCTAATCAACTTATTTCAGTCAGCTAGATCTTTCTTCTTCAAAGCAAAAGGATTTTATCTTCAAATACAAGAACTTTTCGTGGTTTTGATGGTTTTCAGCAAATGAACATATTTCAGCGAGCTGGAAGTTTTTTCCTTAATAGCGTAAGATTTAATCTTAAAATACAAGAACTTTTCGTGGTTCTTGTCAATTTTTGTTGGTTTCCATCTGATGAACTTATTTCAGTCAGCTGGATCTTTCTTCTTCAAAGCAAAAAGATTTTATCTTCAAATACAAGAACTTTTCGTGGTTTTGTTGGTTTTCAGCAAATGGACATATTTCAGTGAGCTGGGAGTTTTTTCCTTAATAGCGTAAGATTTTATCTTAAAATACAAGAACTTTTCGTGGTTCTTGTCAATTTTTGTTGGTTTTCATCTAATGAACTTATTTCAGTCAGCTGGATCTTTCTTCTTCAAAGCAAAAAGATTTTATCTTCAAATACAAGAACTTTTCGTGGTTTTGTTGGTTTTCAGCAAATGAACATATTTCAGCGAGCTGGGAGTTTTTTCTTTAATAGCGTAAGATTTTATCTTAAAATACAAGAACTTTTCGTGTTTCTTGTCAATTTTTGTTGGTTTTCATCGAATCAACTTATTTCAGTCAGCCAGATCTTTCTTCTTCAAAGCAAAAAGATTTTATCTTCAAATACAAGAACTTTTCGTGGTTTTGATGGTTTTCAGCAAATGAACATATTTCAGCGAGCTGGAAGTTTTTTCCTTAATAGCGTAAGATTTTATCTTAAAATACAAGAACTTTTCGTGGTTCTTGTCAATTTTTGTTGGTTTTCATCTAATGAACTTATTTCAGTCAGCTAGATCTTTCTTCTTCAAAGCAAAAAGATTTTATCTTCAAATACAAGAACTTTTCGTGGTTTTGTTGGTTTTCAACAAATGAACAGATTTCAGCGAGCAAGAAGTTTTTTCTTTAATAGCGGAAGATTTTATCTTAAAATACAAGAACTTTTCGTGGTTCTTGTCAATTTTTGTTGGTTTTCATCTAATGAACTTATTTCAGTCAGCTGGATCTTTCTTCTTCAAAGCAAAAGGATTTTATCTTCAAATAAAAGAACTTTTCGTGGTTTTGTTGGTTTTCAGCAAATGAACAGATTTCAGCGAGCAAGAAGTTTTTTCTTTAATAGCGTAAGATTTTATCTAAAAATACAAGAACTTTTCGTGGTTCTTGTCAATTTTTGTTGGTTTTCATCTAATGAACTTATTTCAGTCAGCTGGATCTTTCTTCTTCAAAGCAAAGAGATTTTATCTTCAAATACAAGAACTTTTCGTGCTTTTGTTGGTTTTCAGCAAATGAACAGATTTCAGCGAGCAAGAAATTTTTTCTTTAATAGCGTAAGATTTTATCTTAAAATACAAGAACTTTTCGTGGTTCTTGTCAATTTTTGTTGGTTTTCATCTCATCAACTTATTTCAGTCAGCTAGATGTTTCTTCTTCAAAGCAAAAGGATTTTATCTTCAAATACAAGAACTTTTCGTGGTTTTGATGGTTTTCAGCAAATGAACATATTTCAGCGAGCTGGAAGTTTTTTCCTTAATAGCGTAAGATTTAATCTTAAAATACAAGAACTTTTCGTGGTTCTTGTCAATTTTTGTTGGTTTTCATCGAATGAACTTATTTCAGTCAGCTGGATCTTTCTTCTTCAAAGCAAAAAGATTTTATCTTCAAATACAAGAACTTTTCGTGGTTTTGTTGGTTTTCAGCAAATGAACATATTTCAGCGAGCTGGGAGTTTTTTCTTTAATAGCGTAAGATTTTATCTTAAAATACAAGAACTTTTCGTGGTTCTTGTCAATTTTTGTTGGTTTTCATCCAATGAACTTACTTCAGTAAGCGAGATCTTTCTTCTTCAAAGCAAAAAGATTTTATCTTCAAATACAAGAACTTTTCGTGGTTTTGTTGGTTTTCAGCAAATGAACATATTTCAGCGAGCTGGGAGTTTTTACTTAAATAGCGTAAGATTTTATCTTAAAATACAAGAACTTTTCGTGCTTCTTGTCAATTTTTGTTGGTTTTCATCTGATGAACTTATTTCAGTCAGCTAGATCTTTCTTCTTCAAAGCAAAAAGATTTTATCTTCAAATACAAGAACTTTTCGTGGTTTTGTTGGTTTTCAGCAAATGAACAGATTTCAGCGAGCAAGAAGTTTTTTTTTAATAGCGTAAGATTTTATCTTAAAATACAAGAACTTTTCGTGTTTCTTGTCAATTTTTGTTGGTTTTCATCGAATCAACTTATTTCAGTCAGCCAGATCTTTCTTCTTCAAAGCAAAAAGATTTTATCTTCAAATACAAGAACTTTTCGTGGTTTTGATGGTTTTCAGCAAATGAACATATTTCAGCGAGCTGGAAGTTTTTTCCTTAATAGCGTAAGATTTAATCTTAAAATACAAGAACTTTTCGTGGTTTTTGTCAATTTTTGTTGGTTTTCATCCAATGAACTTATTTCAGTCAGCGAGATCTTTCTTCTTCAAAGCAAAAAGATTTTATCTTAAAATACAAGAACTTTTCGTGGTTCTTGTCAATTTTTGTTGGTTTTCATCCAATGAACTTATTTCAGTCAGCAAGATCTTTCTTCTTCAAAGCAAAAGGATTTTATCTTCAAATAAAAGAACTTTTCGTGGTTTTGTTGGTTTTCAGCAAATGAACAGATTTCAGCGAGCAAGAAGTTTTTTCTTTAATAGCGTAAGATTTTATCTTAAAATACAAGAACTTTTCGTGGTTCTTGTCAATTTTTGTTGGTTTTCATCTAATGAAATTATTTCAGTCAGCTGGATCTTTCTTCTTCAAAGCAAAAAGATTTTATCTTCAAACACAAGAACTTTTCGTGGTTTTGATGGTTTTCAGCAAATGAACATATTTCAGCGAGCTGGAAGTTTTTTCCTTAATAGAGTAAGATTTTATCTTAAAATACAAGAACTTTTCGTGTTTCTTGGCAATTTTTGTTGGTTTTCATCTAATGAACTTATTTCAGTCAGCTAGATCTTTCTTCTTCAAAGCAAAAAGATTTTATCTTCAAACACAAGAACTTTTCGTGGTTTTGTTGGTTTTCAGCAAATGAACAGATTTCAGCGAGCAAGAAGTTTTTTTTTAATAGCGTAAGATTTTATCTTAAAATACAAGAACTTTTCGTGTTTCTTGTCAATTTTTGTTGGTTTTCATCTAATGAACTTATTTCAGTCAGCTGGATCTTTCTTCTTCAAAGCAAAAAGATTTTATCTTCAAATACAAGAACTTTTCGTGGTTTTGTTGGTTTTCAGCAAATGGACATATTTCAGCGAGCTGGGAGTTTTTTCCTTAATAGCGTAAGATTTTATCTTAAAATACAAGAACTTTTCGTGGTTCTTGTCAATTTTTGTTGGTTTTCATCCAATGAACTTATTTCAGTCAGCTAGATCTTTCTTCTTCAAAGCAAAAAGATTTTATCTTCAAATACAAGAACTTTTCGTGGTTTTGTTGGTTTTCAGCAAATGAACATATTTCAGCGAGCTGGGAGTTTTTACTTTAATAGCGTAAGATTTTATCTTAAAATACAAGAACTTTTCGTGTTTCTTGGCAATTTTTGTTGGTTTTCATCTAATGAACTTATTTCAGTCAGCTAGATCTTTCTTCTTCAAAGCAAAAAGATTTTATCTTCAAACACAAGAACTTTTCGTGGTTTTGTTGGTTTTCAGCAAATGAACAGATTTCAGCGAGCAAGAAGTTTTTTTTTAATAGCGTAAGATTTTATCTTAAAATACAAGAACTTTTCGTGTTTCTTGTCAATTTTTGTTGGTTTTCATCTAATGAACTTATTTCAGTCAGCTGGATCTTTCTTCTTCAAAGCAAAAAGATTTTATCTTCAAATACAAGAACTTTTCGTGGTTTTGTTGGTTTTCAGCAAATGGACATATTTCCGCGAGCTGGGAGTTTTTTCCTTAATAGCGTAAGATTTTATCTTAAAATACAAGAACTTTTCGTGGTTCTTGTCAATTTTTGTTGGTTTTCATCCAATGAACTTATTTCAGTCAGCCAGATCTTTCTTCTTCAAAGCAAAAAGATTTTATCTTCAAATACAAGAACTTTTCGTGGTTTTGTTGGTTTTCAGCAAATGAACATATTTCAGCGAGCTGGGAGTTTTTACTTTAATAGCGTAAGATTTTATCTTAAAATACAAGAACTTTTCGTGTTTCTTCGCAATTTTTGTTGGTTTTCATCTAATGAACTTATTTCAGTCAGCTAGATCTTTCTTCTTCAAAGCAAAAAGATTTTATCTTCAAACACAAGAACTTTTCGTGGTTTTGTTGGTTTTCAGCAAATGAACAGATTTCAGCGAGCAAGAAGTTTTTTTTTAATAGCGTAAGATTTTATCTTAAAATACAAGAACTTTTCGTGTTTCTTGTCAATTTTTGTTGGTTTTCATCTAATGAACTTATTTCAGTCAGCTGGATCTTTCTTCTTCAAAGCAAAAAGATTTTATCTTCAAATACAAGAACTTTTCGTGGTTTTGTTGGTTTTCAGCAAATGGACATATTTCAGCGAGCTGGGAGTTTTTTCCTTAATAGCGTAAGATTTTATCTTAAAATACAAGAACTTTTCGTGGTTCTTGTCAATTTTTGTTGGTTTTCATCTAATGAACTTATTTCAGTCAGCTGGATCTTTCTTCTTCAAAGCAAAAAGATTTTATCTTCAAATACAAGAACTTTTCGTGGTTTTGTTGGTTTTCAGCAAATGAACATATTTCAGCGAGCTGGGAGTTTTTTCTTTAATAGCGTAAGATTTTATCTTAAAATGCAAGAACTTTTCGTGGTTCTTGTCAATTTTTGTTGGTTTTCATCCAATGAACTTATTTCAGTCAGCTAGATCTTTCTTCTTCAAAGCAAAAAGATTTTATCTTCAAATACAAGAACTTTTCGTGGTTTTGTTGGTTTTCAGCAAATGAACATATTTCAGCGAGCTGGGAGTTTTTACTTTCATAGCGTAAGATTTTATCTTAAAATACAAGAACTTTTCGTGTTTCTTGGCAATTTTTGTTGGTTTTCATCTAATGAACTTATTTCAGTCAGCTAGATCTTTCTTCTTCAAAGCAAAAAGATTTTATCTTCAAACGCAAGAACTTTTCGTGCTTTTGTTGGTTTTCAGCAAATGAACAGATTTCAGCGAGCAAGAAGTTTTTTTTTAATAGCGTAAGATTTTATCTTAAAATACAAGAACTTTTCGTGTTTCTTGTCAATTTTTGTTGGTTTTCATCTAATGAACTTATTTCAGTCAGCTGGATCTTTCTTCTTCAAAGCAAAAAGATTTTATCTTCAAATACAAGAACTTTTCGTGGTTTTGTTGGTTTTCAGCAAATGAACATATTTCAGCGAGCTGGGAGTTTTTTCTTTAATAGCGTGAGATTTCATCTTAAAATGCAAGAACTTTTCGTGGTTCTTGTCAATTTTTGTTGGTTTTCATCTAATGAACTTATTTCAGTCAGCGAGATCTTTCTTCTTCAAAGCAAAAAGATTTTATCTTCAAATACAAGAACTTTTCGTGGTTTTGTTGGTTTTCAGCAAATGAATAGATTTCAGCGAGCAAGAAGTTTTTTTTTAATAGCGTAAGATTTTATCTTAAAATACAAGAACTTTTCGTGTTTCTTGTCAATTTTTGTTGGTTTTCATCGAATCAACTTATTTCAGTCAGCCAGATCTTTCTTCTTCAAAGCAAAAAGATTTTATCTTCAAATACAAGAACTTTTCGTGGTTTTGATGGTTTTCAGCAAATGAACATATTTCAGCGAGCTGGAAGTTTTTTCCTCAATAGCGTAAGATTTTATCTTAAAATACAAGAACTTTTCGTGGTTCTTGTCAATTTTTGTTGGTTTTCATCTAATGAACTTATTTCAGTCAGCTGGATCTTTCTTCTTCAAAGCAAAAAGATTTTATCTTCAAATACAAGAACTTTTCGTGGTTTTGTTGGTTTTCAGCAAATGAACATATTTCAGCGAGCTGGGAGTTTTTTCTTTAATAGCGTAAGATTTTATCTTAAAATGCAAGAACTTTTCGTGGTTCTTGTCAATTTTTGTTGGTTTTCATCCAATGAACTTATTTCAGTCAGCTAGATCTTTCTTCTTCAAAGCAAAAAGATTTTATCTTCAAATACAAGAACTTTTCGTGGTTTTGTTGGTTTTCAGCAAATGAACATATTTCAGCGAGCTGGGAGTTTTTACTTTAATAGCGTAAGATTTTATCTTAAAATACAAGAACTTTTCGTGTTTCTTGGCAATTTTTGTTGGTTTTCATCTAATGAACTTATTTCAGTCAGCTAGATCTTTCTTCTTCAAAGCAAAAAGATTTTATCTTCAAACACAAGAACTTTTCGTGGTTTTGTTGGTTTTCAGCAAATGAACAGATTTCAGCGAGCAAGAAGTTTTTTTTTAATAGCGTAAGATTTTATCTTAAAATACAAGAACTTTTCGTGTTTCTTGTCAATTTTTGTTGGTTTTCATCTAATGAACTTATTTCAGTCAGCTGGATCTTTCTTCTTCAAAGCAAAAAGATTTTATCTTCAAATACAAGAACTTTTCGTGGTTTTGTTGGTTTTCAGCAAATGGACATATTTCAGCGAGCTGGGAGTTTTTTCCTTAATAGCGTAAGATTTTATCTTAAAATACAAGAACTTTTCGTGGTTCTTGTCAATTTTTGTTGGTTTTCATCCAATGAACTTATTTCAGTCAGCTAGATCTTTCTTCTTCAAAGCAAAAAGATTTTATCTTCAAATACAAGAACTTTTCGTGGTTTTGTTGGTTTTCAGCAAATGAACATATTTCAGCGAGCTGGGAGTTTTTACTTTAATAGCGTAAGATTTTATCTTAAAATACAAGAACTTTTCGTGTTTCTTGGCAATTTTTGTTGGTTTTCATCTAATGAACTTATTTCAGTCAGCTAGATCTTTCTTCTTCAAAGCAAAAAGATTTTATCTTCAAACACAAGAACTTTTCGTGGTTTTGTTGGTTTTCAGCAAATGAACAGATTTCAGTGAGCAAGAAGTTTTTTTTTAATAGCGTAAGATTTTATCTGAAAATACAAGAACTTTTCGTGTTTCTTGTCAATTTTTGTTGGTTTTCATCTAATGAACTTATTTCAGTCAGCTGGATCTTTCTTCTTCAAAGCAAAAAGATTTTATCTTCAAATACAAGAACTTTTCGTGGTTTTGTTGGTTTTCAGCAAATGGACATATTTCCGCGAGCTGGGAGTTTTTTCCTTAATAGCGTAAGATTTTATCTTAAAATACAAGAACTTTTCGTGTTTCTTGTCAATTTTTGTTGGTTTTCATCTAATGAACTTATTTCAGTCAGCTAGATCTTTCTTCTTCAAAGCAAAAAGATTTTATCTTCAAACACAAGAACTTTTCGTGGTTTTGTTGGTTTTCAGCAAATGGACATATTTCAGCGAGCTGGGAGTTTTTTCCTTAATAGCGTAAGATTTTATCTTAAAATACAAGACCTTTTCGTGGTTCTTGTCAATTTTTGTTGGTTTTCATCTAATGAACTTATTTCAGTCAGCTGGATCTTTCTTCTTCAAAGCAAAAAGATTTTATCTTCAAATACAAGAACTTTTCGTGGTTTTGTTGGTTTTCAGCAAATGAACATATTTCAGCGAGCTGGGAGTTTTTTCTTTCATAGCGTAAGATTTTATCTTAAAATGCAAGAACTTTTCGTGGTTCTTGTCAATTTTTGTTGGTTTTCATCCAATGAACTTATTTCAGTCAGCTAGATCTTTCTTCTTCAAAGCAAAAAGATTTTATCTTCAAATACAAGAACTTTTCGTGGTTTTGTTGGTTTTCAGCAAATGAACATATTTCAGCGAGCTGGGAGTTTTTACTTTAATAGCGTAAGATTTTATCTTAAAATACAAGAACTTTTCGTGTTTCTTGGCAATTTTTGTTGGTTTTCATCTAATGAACTTATTTCAGTCAGCTAGATCTTTCTTCTTCAAAGCAAAAAGATTTTATCTTCAAACGCAAGAACTTTTCGTGGTTTTGTTGGTTTTCAGCAAATGAACAGATTTCAGCGAGCAAGAAGTTTTTTTTTAATAGCGTAAGATTTTATCTTAAAATACAAGAACTTTTCGTGTTTCTTGTCAATTTTTGTTGGTTTTCATCTAATGAACTTATTTCAGTCAGCTGGATCTTTCTTCTTCAAAGCAAAAAGATTTTATCTTCAAATACAAGAACTTTTCGTGGTTTTGTTGGTTTTCAGCAAATGGACATATTTCAGCGAGCTGGGAGTTTTTTCCTCAATAGCGTAAGATTTTATCTTAAAATACAAGAACTTTTCGTGGTTCTTGTCAATTTTTGTTGGTTTTCATCCAATGAACTTATTTCAGTCAGCTAGATCTTTCTTCTTCAAAGCAAAAAGATTTTATCTTCAAATACAAGAACTTTTCGTGGTTTTGTTGGTTTTCAGCAAATGAACATATTTCAGCGAGCTGGGAGTTTTTTCTTTAATAGCGTAAGATTTTATCTTAAAATACAAGAACTTTTCGTGGTTCTTGTCAATTTTTGTTGGTTTTCATCCAATGAACTTATTTCAGTCAGCTAGATCTTTCTTCTTCAAAGCAAAAAGATTTTATCTTCAAATACAAGAACTTTTCGTGGTTTTGTTGGTTTTCAGCAAATGAACATATTTCAGCGAGCTGGGAGTTTTTACTTTAATAGCGTAAGATTTTATCTTAAAATACAAGAACTTTTCGTGGTTCTTGTCAATTTTTGTTGGTTTTCATCTAATGAACTTATTTCAGTCAGCTAGATCTTTCTTCTTCAAAGCAAAAAGATTTTATCTTCAAATACAAGAACTTTTCGTGGTTTTGTTGGTTTTCAGCAAATGAATAGATTTCAGCGAGCAAGAAGTTTTTTTTTAATAGCGTAAGATTTTATCTTAAAATACAAGAACTTTTCGTGTTTCTTGTCAGTTTTTGTTGGTTTTCATCGAATCAACTTATTTCAGTCAGCCAGATCTTTCTTCTTCAAAGCAAAAAGATTTTATCTTCAAATACAAGAACTTTTCGTGGTTTTGATGGTTTTCAGCAAATGAACATATTTCAGCGAGCTGGAAGTTTTTTCCTTAATAGCGTAAGATTTTATCTTAAAATACAAGAACTTTTCGTGGTTCTTGTCAATTTTTGTTGGTTTTCATCTAATGAACTTATTTCAGTCAGCTGGATCTTTCTTCTTCAAAGCAAAAAGATTTTATCTTCAAATACAAGAACTTTTCGTGGTTTTGTTGGTTTTCAGCAAATGAACATATTTCAGCGAGCTGGGAGTTTTTTCTTTAATAGCGTAAGATTTTATCTTAAAATGCAAGAACTTTTCGTGGTTCTTGTCAATTTTTGTTGGTTTTCATCCAATGAACTTATTTCAGTCAGCTCGATCTTTCTTCTTCAAAGCAAAAAGATTTTATCTTCAAATACAAGAACTTTTCGTGGTTTTGTTGGTTTTCAGCAAATGAACATATTTCAGCGAGCTGGGAGTTTTTACTTTAATAGCGTAAGATTTTATCTTAAAATACAAGAACTTTTCGTGTTTCTTGTCAATTTTTGTTGGTTTTCATCTAATGAACTTATTTCAGTCAGCTAGATCTTTCTTCTTCAAAGCAAAAAGATTTTATCTTCAAACACAAGAACTTTTCGTGGTTTTGTTGGTTTTCAGCAAATGAACAGATTTCAGCGAGCAAGAAGTTTTTTTTTAATAGCGTAAGATTTTATCTTAAAATACAAGAACTTTTCGTGTTTCTTGTCAATTTTTGTTGGTTTTCATCTAATCAACTTATTTCAGTCAGCCAGATCTTTCTTCTTCAAAGCAAAAGGATTTTATCTTCAAATACAAGAACTTTTCGTGGTTTTGATGGTTTTCAGCAAATGAACATATCTCAGCGAGCTGTGAGTTTTTACTTTAATAGCGTAAGATTTTATCTTAAAATACAAGAACTTTTCGTGGTTCTTGTCAATTTTTGTTGGTTTTCATCTAATGAACTTATTTCAGTCAGCTAGATCTTTCTTCTTCAAAGCAAAAAGATTTTATCTTCAAATACAAGAACTTTTCGTGGTTTTGTTGGTTTTCAGCAAATGAACAGATTTCAGCGAGCAAGAAGTTTTTTTTTAATAGCGTAAGATTTTATCTTAAAATACAAGAACTTTTCGTGTTTCTTGTCAATTTTTGTTGGTATTCATCTGATGAACTTATTTCAGTCAGCTGGATCTTTCTTCTTCAAAGCAAAAAGATTTTATCTTCAAATACAAGAACTTTTCGTGGTTTTGTTGGTTTTCAGCAAATGGACATATTTCAGCGAGCTGGGAGTTTTTTCCTTAATAGCGTAAGATTTTATCTTAAAATACAAGAACTTTTCGTGGTTCTTGTCAATTTTTGTTGGTTTTCATCTAATGAACTTATTTCAGTCAGCTGGATCTTTCTTCTTCAAAGCAAAAAGATTTTATCTTCAAATACAAGAACTTTTCGTGGTTTTGTTGGTTTTCAGCAAATGAACATATTTCAGCGAGCTGGGAGTTTTTTCTTTAATAGCGTAAGATTTTATCTTAAAATACAAGAACTTTTCGTGGTTCTTGTCAATTTTTGTTGGTTTTCATCCAATGAACTTATTTCAGTCAGCTAGATCTTTCTTCTTCAAAGCAAAAAGATTTTATCTTCAAATACAAGAACTTTTCGTGGTTTTGTTGGTTTTCAGCAAATGAACATATTTCAGCGAGCTGGGAGTTTTTACTTTAATAGCGTAAGATTTTATCTTAAAATACAAGAACTTTTCGTGGTTCTTGTCAATTTTTGTTGGTTTTCATCTAATGAACTTATTTCAGTCAGCTAGATCTTTCTTCTTCAAAGCAAAAAGATTTTATCTTCAAATACAAGAACTTTTCGTGGTTTTGTTGGTTTTCAGCAAATGAATAGATTTCAGCGAGCAAGAAGTTTTTTTTTAATAGCGTAAGATTTTATCTTAAAATACAAGAACTTTTCGTGTTTCTTGTCAATTTTTGTTGGTTTTCATCGAATCAACTTATTTCAGTCAGCCAGATCTTTCTTCTTCAAAGCAAAAAGATTTTATCTTCAAATACAAGAACTTTTCGTGGTTTTGATGGTTTTCAGCAAATGAACATATTTCAGCGAGCTGGAAGTTTTTTCCTTAATAGCGTAAGATTTTATCTTAAAATACAAGAACTTTTCGTGGTTCTTGTCAATTTTTGTTGGTTTTCATCCAATGAACTTATTTCAGTCAGCTGGATCTTTCTTCTTCAAAGCAAAAAGATTTTATCTTCAAATACAAGAACTTTTCGTGGTTTTGTTGGTTTTCAGCAAATGAACATATTTCAGCGAGCTGGGAGTTTTTTCTTTAATAGCGTAAGATTTTATCTTAAAATGCAAGAACTTTTCGTGGTTCTTATCAATTTTTGTTGGTTTTCATCCAATGAACTTATTTCAGTCAGCTCGATCTTTCTTCTTCAAAGCAAAAAGATTTTATCTTCAAATACAAGAACTTTTCGTGGTTTTGTTGGTTTTCAGCAAATGAACATATTTCAGCGAGCTGGGAGTTTTTACTTTAATAGCGTAAGATTTTATCTTAAAATACAAGAACTTTTCGTGTTTCTTGTCAATTTTTGTTGGTTTTCATCTAATCAACTTATTTCAGTCAGCCAGATCTTTCTTCTTCAAAGCAAAAGGATTTTATCTTCAAATACAAGAACTTTTCGTGGTTTTGATGGTTTTCAGCAAATGAACATATTTCAGCGAGCTGTGAGTTTTTACTTTAATAGCGTAAGATTTTATCTTAAAATACAAGAACTTTTCGTGGTTCTTGTCAATTTTTGTTGGTTTTCATCTAATGAACTTATTTCAGTCAGCTAGATCTTTCTTCTTCAAAGCAAAAAGATTTTATCTTCAAATACAAGAACTTTTCGTGGTTTTGTTGGTTTTCAGCAAATGAACAGATTTCAGCGAGCAAGAAGTTTTTTTTTAATAGCGTAAGATTTTATCTTAAAATACAAGAACTTTTCGTGTTTCTTGTCAATTTTTGTTGGTTTTCATCTAATCAACTTATTTCAGTCAGCCAGATCTTTCTTCTTCAAAGCAAAAAGATTTTATCTTAAAAAACAAGAACTTTTCGTGGTTCTTGTCAATTTTTGTTGGTTTTCATCTCATGAATTTATTTCAGTCAGCTAGATCTTTCTTCTTCGAAGCAAAAAGATTTTATCTTCAAATACAAGAACTTTTCGTGGTTTTGTTGGTTTTCAACAAATGAACAGATTTCAGCGAGCAAGAAGTTTTTTCTTTAATAGCGTAAGATTTTATCTTAAAATACAAGAACTTTTCGTGGTTCTTGTCAATTTTTGTTGGTTTTCATCGAATGAACTTATTTCAGTCAGCTAGATCTTTCTTCTTCAAAGCAAAAAGATTTTATCTCAAAATACAAGAACTTTTCGTGGTTCTTGTCAATTTTTGTTGGTTTTCATCCAATGAACTTATTTCAGTCAGCAAGATCTTTCTTCTTCAAAGCAAAAGGATTTTATCTTCAAATAAAAGAACTTTTAGTGGTTTTGTTGGTTTTCAGCAAATGAACAGATTTCAGCGAGCAAGAAGTTTTTTCTTTTATAGCGTAAGATTTTATCTTAAAATACAAGAACTTTTCGTGGTTCTTGTCAATTTTTGTTGGTTTTCATCGAATGAAATTATTTCAGTCAGCTGGATCTTTCTTCTTCAAAGCAAAAAGATTTTATCTTCAAATACAAGAACTTTTCGAGGTTTTGTTGATTTTCAGCAAATGAACAGATTTCAGCGAGCAAGAAGTTTTTTCTTTAATAGCGTAAGATTTTATCTTAAAATACAAGAACTTTTCGTGGTTTTGATGGTTTTCAGCAAATGAACATATTTCAGCGAGCTGAAAGTTTTTTCCTTAATAGAGTAAGATTTTATCTTAAAATACAAGAACTTTTCGTGTTTCTTGTCAATTTTTGTTGATTTTCATCAAATGAACTTATTTCAGTCAGCCAGATCTTTCTTCTTCAAAGCAAAAAGATTTTATCTTAAAATACAAGAACTTTTCGTGGTTCTTGTCAATTTTTGTTGGTTTTCATCTCATGAACTTATTTCAGTCAGCTAGATCTTTCTTCTTCAAAGCAAAAAGATTTTATCTTCAAATACAAGAACTTTTCGTGGTTTTGTTGGTTTTCAACAAATGAACAGATTTCAGCGAGCAAGAAGTTTTTTCTTTAATAGCGTAAGATTTTATCTTAAAATACAAGAACTTTTCGTGGTTCTTGTCAATTTTTGTTGGTTTTCATCCAATGAACTTATTTCAGTCAGCAAGATCTTTCTTCTTCAAAGCAAAAGGATTTTATCTTCAAATAAAAGAACTTTTCGTGGTTTTGTTGGTTTTCAGCAAATGAACAGATTTCAGCGAGCAAGAAGTTTTTTCTTTTATAGCGTAAGATTTTATCTTAAAATACAAGAACTTTTCGTGGTTCTTGTCAATTTTTGTTGGTTATCATCGAATGAAATTATTTCAGTCAGCTGGATCTTTCTTCTTCAAAGCAAAAAGATTTTATCTTCAAATACAAGAACTTTTCGAGGTTTTGTTGATTTTCAGCAAATGAACAGATTTCAGCGAGCAAGAAGTTTTTTCTTTAATAGCGTAAGATTTTATCTTAAAATACAAGAACTTTTCGTGGTTTTGATGGTTTTCAGCAAATGAACATATTTCAGCGAGCTGAAAGTTTTTTCCTTAATAGAGTAAGATTTTATCTTAAAATACAAGAACTTTTCGTGGTTCTTGTCAATTTTTGTTGGTTTTCATCTAATGAACTTATTTCAGTCAGCTGGATATTTCTTCTTCAAAGCAAAGAGATTTTATCTTCAAATACAAGAACTTTTCGTGGTTCTTGTCAATTTTTGTTGGTTTTCATCTAATGAACTTATTTCAGTCAGCTGGATCTTTCTTCTTCAAAGCAAAAAGATTTTATCTTCAAATACAAGAACTTTTCGTGGTTTTGTTGGTTTTCAACAAATGAACAGATTTCAGCGAGCAAGAAGTTTTTTCTTTAATAGCGTAAGATTTTATCTTAAAATACAAGAACTTTTCGTGGTTCTTGTCAATTTTTGTTGGTTTTCATCCAATGAACTTATTTCAGTCAGCTCGATCTTTCTTCTTCAAAGCAAAAAGATTTTATCTTAAAGTACAAGAACTTTTCGTGGTTCTTGTCAATTTTTGTTGGTTTTCATCCAATGAACTTATTTCAGTCAGCTCGATCTTTCTTCTTCAAAGGAAAAATATTTTATCTTCAAATACAAGAACTTTCGTGGTTTTGATGGTTTTCAGCAAATGAACATATTTCAGCGAGCTGGAAGTTTTTCCTAAATAGAGTAAGATTTTATCTTAAAATACAAGAACTTTTCGTGGTTCTTGTCAATTTTTGTTGGTTTTCATCTAATGAATTTATTTCAGTCAGCTAGATCTTTCTTCTTCAAAGCAAAAGGATTTTATCTTCAAATAAAAGAACTTTTCGTGGTTTTGTTGGTTTTCAGCAAATGAACAGATTTCAGCGAGCAAGAAGTTTTTTCTTATATAGCGTAAGATTTTATCTTAAAATACAAGAACTTTTCGTGGTTCTTGTCAATTTTTGTTGGTTTTCATCTAATGAAATTATTTCAGTCAGCTGGATCTTTCTTCTTCAAAGCAAAAAGATTTTATCTTCAAATACAAGAACTTTTCGTGGTTTTGTTGATTTTCAGCAAATGAACAGATTTCAGCGAGCAAGAAGTTTTTTCTTTAATAGCGTAAGATTTTATCTTAAAATACAAGAATTTTTCGTGGTTTTGATGGTTTTCAGCAAATGAACATATTTCAGCGAGCTGGAAGTTTTTTCCTGAAAAGAGTAAGATTTTATCTTAAAATACAAGAACTTTTCGTGTTTCTTGTCAATTTTTGTTGGTTTTCATCGAATGAACTTATTTCAGTCAGCTGGATCTTTCTTCTTCAAAGCAAAGAGATTTTATCTTCAAATACAAGAACTTTTCGTGCTTTTGTTGGTTTTCAGCAAATGAACAGATTTCAGCGAGCAAGAAGTTTTTTCTTTAATAGCATAAGATTTTATTTTAAAATACAAGAACTTTTCGTGGTTCTTGTCAATTTTTGTTGGTTTTCATCTGATCAACTTATTTCAGTCAGCTGGATCTTTCTTCTTCAAAGCAAAAGGATTTTATCTTCAAATACAACAACTTTTCGTGGTTTTGATGGTTTTCAGCAAATGAACATATTTCAGCGAGCTGGAAGTTTTTTCCTTAATAGCGTAAGATTTAATCTTAAAATACAAGAACTTTTCGTGGTTCTTGTCAATTTTTGTTGGTTTTCATCTAATGAACTTATTTCAGTCAGCTGGATCTTTCTTCTTCAAAGCAAAAAGATTTTATCTTCAAATACAAGAACTTTTCGTGGTTTTGATGGTTTTCAGCAAATGAACATATTTCAGCGAGCTGGAAGTTTTTTCCTTCATAGCGTAAGATTTTATCTTAAAATACAAGAACTTTTCGTGGTTCTTGTCAATTTTTGTTGGTTTTCATCTAATGAACTTATTTCAGTCAGCTGGATCTTTCTTCTTCAAAGCAAAAAGATTTTATCTTCAAATACAAGAACTTTTCGTGGTTTTGTTGGTTTTCAACAAATGAACAGATTTCAGCGAGCAAGAAGTTTTTTCTTTAATAGCGTAAGATTTTATCTTAAAATACAAGAACTTTTCGTGGTTCTTGTCAATTTTTGTTGGTTTTCATCTAATGAACTTATTTCAGTCAGCTGGATCTTTCTTCTTCAAAGCAAAAAGATTTTATCTTAAAGTACAAGAACTTTTCGTGGTTCTTGTCAATTTTTGTTGGTTTTCATCCAATGAACTTATTTCAGTCAGCAAGATCTTTCTTCTTCAAAGCAAAAGGATTTTATCTTCAAATAAAAGAACTTTTCGTGGTTTTGTTGGTTTTCAGCAAATGAACAGACTTCAGCGAGCAAGAAGTTTTTTCTTTAATAGCGTAAGATTTTATCTTAAAATACAAGAACTTTTCGTGGTTCTTGTCAATTTTTGTTGGTTTTCATCCAATGAACTTATTTCAGTCAGCTAGATCTTTCTTCTTCAAAGCAAAAATATTTTATCTTCAAATACAAGAACTTTCGTGGTTTTGATGGTTTTCAGCAAATGAACATATTTCAGCGAGCTGGAAGTTTTTTCCTTAATAGAGTAAGATTTTATCTTAAAATACAAGAACTTTTCGTGGTTCTTGTCAATTTTTGTTGGTTTTCATCTAATGAACTTATTTCAGTCAGCTAGATCTTTCTTCTTCAAAGCAAAAAGATTTTATCTTCAAATACAAGAACTTTTCGTGGCTTTGATGGTTTTCAGCAAATGAACAGATTTAAGCCAGCTGGAAGTTTTTTCCTGAATAGAGTAAGATTTTATCTTAAAATACAAGAACTTTTCGTGGTTCTTGTCAATTTTTGTTGGTTTTCATCTAATGAACTTTTTTCAGTCAGCAAGATCTTTCTTCTTCAAAGCAAAAAGATTTTATCTTCAAATACAAGAACTTTTCTTGGTTTTGTTGGTTTTCAGCAAATGAGCATATTTGAGCGAGCTGGGAGTTTTTTCTTTAATAGCGTAAGATTTTATCTTAAAATACAAGAACTTTTCGTGGTTCTTGTCAATTTTTGTTGGTTTTCATCTGATGAACTTATTTCAGTCAGCTAGATCTTTCTTCTTCAAAGCAAAAGGATTTTATCTTCAAATACAAGAACTTTTCGTGGTTTTGTTGGTTTTCAGCAAATGAACAGATTTCAGCGAGCAAGAAGTTTTTTTTTTAATAGTGTCAGATTTTATCTTAAAATACAAGAACTTTTCGTGTTTCTTGTCAATTTTTGTTGGTTTTCATCTAATCAACTTATTTCAGTCAGCCAGATCTTTCTTCTTCAAAGCAAAAAGATTTTATCTTAAAATACAAGAACTTTTCGTGGTTTTGATGGTTTTCAGCAAATGAACATATTTCAGCGAGCTGGAAGTTTTTTCCTTGATGGCGTCAGATTTTATCTTAAAATACAAGAACTTTTCGTGGTTCTTGTCAATTTTTGTTGGTTTTCATCTAATGAACTTATTTCAGTCAGCTAGATCTTTCTTCTTCAAAGCAAAAAGATTTTATCTTCAAATACAAGAACTTTTCGTGGTTTTGTTGGTTTTCAGCAAATGAACATATTTGAGCGAGCTGGGAGTTTTTTCTTTAATAGCGTAAGATTTTATCTTAAAATACAAGAACTTTTCGTGGTTCTTGTCAATTTTTGTTGGTTTTCATCGAATGAACTTGTTTCAGTCAGCTCGATCTTTCTTCTTCAAAGCAAAAAGATTTTATCTTCAAATACAAGAACTTTTCGTGGTTTTGATGGTTTTCAGCAAATGAACATATTTCAGCGAGCTGGAAGTTTTTTCCTTCATAGAGTAAGATTTTATCTTGAAATACAAGAAGTTTTCGTGGTTCTTGTCAATTTTTGTTGGTTTTCATCTGATGAACTTATTTCAGTCAGCTAGATCTTTCTTCTTCAAAGCAAAAAGATTTTATCTTCAAATACAAGAACTTTTCGTGGTTTTGTTGGTTTTCAGCAAATGAACATATTTCAGCGAGCTGGGAGTTTTTTCTTCAATTGCGTAAGATTTTATCTTAAAATACAAGAACTTTTCGTGGTTCTTGTCAATTTTTGTTGGTTTTCATCTAATGAACTTATTTCAGTCAGCTGGATCTTTCTTCTTCAAAGCAAAGAGATTTTATCTTCAAATACAAGAACTTTTCGTGGTTTTGTTGGTTTTCAGCAAATGAACAGATTTCAGCGAGCAAGAAGTTTTTTTTTAATAGCGTAAGATTTTATCTTAAAATACAAGAACTTTTCGTGTTTCTTGTCAATTTTTGTTGGTTTTCATCCAATGAACTTATTTCAGTCAGCAAGATCTTTCTTCTTCAAAGCAAAAGGATTTTATCTTCAAATACAAGAACGTTTCGTGGTTTTGTTGATTTTCAGCAAATGAACAGATTTCAGCGAGCAAGAAGTTTTTTCTTTAATAGCGTAAGATTTTATCTTAAAATACAAGAACTTTTCGTGTTTCTTGTCAATTTTTGTTGGTTTTCATCGAATGAACTGATCTCAGTCAGCTAGATCTTTCTTCTTCAAAGCAAAAAGATTTTATCTTCAAATACAAGAACTTTTCGTGGTTTTGTTGGTTTTCAGCAAATGAACATACTTCAGCGAGCCAGAAGTTTTTTCTTTAAAAGCGTAAGATATTATCTTCAAATACAAGAAGTTTTCGTGGTTCTTGTCAATTTTTGTTGGTTTTCATCTAATGAACTTATTTCAGTCAGCTGGATCTTTCTTCTTCAAAGCAAAAAGATTTTATCTTCAAATACAAGAACTTTTCGTGGTTTTGATGGTTTTCAGCAAATGAACATATTTCAGCGAGCTGGGAGTTTTTTCCTCAATAGCGTAAGATTTTATCTTAAAATACAAGAACTTTTCGTGGTTCTTGTCAATTTTTGTTGGTTTTCATCTAATGAACTTATTTCAGTCAGCTCGATCTTTCTTCTTCAAATCAAAAAGATTTTATCTTCAAATACAAGAACTTTTCGTGGTTTTTTTGGTTTTCAGCAAATGAACATATTTCAGCGAGCTGGGAGTTTTTTCTTTAATAGCGTAAGATTTTATCTTAAAACACAAGAACTTTTCGTGGTTCTTGTCAATTTTTGTTGGTTTTCATCTAATGAACTTATTTCAGTCAGCTAGATCTTTCTTCTTCACAGCAAAAAGATTTCATCTTCAAATACAAGAACTTTTCGTGGTTTTGTTGGTTTTCAGCAAATGAACAGATTTCAGCGAGCAAGAAGTTTTTTCTTTAATAGCGTAAGATTTTATCTTAAAATACAAGAACTTTTCGTGGTTCTTGTCAATTTTTGTTGGTTTTCATCCAATGAACTTATTTCAGTCAGCTAGATCTTTCTTCTTCAAAGCAAAAAGATTTTATCTTCAAATACAAGAACTTTTCGTGGTTTTGTTGGTTTTCAGCAAATGAACATACTTCAGTGAGCCAGAAGTTTTTTCTTTAAAAGCGTAAGATATTATCTTCAAATACAAGAACTTTTCGTGGTTCTTGTCAATTTTTGTTGGTTTTCATCCAATGAACTTATTTCAGTCAGCAAGATCTTTCTTCTTCAAAGCAAAAGGATTTTATCTTCAAATACAAGAACGTTTCGTGGTTTTGTTGGTTTTCAGCAAATGAACAGATTTCAGCGAGCAAGAAGTTTTTTCTTTAATAGCGTAAGATTTTATCTTAAAATACAAGAACTTTTCGTGTTTCTTGTCAATTTTTGTTGGTTTTCATCCAATGAACTTATTTCAGTCAGCAAGATCTTTCTTCTTCAAAGCAAAAGGATTTCATCTTCAAATACAAGAACGTTTCGTGGTTTTGTTGGTTTTCAGCAAATGAACAGATTTCAGCGAGCAAGAAGTTTTTTCTTTAATAGCGTAAGATTTTATCTTAAAATACAAGAACTTTTCGTGTTTCTTGTCAATTTTTGTTGGTTTTCATCGAATGAACTGATTTCAGTCAGCTAGATCTTTCTTCTTCAAAGCAAAAAGATTTTATCTTCAAATACAAGAACTTTTCGTGGTTTTGTTGGTTTTCAGCAAATGAACATATTTCAGCGAGCTGGGAGTTTTTTCTTTAATAGCGTAAGATTTTATCTTAAAACACAAGAACTTTTCGTGGTTCTTGTCAATTTTTGTTGGTTTTCATCTAATGAACTTATTTCAGTCAGCTAGATCTTTCTTCTTCACAGCAAAAAGATTTCATCTTCAAATACAAGAACTTTTCGTGGTTTTGTTGGTTTTCAGCAAATGAACAGATTTCAGCGAGCAAGAAGTTTTTTCTTTAATAGCGTAAGATTTTATCTTAAAATACAAGAACTTTTCGTGGTTCTTGTCAATTTTTGTTGGTTTTCATCCAATGAACTTATTTCAGTCAGCTAGATCTTTCTTCTTCAAAGCAAAAAGATTTTATCTTCAAATACAAGAACTTTTCGTGGTTTTGTTGGTTTTCAGCAAATGAACATACTTCAGTGAGCCAGAAGTTTTTTCTTTAAAAGCGTAAGATATTATCTTCAAATACAAGAACTTTTCGTGGTTCTTGTCAATTTTTGTTGGTTTTCATCTAATGAACTTATTTCAGTCAGCTAGATCTTTCTTCTTCACAGCAAAAAGATTTTATCTTCAAATACAAGAACTTTTCGTGGTCTTGTTGGTTTTCAGCAAATGAACAGATTTCAGCGAGCAAGAAGTTTTTTCTTTAATAGCGTAAGATTTTATCTTAAAATACAAGAACTTTTCGTGGTTCTTGTCAATTTTTGTTGGTTTTCATCTAATGAACTTATTTCAGTCAGCCAGATCTTTCTTCTTCAAAGCAAAAAGATTTTATCTTCAAATACAAGAACTTTTCGTGGTTTTGTTGGTTTTCAGCCGATGAACATACTTCAGCGAGCCAGAAGTTTTTTCTTTAAAAGCGTAAGATATTATCTTCAAATACAAGAAGTTTTCGTGGTTCTTGTCAATTTTTGTTGGTTTTCATCTAATGAAATTATTTCAGTCAGCTGGATCTTTCTTCTTCAAAGCAAAAAGATTTTATCTTCAAATACAAGAACTTTTCGTGGTTTTGTTGATTTTCAGCAAATGAACAGATTTCAGCGAGCAAGAAGTTTTTTCTTTAATAGCGTAAGATTTTATCTTAAAATACAAGAACTTTTCGTGGTTTTGATGGTTTTCAGCAAATGAACATATTTCAGCGAGCTGTTAGTTTTTTCCTTAATAGAGTAAGATTTTATCTTCAAATACAAGAACTTTTCGTGGTTCTTGTCAATTTTTGTTGGTTTTCATCTAATGAACTTATTTCAGTCAGCTGGATCTTTCTTCTTCAAAGCAAAGAGATTTTATCTTCAAATACAAGAACTTTTCGTGCTTTTGATGGTTTTCAGCAAATGAACATATTTCAGCGAGCTGGAAGTTTTTTCCTTAATAGCGTAAGATTTAATCTTAAAATACAAGAACTTTTCGTGGTTCTTGTCAATTTTTGTTGGTTTTCATCCAATGAACTTATTTCAGTCAGCCAGATCTTTCTTCTTCAAAGCAAAAAGATTTTATCTTCAAGTACAAGAACTTTTCGTGGTTTTGTTGGTTTTCAGCAAATGAACATATTTCAGCGAGCTGGAAGTTTTTACTTTAATAGCGTAAGATTTTATCTTAAAATACAAGAACTTTTCCTGGTTCTTGTCAATTTTTGTTGGTTTTCATCCAATGAACTTATTTCAGTCAGCAAGATCTTTCTTCTTCAAAGCAAAAGGATTTGATCTTCAAATAAAAGAACGTTTCGTGGTTTTGTTGGTTTTCAGCAAATGAACAGATTTCAGCGAGCAAGAAGTTTTTTCTTTAAAAGCGTAAGATATTATCTTCAAATACAAGAAGTTTTTGTGGTTCTTGTCAATTTTTGTTGGTTTTCATCTAATGAACTTATTTCAGTCAGCTGGATCTTTCTTCTTCAAAGCAAAAAGATTTTATCTTCAAATACAAGAACTTTTCGTGGTTTTGTTGGTTTTCAGCAAATGAACAGATTTCAGCGAGCAAGAAGTTTTTTCTTTAATAGCGTAAGATTTTATCTTAAAATACAAGAACTTTTCGTGGTTCTTGTCAATTTTTGTTGGTTTGCATCGAATGAACTGATTTCAGTCAGCTGGATCTTTCTTCTTCAAAGCAAAAAGATTTTATCTTCAAATACAAGAACTTTTCGTGGTTTTGTTGGTTTTCAGCAAATAAACGTACTTGATCGAGCCAGAAGTTTTTTCTTTAAAAGCGTAAGATATTCTCTTCAAATACAAGAAGTTTTCGTGGTTCTCGTCAATTTTTGTTGGTTTTCATCGAATGAAATTATTTCAGTCAGCTGGATCTTTCTTCTTCAAAGCAAAAAGATTTTATCTTCAAATACAAGAACTTTTCGTGGTTTTGTTGATTTTCAGCAAATGAACAGATTTCAGCGAGCAAGAAGTTTTTTCTTTAATAGCGTAAGATTTTATCTTAAAATACAAGAACTTTTCGTGGTTTTGATGGTTTTCAGCAAATGAACATATTTCAGCGAGCTGCAAGTTTTTTCCTTAATAGAGTAAGATTTTATCTTCAAATACAAGAACTTTTCGTGGTTCTTGTCAATTTTTGTTGGTTTTCATCTAATGAACTTATTTCAGTCAGCTGGATCTTTCTTCTTCAAAGCAAAGAGATTTTATCTTCAAATACAAGAACTTTTCGTGCTTTTGTTGGTTTTCAGCAAATGAACAGATTTCAGCGAGCAAGAAGTTTTTTCTTTAATAGCGTAAGATTTTATCTTAAAATACAAGAACTTTTCGTGGTTCTTGTCAATTTTTGTTGGTTTTCATCTTATCAACTTATTTCAGTCAGCAAGATCTTTCTTCTTCAAAGCAAAAGGATTTTATCTTCAAATACAAGAACTTTTCGTGGTTTTGATGGTTTTCAGCAAATGAACATATTTCAGCGAGCTGGAAGTTTTTTCCTTAATAGCTTAAGATTTAATCTTAAAATACAAGAAATTTTCGTGGTTCTTGTCAATTTTTGTTGGTTTTCATCCAATGAACTTATTTCAGTCAGCTGGATCTGTCTTCTTCAAAGCAAAAAGATTTTATCTTCAAGTACAAGAACTTTTCGTGGTTTTGTTGGTTTTCAGCAAATGAACAGATTTCAGCGAGCAAGAAGTTTTTTCTTTAATATCGTAAGATTTTATCTTAAAATACAAGAACTTTTCGTGGTTCTTGTCAATTTTTGTTGGTTTTCATCCAATGAACTTATTTCAGTCAGCTAGATCTTTCTTCTTCAAAGCAAAAAGATTTTATCTTCAAATACAAGAACTTTTCGTGGTTTTGTTGGTTTTCAGCAAATGAACATACTTCAGTCAGCCAGAAGTTTTTTCTTTAAAAGCGTAAGATATTATCTTCAAATACAAGAACTTTTCGTGGTTCTTGTCAATTTTTGTTGGTTTTCATCTCATGAACTTATTTCAGTCAGCTAGATCTTTCTTCTTCACAGCAAAAAGATTTTATCTTCAAATACAAGAACTTTTCGTGGTTTTGTTGGTTTTCAGCAAATGAACAGATTTCAGCGAGCAAGAAGTTTTTTCTTTAAAAGCGTAAGATATTCTCTTCAAATACAAGAAGTTTTCGTGGTTCTCGTCAATTTTTGTTGGTTTTCATCGAATGAAATTATTTCAGTCAGCTGGATCTTTCTTCTTCAAAGCAAAAAGATTTTATCTTCAAATACAAGAACTTTTCGTGGTTTTGTTGATTTTCAGCAAATGAACAGATTTCAGCGAGCAAGAAGTTTTTTCTTTAATAGCGTAAGATTTTATCTTAAAATACAAGAACTTTTCGTGGTTTTGATGGTTTTCAGCAAATGAACATATTTCAGCGAGCTGCAAGTTTTTTCCTTAATAGAGTAAGATTTTATCTTCAAATACAAGAACTTTTCGTGGTTCTTGTCAATTTTTGTTGGTTTTCATCTAATGAACTTATTTCAGTCAGCTGGATCTTTCTTCTTCAAAGCAAAGAGATTTTATCTTCAAATACAAGAACTTTTCGTGCTTTTGTTGGTTTTCAGCAAATGAACAGATTTCAGCGAGCAAGAAGTTTTTTCTTTAATAGCGTAAGCTTTTATCTTAAAATACAAGAACTTTTCGTGGTTCTTGTCAATTTTTGTTGGTTTTCATCTTATCAACTTATTTCAGTCAGCAAGATCTTTCTTCTTCAAAGCAAAAGGATTTTATCTTCAAATACAAGAACTTTTCGTGGTTTTGATGGTTTTCAGCAAATGAACATATTTCAGCGAGCTGGAAGTTTTTTCCTTAATAGCGTAAGATTTAATCTTAAAATACAAGAAATTTTCGTGGTTCTTGTCAATTTTTGTTGGTTTTCATCCAATGAACTTATTTCAGTCAGCTGGATCTGTCTTCTTCAAAGCAAAAAGATTTTATCTTCAAGTACAAGAACTTTTCGTGGTTTTGTTGGTTTTCAGCAAATGAACAGATTTCAGCGAGCAAGAAGTTTTTTCTTTAATAGCGTAAGATTTTATCTTAAAATACAAGAACTTTTCGTGGTTCTTGTCAATTTTTGTTGGTTTTCATCCAATGAACTTATTTCAGTCAGCTAGATCTTTCTTCTTCAAAGCAAAAAGATTTTATCTTCAAATACAAGAACTTTTCGTGGTTTTGTTGATTTTCAGCAAATGAACAGATTTCAGCGAGCAAGAAGTTTTTTCTTTAATACCGTAAGATTTTATCTTAAAATACAAGAACTTTTCGTGGTTTTGATGGTTTTCAGCAAATGAACATATTTCAGCGAGCTGGAAGTTTTTTCCTTAATAGAGTAAGATTTTATCTTCAAATACAAGAACTTTTCGTGGTTCTTGTCAATTTTTGTTGGTTTTCATCTAATGAACTTATTTCAGTCAGCTGGATCTTTCTTCTTCAAAGCAAAGAGATTTTATCTTCAAATACAAGAACTTTTCGTGGTTTTGTTGGTTTTCAGCAAATGAACAGATTTCAGCGAGCAAGAAGTTTTTTCTTTAATAGCGTAAGATTTTATCTTAAAATACAAGAACTTTTCGTGGTTCTTGTCAATTTTTGTTGGTTTGCATCTAATGAACTGATTTCAGTCAGCTGGATCTTTCTTCTTCAAAGCAAAAAGATTTTATCTTCAAATTACAAGAACTTTTCGTGGTTTTGTTGGTTTTCAGCAAATAAACATACTTCAGCGAGCCAGAAGTTTTTTCTTTAAAAGCGTAAGATATTCTCTTCAAAGACAAGAAGTTTTCGTGGTTCTTGTCAATTTTTGTTGGTTTTCATCGAATGAAATTATTTCAGTCAGCTGGATCTTTCTTCTTCAAAGCAAAAAGATTTTATCTTCAAATACAAGAACTTTTCGTGGTTTTGTTGATTTTCAGCAAATGAACAGATTTCAGCGAGCAAGAAGTTTTTTCTTTAATAGCGTAAGATTTTATCTTAAAATACAAGAACTTTTCGTGGTTTTGATGGTTTTCAGCAAATGAACATATTTCAGCGAGCTGCAAGTTTTTTCATTAATAGAGTAAGATTTTATCTTCAAATACAAGAACTTTTCGTGGTTCTTGTCAATTTTTGTTGGTTTTCATCCAATGAACTTATTTCAGTCAGCTGGATCTGTCTTCTTCAAAGCAAAAAGATTTTATCTTCAAGTACAAGAACTTTTCGTGGTTTTGTTGGTTTTCAGCAAATGAACATATTTCAGCGAGCTGGAAGTTTTTACTTGAATAGCGTAAGATTTTATCTTAAAATACAAGAACTTTTCGTGGTTCTTGTCAATTTTTGTTGGTTTTCATCTAATGAACTTATTTCAGTCAGCTAGATCTTTCTTCTTCAAAGCAAAAAGATTTTATCTTCAAATACAAGAACTTTTCGTGGTTTTGTTGGTTTTCAGCAAATGAACAGATTTCAGCGAGCAAGAAGTTTTTTTTTAATAGCGTAAGATTTTATCTTAAAATACAAGAACTTTTCGTGTTTCTTGTCAATTTTTGTTGGTTTTCATCTAATCAACTTATTTCAGTCAGCCAGATCTTTCTTCTTCAAAGCAAAAAGATTTTATCTTCAAATACAAGAACTTTTCGTGGTTTTGATGGTTTTCAGCAAATGAACATATTTCAGCGAGCTGGAAGTTTTTTCCTTAATAGCGTAAGATTTTATCTTAAAATACAAGAACTTTTCGTGGTTCTTGTCAATTTTTGTTGGTTTTCATCTAATGAACTTATTTCAGTCAGCTCGATCTTTCTTCTTCAAAGCAAAAAGATTTTATCTTCAAATACAAGAACTTTTCGTGGTTTTGTTGGTTTTCAACAAATGAACAGATTTCAGCGAGCAAGAAGTTTTTTCTTTAATAGCGTAAGATTTTATCTTAAAATACAAGAACTTTTCGTGGTTCTCGTCAATTTTTGTTGGTTTTCATCTAATGAACTTATTTCAGTCAGCTGGATCTTTCTTCTTCAAAGCAAAAGGATTTTATCTTCAAATACAAGAACTTTTCGTGGTTTTGATGGTTTTCAGCAAATGAACATATTTCAGCGAGCTGGAAGTTTTTTCCTTAATAGCGTAAGATTTAATCTTAAAATACAAGAACTTTTCGTGGTTCTTGTCAATTTTTGTTGGTTTTCATCCAATGAACTTATTTCAGTCAGCTAGATCTTTCTTCTTCAAAGCAAAAAGATTTTATCTTCAAATACAAGAACTTTTCGTGGTTTTGTTGGTTTTCAGCAAATGAACATATTTCAGCGAGCTGGAAGTTTTTACTTTAATAGCGTAAGATTTTATCTTAAAATACAAGAACTTTTCGTGGTTCTTGTCAATTTTTGTTGGTTTTCATCTAATGAACTTATTTCAGTCAGCTAGATCTTTCTTCTTATAAGCAAAAAGATTTTATCTTCAAATACAAGAACTTTTCGTGGTTTTGTTGGTTTTCAGCAAATGAACAGATTTCAGCGAGCAAGAAGTTTTTTTTTAATAGCGTAAGATTTTATCTTAAAATACAAGAACTTTTCGCGTTTCTTGTCAATTTTTGTTGGTTTTCATCGAATCAACTTATTTCAGTCAGCCAGATCTTTCTTCTTCAAAGCAAAAAGATTTTATCTTCAAATACAAGAACTTTTCGTGGTGTTGTTGGTTTTCAACAAATGAACAGATTTCAGCGAGCAAGAAGTTTTTTCTTTAATAGCATAAGATTTTATCTTAAAATACAAGAACTTTTCGTGGTTCTTGTCAATTTTTGTTGGTTTTCATCTAATCAACTTATTTCAGTCAGCTGGATCTTTCTTCTTCAAAGCAAAGAGATTTTATCTTCAAATACAAGAACTTTTCGTGCTTTTGTTGGTTTTCAGCAAATGAACAGATTTCAGCGAGCAAGAAGTTTTTTCTTTAATAGCGTAAGATTTTATCTTAAAATACAAGAACTTTTCGTGGTTCTTGTCAATTTTTGTTGGTTTTCATCTAATGAACTTATTTCAGTCAGCTAGATCTTTCTTCTTCAAAGCAAAAAGATTTTATCTTCAAATACAAGAACTTTTCGTGGTTTTGTTGGTTTTCAGCAAATGAACAGATTTCAGCGAGCAAGAAGTTTTTTTTTAATAGCGTAAGATTTTATCTTAAAATACAAGAACTTTTCGTGTTTCTTGTCAATTTTTGTTGGTTTTCATCTAATCAACTTATTTCAGTCAGCCAGATCTTTCTTCTTCAAAGCAAAAAGATTTTATCTTCAAATACAAGAACTTTTCGTGGTTTTGATGGTTTTCAGCAAATGAACATATTTCAGCGAGCTGGAAGTTTTTTCCTTAATAGCGTAAGATTTTATCTTAAAATACAAGAACTTTTCGTGGTTCTTGTCAATTTTTGTTGGTTTTCATCTAATGAACTTATTTCAGTCAGCTCGATCTTTCTTCTTCAAAGCAAAAAGATTTTATCTTCAAATACAAGAACTTTTCGTGGTTTTGTTGGTTTTCAACAAATGAACAGATTTCAGCGAGCAAGAAGTTTTTTCTTTCATAGCGTAAGATTTTATCTTAAAATACAAGAACTTTTCGTGGTTCTCGTCAATTTTTGTTGGTTTTCATCTAATGAACTTATTTCAGTCAGCTGGATCTTTCTTCTTCAAAGCAAAAGGATTTTATCTTCAAATACAAGAACTTTTCGTGGTTTTGATGGTTTTCAGCAAATGAACATATTTCAGCGAGCTGGAAGTTTTTTCCTTAATAGCGTAAGATTTAATCTTAAAATACAAGAACTTTTCGTGGTTCTTGTCAATTTTTGTTGGTTTTCATCCAATGAACTTATTTCAGTCAGCTAGATCTTTCTTCTTCAAAGCAAAAAGATTTTATCTTCAAATACAAGAACTTTTCGTGGTTTTGTTGGTTTTCAGCAAATGAACATATTTCAGCGAGCTGGAAGTTTTTACTTTAATAGCGTAAGATTTTATCTTAAAATACAAGAACTTTTCGTGGTTCTTGTCAATTTTTGTTGGTTTTCATCTAATGAACTTATTTCAGTCAGCTAGATCTTTCTTCTTATAAGCAAAAAGATTTTATCTTCAAATACAAGAACTTTTCGTGGTTTTGTTGGTTTTCAGCAAATGAACAGATTTCAGCGAGCAAGAAGTTTTTTTTTAATAGCGTAAGATTTTATCTTAAAATACAAGAACTTTTCGTGTTTCTTGTCAATTTTTGTTGGTTTTCATCTAATCAACTTATTTCAGTCAGCCAGATCTTTCTTCTTCAAAGCAAAAAGATTTTATCTTCAAATACAAGAACTTTTCGTGGTGTTGTTGGTTTTCAACAAATGAACAGATTTCAGCGAGCAAGAAGTTTTTTCTTTAATAGCATAAGATTTTATCTTAAAATACAAGAACTTTTCGTGGTTCTTGTCAATTTTTGTTGGTTTTCATCTAATCAACTTATTTCAGTCAGCTGGATCTTTCTTCTTCAAAGCAAAGAGATTTTATCTTCAAATACAAGAACTTTTCGTGCTTTTGTTGGTTTTCAGCAAATGAACAGATTTCAGCGAGCAAGAAGTTTTTTCTTTAATAGCGTAAGATTTTATCTTAAAATACAAGAACTTTTCGTGGTTCTTGTCAATTTTTGTTGGTTTTCATCTAATGAACTTATTTCAGTCAGCTAGATCTTTCTTCTTCAAAGCAAAAAGATTTTATCTTCAAATACAAGAACTTTTCGTGGTTTTGTTGGTTTTCAGCAAATGAACAGATTTCAGCGAGCAAGAAGTTTTTTTTTAATAGCGTAAGATTTTATCTTAAAATACAAGAACTTTTCGTGTTTCTTGTCAATTTTTGTTGGTTTTCATCTAATCAACTTATTTCAGTCAGCCAGATCTTTCTTCTTCAAAGCAAAAAGATTTTATCTTCAAATACAAGAACTTTTCGTGGTTTTGTTGGTTTTCAACAAATGAACAGATTTCAGCGAGCAAGAAGTTTTTTCTTATATAGCGTAAGATTTTATCTTAAAATACAAGAACTTTTCGTGGTTCTTGTCAATTTTTGTTGGTTTTCATCTAATGAACTTATTTCAGTCAGCTGGATCTTTCTTCTTCAAAGCAAAGAGATTTTATCTTCAAATACAAGAACTTTTCGTGGTTTTGATGGTTTTCAGCAAATGAACATATTTCAGCGAGCTGGAAGTTTTTTCCTTAATAGCGTAAGATTTTATCTTAAAATACAAGAACTTTTCGTGGTTCTTGTCAATTTTTGTTGGTTTTCATCTAATGAACTTATTTCAGTCAGCTGGATCTTTCTTCTTCAAAGCAAAAAGATGTTATCTTCAAATACAAGAACTTTTCGTGGTTTTGTTGGTTTTCAACAAATGAACAGATTTCAGTGAGCAAGAAGTTTTTTCTTTAATAGCGTAAGATTTTATCTTAAAATACAAGAACTTTTCGTGGTTCTTGTCAATTTTTGTTGGTTTTCATCCAATGAACTTTTTTCAGTCAGCTAGATCTTTCTTCTTCAAAGCAAAAAGATTTTATCTTAAAATACAAGAACTTTTCGTGGTTTTGTTGGTTTTCAGCAAATGAACATATTTCAGCGAGCTGGAAGTTTTTACTTTCATCGCGTAAGATTTTATCTTAAAATACAAGAACTTTTCGTGGTTCTTGTCAATTTTTGTTGGTTTTCATCTGATGAACTTATTTCAGTCAGCTAGATCTTTCTTCTTATAAGCAAAAAGATTTTATCTTCAAATACAAGAACTTTTCGTGGTTTTGTTGGTTTTCAGCAAATGAACAGATTTCAGCGAGCAAGAAGTTTTTTTTTAATAGCGTAAGATTTTATCTTAAAATACAAGAACTTTTCGTGTTTCTTGTCAATTTTTGTTGGTTTTCATCTAATCAACTTATTTCAGTCAGCCAGATCTTTCTTCTTCAAAGCAAAAAGATTTTATCTTCAAATACAAGAACTTTTCGTGGTGTTGTTGGTTTTCAACAAATGAACAGATTTCAGCGAGCAAGAAGTTTTTTCTTTAATAGCATAAGATTTTATCTTAAAATACAAGAACTTTTCGTGGTTCTTGTCAATTTTTGTTGGTTTTCATCTAATCAACTTATTTCAGTCAGCTGGATCTTTCTTCTTCAAAGCAAAGAGATTTTATCTTCAAATACAAGAACTTTTCGTGCTTTTGTTGGTTTTCAGCAAATGAACAGATTTCAGCGAGCAAGAAGTTTTTTCTTTAATAGCGTAAGATTTTATCTTAAAATACAAGAACTTTTCGTGGTTCTTGTCAATTTTTGTTGGTTTTCATCTAATCAACTTATTTCAGTCAGCCAGATCTTTCTTCTTCAAAGCAAAAAGATTTTATCTTCAAATACAAGAACTTTTCGTGGTGTTGTTGGTTTTCAACAAATGAACAGATTTCAGCGAGCAAGAAGTTTTTTCTTTAATAGCATAAGATTTTATCTTAAAATACAAGAACTTTTCGTGGTTCTTGTCAATTTTTGTTGGTTTTCATCTAATCAACTTATTTCAGTCAGCCAGATCTTTCTTCTTCAAAGCAAAAAGATTTTATCTTCAAATACAAGAACTTTTCGTGGTTTTGTTGGTTTTCAGCAAATGAACAGATTTCAGCGAGCAAGAAGTTTTTTTTTAATAGCGTAAGATTTTATCTTAAAATACAAGAACTTTTCGTGTTTCTTGTCAATTTTTGTTGGTTTTCATCTCATCAACTTATTTCAGTCAGCCAGATCTTTCTTCTTCAAAGCAAAAAGATTTTATCTTCAAATACAAGAACTTTTCGTGGTTTTGTTGGTTTTCAACAAATGAACAGATTTCAGCGAGCAAGAAGTTTTTTCTTATATAGCGTAAGATTTTATCTTAAAATACAAGAACTTTTCGTGGTTCTTGTCAATTTTTGTTGGTTTTCATCTCATGAACTTATTTCAGTCAGCTGGATCTTTCTTCTTCAAAGCAAAGAGATTTTATCTTCAAATACAAGAACTTTTCGTGGTTTTGATGGTTTCCAGCAAATGAACATATTTCAGCGAGCTGGAAGTTTTTTCCTTAATAGCGTAAGATTTTATCATAAAATACAAGAACTTTTCGTCGTTCTTGTCAATTTTTGTTGGTTTTCATCTAATGAACTTATTTCAGTCAGCTGGATCTTTCTTCTTCAAAGCAAAAAGATGTTATCTTCAAATACAAGAACTTTTCGTGGTTTTGTTGGTTTTCAACAAATGAACAGATTTCAGCGAGCAAGAAGTTTTTTCTTTAATAGCGTAAGATTTTATCTTAAAATACAAGAACTTTTCGTGGTTCTTGTCAATTTTTGTTGGTTTTCATCCAATGAACTTTTTTCAGTCAGCTAGATCTTTCTTCTTCAAAGCAAAAAGATTTTATCTTAAAATACAAGAACTTTTCGTGGTTTTGTTGGTTTTCAGCAAATGAACATATTTCAGCGAGCTGGAAGTTTTTACTTTCATCGCGTAAGATTTTATCTTAAAATACAAGAACTTTTCGTGGTTCTTGTCAATTTTTGTTGGTTTTCATCTAATGAACTTATTTCAGTCAGCTAGATCTTTCTTCTTCAAAGCAAAAAGATTTTATCTTCAAATACAAGAACTTTTCGTGGTTTTGTTGGTTTTCAGCAAATGAACAGATTTCAGCGAGCAAGAAGTTTTTTTTTAATAGCGTAAGATTTTATCTTAAAATACAAGAACTTTTCGTGTTTCTTGTCAATTTTTGTTGGTTTTCATCTAATCAACTTATTTCCGTCAGCCAGATCTTTCTTCTTCAAAGCAAAAAGATTTTATCTTCAAATACAAGAACTTTTCGTGGTTTTGTTGGTTTTCAACAAATGAACAGATTTCAGCGAGCAAGAAGTTTTTTCTTTAATAGCGTAAGATTTTATCTTAAAATACAAGAACTTTTCGTGGTTCTTGTCAATTTTTGTTGGTTTTCATCTAATCAACTTATTTCAGTCAGCTGGATCTTTCTTCTTCAAAGCAAAGAGATTTTATCTTCAAATACAAGAACTTTTCGTGCTTTTGTTGGTTTTCAGCAAATGAACAGATTTCAGCGAGCAAGAAGTTTTTTCTTTAATAGCGTAAGATTTTATCTTAAAATACAAGAACTTTTCGTGGTTCTTGTCAATTTTTGTTGGTTTTCATCTCATGAACTTATTTCAGTCAGCCAGATCTTTCTTCTTCAAAGCAAAAAGATTTTATCTTCAAATACAAGAACTTTTCGTGGTTTTGTTGGTTTTCAGCAAATGAACAGATTTCAGCGAGCAAGAAGTTTTTTTTTAATAGCGTAAGATTTTATCTTAAAATACAAGAACTTTTCGTGTTTCTTGTCAATTTTTGTTGGTTTTCATCTAATCAACTTATTTCAGTCAGCCAGATCTTTCTTCTTCAAAGCAAAAAGATTTTATCTTCAAATACAAGAACTTTTCGTGGTTTTGTTGGTTTTCAACAAATGAACAGATTTCAGCGAGCAAGAAGTTTTTTCTTTAATAGCGTAAGATTTTATCTTAAAATACAAGAACTTTTCGTGGTTCTTGTCAATTTTTGTTGGTTTTCATCTAATGAACTTATTTCAGTCAGCTGGATCTTTCTTCTTCAAAGCAAAGAGATTTTATCTTCAAATACAAGAACTTTTCGTGGTTTTGATGGTTTTCAGCAAATGAACATATTTCAGCGAGCTGGTAGTTTTTTCCTTAATAGCGTAAGATTTTATCTTAAAATACAAGAACTTTTCGTGGTTCTTGTCAATTTTTGTTGGTTTTCATCTAATGAACTTATTTCAGTCAGCTGGATCTTTCTTCTTCAAAGCAAAAAGATGTTATCTTCAAATACAAGAACTTTTCGTGGTTTTGTTGGTTTTCAACAAATGAACAGATTTCAGCGAGCAAGAAGTTTTTTCTGTAAATCGTAAGATTTTATCTTAAAATACAAGAACTTTTCGTGGTTCTTGTCAATTTTTGTTGGTTTTCATCCAATGAACTTATTTCAGTCAGCGAGATCTTTCTTCTTCAAAGCAAAAAGATTTTATCTTAAAATACAAGAACTTTTCGTGGTTTTGTTGGTTTTCAGCAAATGAACATATTTCAGCGAGCTGGAAGTTTTTACTTTCATCGCGTAAGATTTTATTTTAAAATACAAGAACTTTTCGTGGTTCTTGTCAATTTTTGTTGGTTTTCATCTAATGAACTTATTTCAGTCAGCTAGATCTTTCTTCTTATAAGCAAAAAGATTTTATCTTCAAATACAAGAACTTTTCGTGGTTTTGTTGGTTTTCAGCAAATGAACAGATTTCAGCGAGCAAGAAGTTTTTTTTTAATAGCGTAAGATTTTATCTTAAAATACAAGAACTTTTCGTGGTTCTTGTCAATTTTTGTTGGTTTTCATCCAATGAACTTTTTTCAGTCAGCTAGATCTTTCTTCTTCAAAGCAAAAAGATTTTATCTTAAAATACAAGAACTTTTCGTGGTTTTGTTGGTTTTCAGCAAATGAACATATTTCAGCGAGCTGGAAGTTTTTACTTTCATCGCGTAAGATTTTATCTTAAAATACAAGAACTTTTCGTGGTTCTTGTCAATTTTTGTTGGTTTTCATCTGATGAACTTATTTCAGTCAGCTAGATCTTTCTTCTTCAAAGCAAAAAGATTTTATCTTCAAATACAAGAACTTTTCGTGGTTTTGTTGGTTTTCAGCAAATGAACAGATTTCAGCGAGCAAGAAGTTTTTTTTTAATAGCGTAAGATTTTATCTTAAAATACAAGAACTTTTCGTGTTTCTTGTCAATTTTTGTTGGTTTTCATCTAATCAACTTATTTCCGTCAGCCAGATCTTTCTTCTTCAAAGCAAAAAGATTTTATCTTCAAATACAAGAACTTTTCGTGGTTTTGTTGGTTTTCAACAAATGAACAGATTTCAGCGAGCAAGAAGTTTTTTCTTTAATAGCGTAAGATTTTATCTTAAAATACAAGAACTTTTCGTGGTTCTTGTCAATTTTTGTTGGTTTTCATCTAATCAACTTATTTCAGTCAGCTGGATCTTTCTTCTTCAAAGCAAAGAGATTTTATCTTCAAATACAAGAACTTTTCGTGCTTTTGTTGGTTTTCAGCAAATGAACAGATTTCAGTGAGCAAGAAGTTTTTTCTTTAATAGCGTAAGATTTTATCTTAAAATACAAGAACTTTTCGTGGTTCTTGTCAATTTTTGTTGGTTTTCATCTAATGAACTTATTTCAGTCAGCCAGATCTTTCTTCTTCAAAGCAAAAAGATTTTATCTTCAAATACAAGAACTTTTCGTGGTTTTGTTGGTTTTCAGCAAATGAACAGATTTCAGCGAGCAAGAAGTTTTTTTTTAATAGCGTAAGATTTTATCTTAAAATACAAGAACTTTTCGTGTTTCTTGTCAATTTTTGTTGGTTTTCATCTAATCAACTTATTTCAGTCAGCCAGATCTTTCTTCTTCAAAGCAAAAAGATTTTATCTTCAAATACAAGAACTTTTCGTGGTTTTGTTGGTTTTCAACAAATGAACAGATTTCAGCGAGCAAGAAGTTTTTTCTTTAATAGCGTAAGATTTTATCTTAAAATACAAGAACTTTTCGTGGTTCTTGTCAATTTTTGTTGGTTTTCATCTTATGAACTTATTTCAGTCAGCTGGATCTTTCTTCTTCAAAGCAAAGAGATTTTATCTTCAAATACAAGAACTTTTCGTGGTTTTGATGCTTTTCAGCAAATGAACATATTTCAGCGAGCTGGTAGTTTTTTCCTTAATAGCGTAAGATTTTATCTTAAAATACAAGAACTTTTCGTGGTTCTTGTCAATTTTTGTTGGTTTTCATCTAATGAACTTATTTCAGTCAGCTGGATCTTTCTTCTTCAAAGCAAAAAGATGTTATCTTCAAATACAAGAACTTTTCGTGGTTTTGTTGGTTTTCAACAAATGAACAGATTTCAGCGAGCAAGAAGTTTTTTCTGTAAATCGTAAGATTTTATCTTAAAATACAAGAACTTTTCGTGGTTCTTGTCAATTTTTGTTGGTTTTCATCCAATGAACTTATTTCAGTCAGCGAGATCTTTCTTCTTCAAAGCAAAAAGATTTTATCTTAAAATACAAGAACTTTTCGTGGTTTTGTTGGTTTTCAGCAAATGAACATATTTCAGCGAGCTGGAAGTTTTTACTTTCATCGCGTAAGATTTTATTTTAAAATACAAGAACTTTTCGTGGTTCTTGTCAATTTTTGTTGGTTTTCATCTAATGAACTTATTTCAGTCAGCTAGATCTTTCTTATAAGCAAAAAGATTTTATCTTCAAATACAAGAACTTTTCGTGGTTTTGTTGGTTTTCAGCAAATGAACAGATTTCAGCGAGCAAGAAGTTTTTTTTTAATAGCGTAAGATTTTATCTTAAAATACAAGAACTTTTCGTGTTTCTTGTCAATTTTTGTTGGTTTTCATCTAATCAACTTATTTCAGTCAGCCAGATCTTTCTTCTTCAAAGCAAAGAGATTTTATCTTCAAATACAAGAACTTTTCGTGCTTTTGTTGGTTTTCAGCAAATGAACAGATTTCAGCGAGCAAGAAGTTTTTTCTTTAATAGCGTAAGATTTTATCTTAAAATACAAGAACTTTTCGTGGTTCTTGTCAATTTTTGTTGGTTTTCATCTAATCAACTTATTTCAGTCAGCTAGATCTTTCTTCTTCAAAGCAAAAGGATTTTATCTTCAAATACAAGAACTTTTCGTGGTTTTGATGGTTTTCAGCAAATGAACATATTTCAGCGAGCTGGAAGTTTTTTCCTTAATAGCGTAAGATTTAATCTTAAAATACAAGAACTTTTCGTCGTTCTTGTCAATTTTTGTTGGTTTTCAACTAATGAACTTATTTCAGTCAGCTGGATCTTTCTTCTTCAAAGCAAAAAGATTTTATCTTCAAATACAAGAACTTTTCGTGGTTTTGTTGGTTTTCAGCAAATGGACATATTTCAGCGAGCTGGGAGTTTTTTCCTTAATAGCGTAAGATTTTATCTTAAAATACAAGAACTTTTCGTGGTTCTTGTCAATTTTTGTTGGTTTTCATCTAATGAACTTATTTCAGTCAGCTAGATCTTTCTTCTTCAAAGCAAAAAGATTTTATCTTCAAATACAAGAACTTTTCGTGGTTTTGTTGGTTTTCAGCAAATGAACATATTTCAGCGAGCTGGAAGTTTTTACTTTAATAGCGTAAGATTTTTTCTTAAAATACAAGAACTTTTCGTGGTTCTTGTCAATTTTTGTTGGTTTTCATCTAATCAACTTATTTCAGTCAGCCAGATCTTTCTTCTTCAAAGCAAAAAGATTTTATCTTCAAATACAAGAACTTTTCGTGGTTTTGATGGTTTTCAGCAAATGAACATATTTCAGCGAGCTGGAAGTTTTTTCCTTAATAGCGTAAGATTTTATCTTAAAATACAAGAACTTTTCGTGGTTCTTGTCAATTTTTGTTGGTTTTCATCTAATGAACTTATTTCAGTCAGCTAGATCTTTCTTCTTCAAAGCAAAAAGATTTTATCTTCAAATACAAGAAGTTTTCGTGGTTTTGTTGGTTTTCAACAAATGAACAGATTTCAGCGAGCAAGAAGTTTTTTCTATAATACGTAAGATTTTATCTTAAAATACAAGAACTTTTCGTGGTTCTTGTCAATTTTTGTTGGTTTTCATCTAATGAACTTATTTCAGTCAGCTGGATCTTTCTTCTTCAAAGCAAAAAGATTTTATCTTAAAATACAAGAACTTTTCGTGGTTCTTGTCAATTTTTGTTGGTTTTCATCCAATGAACTTATTTCAGTCAGCAAGATCTTTCTTCTTCAAAGCAAAAGGATTTGATCTTCAAATAAAAGAACTTTTCATGGTTTTGTTGGTTTTCAGCAAATGAACAGATTTCAGCGAGCTGGAAGTTTTTTCCTTAATAGAGTAAGATTTTATCTTAAAATACAAGAACTTTTCGTGGTTCTTGTCAATTTTTGTTGGTTTTCATCTAATGAACTTATTTCAGTCAGCTAGATCTTTCTTCTTCAAAGCAAAAATATTTTATCTTCAAATACAACAACTTTTCGTGGTTTTGAAGGTTTTCAGCAAATGAACATATTTCAGCCAGCTGGAAGTTTTTTCCTTAATAGAGTAAGATTTTATCTTAAAATAGAAGAACTTTTCGTGGTTCTTGTCAATTTTTGTTGGTTTTCATCTAATGAACTTATTTCAGTCAGCTAGATATTTCTTCTTCAAAGCAAAAAGATTTTATCTTCAAATACAAGAACTTTTCGTGGTTTTGTTGGTTTTCAGCAAATGAGCATATTTGAGCGAGCTGGGAGTTTTTTCTTTAATAGCGTAAGATTTTATCTTACAATACAAGAACTTTTCGTGGTTCTTGTCAATTTTTGTTGGTTTTCATCTAATCAACTTATTTCAGTCAGCTAGATCTTTCTTCTTCAAAGCAAAAGGATTTTATCTTCAAATACAAGAACTTTTCGTGGTTTTGATGGTTTTCAGCAAATGAACATATTTCAGCGAGCTGGAAGTTTTTTCCTTAATAGCGTAAGATTTAATCTTAAAATACAAGAACTTTTCGTGGTTCTTGTCAATTTTTGTTGGTTTTCATCTAATGAACTTATTTCAGTCAGCAAGATCTTTCTTCTTCAAAGCAAAATGATTTTATCTTCAAATACAAGAACTTTTCGTGGTTTTGTTGGTTTTCAGCAAATGAACATATTTCAGCGAGCTGGAAGTTTTTACTTTAATAGCGTAAGATTTTATCTTAAAATACAAGAACTTTTCGTGGTTCTTGTCAATTGTTGTTGGTTTTCATCGAATGAACTTATTTCAGTCAGCTAGATCTTTCTTCTTCAAAGCAAAAAGATTTTATCTTCAAATACAAGAACTTTTCGTGGTTTTGTTGGTTTTCAGCAAATGAACAGATTTCAGCGAGCAAGAAGTTTTTTTTTAATAGCGTAAGATTTTATCTTAAAATACAAGAACTTTTCGTGTTTCTTGTCAATTTTTGTTGGTTTTCATCTAATCAACTTATTTCAGTCAGCCAGATCTTTCTTCTTCAAAGCAAAAAGATTTTATCTTCAAATACAAGAACTTTTCGTGGTTTTGATGGTTTTCAGCAAATGAACATATTTCAGCGAGCTGGAAGTTTTTTCCTTGATAGCGTAAGATTTTATCTTAAAATACAAGAACTTTTCGTGGTTCTTGTCAATTTTTGTTGGTTTTCATCTAATGAACTTATTTCAGTCAGGTAGATCTTTCTTCTTCAAAGCAAAAAGATTTTATCTTAAAATACAAGAACTTTTCGTGTTTCTTGTCAATTTTTGTTGGTTTTCATCCAATGAACTTATTTCAGTCAGCAAGATCTTTCTTCTTCAAAGCAAAAGGATTTTATCTTCAAATAAAAGAACTTTTCATGGTTTTGTTGGTTTTCAGCAAATGAACAGATTTCAGCGAGCTGGAAGTTTTTTCCTTAATAGAGTAATATTTTATCTTAAAATACAAAAACTTTTCGTGGTTCTTGTCAATTTTTGTTGGTTTTCATCCAATGAACTTATTTCAGTCAGCTAGATCTTTCTTCTTCAAAGCAAAAATATTTTATCTTCAAATACAAGAACTTTTCGTGGTTTTGATGGTTTTCAGCAAATGAACATATTTCAGCCAGCTGGAAGTTTTTTCCTTAATAGAGTAAGATTTTATCTTAAAATACAAGAACTTTTCGTGGTTCTTGTCAATTTTTGTTGGTTTTCATCTAATGAACTTATTTCAGTCAGCTAGATATTTCTTCTTCAAAGCAAAAAGATTTTATCTTCAAATACAAGAACCTTTCGTGGTTTTGTTGGTTTTCAGCAAATGAGCATATTTGAGCGAGCTGGGAGTTTTTTCTTTAATAGCGTAAGATTTTATCTTAAAATACAAGAACTTTTCGTGGTTCTTGTCAATTTTTGTTCGTTTTCATCCAATGAACTTATTTCAGTCAGCTAGATATTTCTTCTTCAAAGCAAAAAGATTTTATCTTCAAATACAATAACTTTACGTGCTTTTGTTGGTTTTCAGCAAATGAACAGATTTCAGCGAGCAAGAAGTTTTTTCTTTAACAACGTAAGATTTTATCTTAAAATACAAGAACTTTTCGTGGTTCTTGTCAATTTTTGTTCGTTTTCATCCAATGAACTTATTTCAGTCTGCAAGATCTTTCTTCTTCAAAGCAAAAGGATTTTATCTTCAAATACAAGAACTTTACGTGCTTTTGTTGGTTTTCAGCAAATGAACAGATTTCAGCGAGCAAGAAGTTTTTTTTTAATAGCGTAAGATTTTATCTTAAAATACAAGAACTTTTCGTGGTTCTTGTCAATTTTTGTTGGTTTTCATCTAATGAACTTATTTCAGTCAGCTAGATCTTTCTTCTTCAAAGCAAAAAGATTTTATCTTCAAATACAAGAACTTTTCGTGGTTTTGTTGGTTTTCAGCAAATGAACATATTTCAGCGAGCTGGAAGTTTTTACTTTAATAGCGTAAGATTTTATCTTAAAATACAAGAACTTTTCGTGGTTCTTGTCAATTTTTGTTGGTTTTCATCGAATGAACTTATTTCAGTCAGCTAGATCTTTCTTCTTCAAAGCAAAAAGATTTTATCTTCAAATACAAGAACTTTTCGTGGTTTTGTTGGTTTTCAGCAAATGAACGGATTTCAGCGAGCTGGAAGTTTTTTCCTTGATAGCGTAAGATTTTATCTTAAAATACAAGAACTTTTCGTGGTTCTTGTCAATTTTTGTTGGTTTTCATCTAATGAACTTATTTCAGTCAGGTAGATCTTTCTTCTTCAAAGCAAAAAGATTTTATCTTAAAATACAAGAACTTTTCGTGTTTCTTGTCAATTTTTGTTGGTTTTCATCCAATGAACTTATTTCAGTCAGCAAGATCTTTCTTCTTCAAAGCAAAAGGATTTTATCTTCAAATAAAAGAACTTTTCATGGTTTTGTTGGTTTTCAGCAAATGAACAGATTTCAGCGAGCTGGAAGTTTTTTCCTTAATAGAGTAATATTTTATCTTAAAATACAAGAACTTTTCGTGGTTCTTGTCAATTTTTGTTGGTTTTCATCCAATGAACTTATTTCAGTCAGCTAGATCTTTCTTCTTCAAAGCAAAAAAATTTTATCTTAAAATACAAGAACTTTTCGTGGTTTTGATGGTTTTCAGCAAATGAACATATTTCAGCCAGCTGGAAGTTTTTTCCTTAATAGAGTAAGATTTTATCTTAAAATACAAGAACTTTTCGTGGTTCTTGTCAATTTTTGTTGGTTTTCATCTAATGAACTTATTTCAGTCAGCTAGATATTTCTTCTTCAAAGCAAAAAGATTTTATCTTCAAATACAAGAACCTTTCGTGGTTTTGTTGGTTTTCAGCAAATGAGCATATTTGAGCGAGCTGGGAGTTTTTTCTTTAATAGCGTAAGATTTTATCTTAAAATACAAGAACTTTTCGTGGTTCTTGTCAATTTTTGTTCGTTTTCATCCAATGAACTTATTTCAGTCAGCTAGATATTTCTTCTTCAAAGCAAAAAGATTGTATCTTCAAATACAATAACTTTACGTGCTTTTGTTGGTTTTCAGCAAATGAACAGATTTCAGCGAGCAAGAAGTTTTTTCTTTAACAACGTAAGATTTTATCTTAAAATACAAGAACTTTTCGTGGTTCTTGTCAATTTTTTTTCGTTTTCATCCAATGAACTTATTTCAGTCAGCAAGATCTTTCTTCTTCAAAGCAAAAGGATTTTATCTTCAAATACAAGAACTTTACGTGGTTTTGTTGGTTTTCAGCAAATGAACAGATTTCAGCGAGCAAGAAGTTTTTTTTTGATAGCGTAAGATTTTATCTTAAAATACAAGAACTTTTCGTGGTTCTTGTCAATTTTTGTTGGTTTTCATCTAATGAACTTATTTCAGTCAGCTAGATCTTTCTTCTTCAAAGCAAAAAGATTTTATCTTCAAATACAAGAACTTTTCGTGGTTTTGTTGGTTTTCAGCAAATGAACATATTTCAGCGAGCTGGAAGTTTTTACTTTAATAGCGTAAGATTTTATCTTAAAATACAAGAACTTTTCGTGGTTCTTGTCAATTTTTGTTGGTTTTCATCGAATGAACTTATTTCAGTCAGCTAGATCTTTCTTCTTCAAAGCAAAAAGATTTTATCTTCAAATACAAGAACTTTTCGTGGTTTTGTTGGTTTTCAGCAAATGAACGGATTTCAGCGAGCAAGAAGTTTTTTTTTAATAGCGTAAGATTTTATCTTAAAATACAAGAACTTTTCGTGTTTCTTGTCAATTTTTGTTGGTTTTCATCTAATCAACTTATTTCAGTCAGCCAGATCTTTCTTCTTCAAAGCAAAAAGATTTTATCTTCAAATACAAGAACTTTTCGTGGTTTTGATGGTTTTCAGCAAATGAACATATTTCAGCGAGCTGGAAGTTTTTTCCTTGATAGCGTCAGATTTTATCTTAAAATACAAGAACTTTTCGTGGTTCTTGTCAATTTTTGTTGGTTTTCATCTAATGAACTTATTTCAGTCAGATAGATCTTTCTTCTTCAAAGCAAAAAGATTTTATCTTAAAATACAAGAACTTTTCGTGTTTCTTGTCAATTTTTGTTGGTTTTCATCCAATGAACTTATTTCAGTCAGCAAGATCTTTCTTCTTCAAAGCAAAAGGATTTTATCTTCAAATAAAAGAACTTTTCATGGTTTTGTTGGTTTTCAGCAAATGAACAGATTTCAGCGAGCTGGAAGTTTTTTCCTTAATAGAGTAATATTTTATCTTAAAATACAAGAACTTTTCGTGGTTCTTGTCAATTTTTGTTGGTTTTCATCCAATGAACTTATTTCAGTCAGCTAGATCTTTCTTCTTCAAAGCAAAAAGATTTTATCTTCAAATACAAGAACTTTTCGTGGTTTTGATGGTTTTCAGCAAATGAACATATTTCAGCCAGCTGGAAGTTTTTTCCTTAATAGAGTAAGATTTTATCTTAAAATACAAGAACTTTTCGTGGTTCTTGTCAATTTTTGTTGGTTTTCATCTAATGAACTTATTTCAGTCAGCTAGATATTTCTTCTTCAAAGCAAAAAGATTTTATCTTCAAATACAAGAACTTTTCGTGGTTTTGATGGTTTTCAGCAAATGAACATATTTCAGCGAGCTGGAAGTTTTTTCCTTAATAGCGTAAGATTTTATCTTAAAATACAAGAACTTTTCGTGGTTCTTGTCAATTTTTGTTGGTTTTCATCCAATGAACTTATTTCAGTCAGCTCGATCTTTCTTCTTCAAAGCAAAAATATTTTATCTTCAAATACAAGAACTTTTCGTGGTTTTGATGGTTTTCAGCAAATGAACATATTTCAGCCAGCTGGAAGTTTTTTCCTTAATAGAGTAAGATTTTATCTTAAAATACAAGAACTTTTCGTGGTTCTTGTCAATTTTTGTTGGTTTTCATCTAATGAACTTATTTCAGTCAGCTAGATATTTCTTCTTCAAAGCAAAAAGATTTTATCTTCAAATACAAGAACCTTTCGTGGTTTTGTTGGTTTTCAGCAAATGAGCATATTTGAGCGAGCTGGGAGTTTTTTCTTTAATAGCGTAAGATTTTATCTTAAAATACAAGAACTTTTCGTGGTTCTTGTCAATTTTTGTTCGTTTTCATCCAATGAACTTATTTCAGTCAGCTAGATATTTCTTCTTCAAAGCAAAAAGATTTTATCTTCAAATACAATAACTTTACGTGCTTTTGTTGGTTTTCAGCAAATGAACAGATTTCAGCGAGCAAGAAGTTTTTTCTTTAACAACGTAAGATTTTATCTTAAAATACAAGAACTTTTCGTGGTTCTTGTCAATTTTTGTTCGTTTTCATCCAATGAACTTATTTCAGTCAGCAAGATCTTTCTTCTTCAAAGCAAAAGGATTTTATCTTCAAATACAAGAACTTTACGTGCTTTTGTTGGTTTTCAGCAAATGAACAGATTTCAGCGAGCAAGAAGTTTTTTTTTAATAGCGTAAGATTTTATCTGAAAATACAAGAACTTTTCGTGGTTCTTGTCAATTTTTGTTGGTTTTCATCTAATGAACTTATTTCAGTCAGCTAGATCTTTCTTCTTCAAAGCAAAAAGATTTTATCTTCAAATACAAGAACTTTTCGTGGTTTTGTTGGTTTTCAGCAAATGAACATATTTCAGCGAGCTGGAAGTTTTTACTTTAATAGCGTAAGATTTTATCTTAAAATACAAGAACTTTTCGTGGTTCTTGTCAATTTTTGTTGGTTTTCATCGAATGAACTTATTTCAGTCAGCTAGATCTTTCTTCTTCAAAGCAAAAAGATTTTATCTTCAAATACAAGAACTTTTCGTGGTTTTGTTGGTTTTCAGCAAATGAACGGATTTCAGCGAGCAAGAAGTTTTTTTTAATAGCGTAAGATTTTATCTTAAAATACAAGAACTTTTCGTGTTTCTTGTCAATTTTTGTTGGTTTTCATCTAATCAACTTATTTCAGTCAGCCAGATCTTTCTTCTTCAAAGCAAAAAGATTTTATCTTCAAATACAAGAACTTTTCGTGGTTTTGATGGTTTTCAGCAAATGAACATATTTCAGCGAGCTGGAAGTTTTTTCCTTGATAGCGTCAGATTTTATCTTAAAATACAAGAACTTTTCGTGGTTCTTGTCAATTTTTGTTGGTTTTCATCTAATGAACTTATTTCAGTCAGATAGATCTTTCTTCTTCAAAGCAAAAAGATTTTATCTTAAAATGCAAGAACTTTTCGTGTTTCTTGTCAATTTTTGTTGGTTTTCATCCAATGAACTTATTTCAGTCAGCAAGATCTTTCTTCTTCAAAGCAAAAGGATTTTATCTTCAAATAAAAGAACTTTTCATGGTTTTGTTGGTTTTCAGCAAATGAACAGATTTCAGCGAGCTGGAAGTTTTTTCCTTAATAGAGTAATATTTTATCTTAAAATACAAGAACTTTTCGTGGTTCTTGTCAATTTTTGTTGGTTTTCATCCAATGAACTTATTTCAGTCAGCTAGATCTTTCTTCTTCAAAGCAAAAAGATTTTATCTTCAAATACAAGAACTTTTCGTGGTTTTGATGGTTTTCAGCAAATGAACATATTTCAGCCAGCTGGAAGTTTTTTCCTTAATAGAGTAAGATTTTATCTTAAAATACAAGAACTTTTCGTGGTTCTTGTCAATTTTTGTTGGTTTTCATCTAATGAACTTATTTCAGTCAGCTAGATATTTCTTCTTCAAAGCAAAAAGATTTTATCTTCAAATACAAGAACTTTTCGTGGTTTTGATGGTTTTCAGCAAATGAACATATTTCAGCGAGCTGGAAGTTTTTTCCTTAATAGCGTAAGATTTTATCTTAAAATACAAGAACTTTTCGTGGTTCTTGTCAATTTTTGTTGGTTTTCATCCAATGAACTTATTTCAGTCAGCTCGATCTTTCTTCTTCAAAGCAAAAATATTTTATCTTCAAATACAAGAACTTTTCGTGGTTTTGATGGTTTTCAGCAAATGAACATATTTCAGCCAGCTGGAAGTTTTTTCCTTAATAGAGTAAGATTTTATCTTAAAATACAAGAACTTTTCGTGGTTCTTGTCAATTTTTGTTGGTTTTCATCTAATGAACTTATTTCAGTCAGCTCGATATTTCTTCTTCAAAGCAAAAAGATTTTATCTTCAAATACAAGAACCTTTCGTGGTTTTGTTGGTTTTCAGCAAATGAGCATATTTGAGCGAGCTGGGAGTTTTTTCTTTAATAGCGTAAGATTTTATCTTAAAATACAAGAACTTTTCGTGGTTCTTGTCAATTTTTGTTCGTTTTCATCCAATGAACTTATTTCAGTCAGCTAGATATTTCTTCTTCAAAGCAAAAAGATTTTATCTTCAAATACAAGAACTTTACGTGCTTTTGTTGGTTTTCAGCAAATGAACAGATTTCAGCGAGCAAGAAGTTTTTTCTTTAACAACGTAAGATTTTATCTTAAAATACAAGAACTTTTCGTGGTTCTTGTCAATTTTTGTTCGTTTTCATCCAATGAACTTATTTCAGTCAGCAAGATCTTTCTTCTTCAAAGCAAAAGGATTTTATCTTCAAATACAAGAACTTTTCGTGCTTTTGTTGGTTTTCAGCAAATGAACAGATTTCAGCGAGCAAGAAGTTTTTTTTTAATAGCGTAAGATTTTATCTTAAAATACAAGAACTTTTCGTGGTTCTTGTCAATTTTTGTTGGTTTTCATCTAATGAACTTATTTCAGTCAGCTAGATCTTTCTTCTTCAAAGCAAAAAGATTTTATCTTCAAATACAAGAACTTTTCGTGGTTTTGTTGGTTTTCAGCAAATGAACATATTTCAGCGAGCTGGAAGTTTTTACTTTAATAGCGTAAGATTTTATCTTAAAATACAAGAACTTTTCGTGGTTCTTGTCAATTTTTGTTGGTTTTCATCGAATGAACTTATTTCAGTCAGCTAGATCTTTCTTCTTCAAAGCAAAAAGATTTTATCTTCAAATACAAGAACTTTTCGTGGTTTTGTTGGTTTTCAGCAAATGAACAGATTTCAGCGAGCAAGAAGTTTTTTTTTAATAGCGTAAGATTTTATCTTAAAATACAAGAACTTTTCGTGTTTCTTGTCAATTTTTGTTGGTTTTCATCTAATCAACTTATTTCAGTCAGCCAGATCTTTCTTCTTCAAAGCAAAAAGATTTTATCTTCAAATACAAGAACTTTTCGTGGTTTTGATGGTTTTCAGCAAATGAACATATTTCAGCGAGCTGGAAGTTTTTTCCTTGATAGCGTCAGATTTTATCTTAAAATACAAGAACTTTTCGTGGTTCTTGTCAATTTTTGTTGGTTTTCATCTAATGAACTTATTTCAGTCAGGTAGATCTTTCTTCTTCAAAGCAAAAAGATTTTATCTTAAAATACAAGAACTTTTCGTGTTTCTTGTCAATTTTTGTTGGTTTTCATCCAATGAACTTATTTCAGTCAGCAAGATCTTTCTTCTTCAAAGCAAAAGGATTTTATCTTCAAATAAAAGAACTTTTCATGGTTTTGTTGGTTTTCAGCAAATGAACAGATTTCAGCGAGCTGGAAGTTTTTTCCTTAATAGAGTAATATTTTATCTTAAAATACAAGAACTTTTCGTGGTTCTTGTCAATTTTTGTTGGTTTTCATCCAATGAACTTATTTCAGTCAGCTAGATCTTTCTTCTTCAAAGCAAAAAGATTTTATCTTCAAATACAAGAACTTTTCGTGGTTTTGATGGTTTTCAGCAAATGAACATATTTCAGCCAGCTGGAAGTTTTTTCCTGAATAGAGTAAGATTTTATCTTAAAATACAAGAACTTTTCGTGGTTCTTGTCAATTTTTGTTGGTTTTCATCCAATGAACTTATTTCAGTCAGCTCGATCTTTCTTCTTCAAAGCAAAAATATTTTATCTTCAAATACAAGAACTTTTCGTGGTTTTGATGGTTTTCAGCAAATGAACATATTTCAGCCAGCTGGAAGTTTTTTCCTTAATAGAGTAAGATTTTATCTTAAAATACAAGAACTTTTCGTGGTTCTTGTCAATTTTTGTTGGTTTTCATCTAAGGAACTTATTTCAGTCAGCTCGATATTTCTTCTTCAAAGCAAAAAGATTTTATCTTCAAATACAAGAACCTTTCGTGGTTTTGTTGGTTTTCAGCAAATGAGCATATTTGAGCGAGCTGGGAGTTTTTTCTTTAATAGCGTAAGATTTTATCTTAAAATACAAGAACTTTTCGTGGTTCTTGTCAATTTTTGTTCGTTTTCATCCAATGAACTTATTTCAGTCAGCTAGATATTTCTTCTTCAAAGCAAAAAGATTTTATCTTCAAATACAATAACTTTACGTGCTTTTGTTGGTTTTCAGCAAATGAACAGATTTCAGCGAGCAAGAAGTTTTTTCTTTAACAACGTAAGATTTTATCTTAAAATACAAGAACTTTTCGTGGTTCTTGTCAATTTTTGTTCGTTTTCATCCAATGAACTTATTTCAGTCAGCAAGATCTTTCTTCTTCAAAGCAAAAGGATTTTATCTTCAAATACAAGAACTTTTCGTGCTTTTGTTGGTTTTCAGCAAATGAACAGATTTCAGCGAGCAAGAAGTTTTTTTTTAATAGCGTAAGATTTTATCTTAAAATACAAGAACTTTTCGTGGTTCTTGTCAATTTTTGTTGGTTTTCATCTAATGAACTTATTTCAGTCAGCTAGATCTTTCTTCTTCAAAGCAAAAAGATTTTATCTTCAAATACAAGAACTTTTCGTGGTTTTGTTGGTTTTCAGCAAATGAACATATTTCAGCGAGCTGGAAGTTTTTACTTTAATAGCGTAAGATTTTATCTTAAAATACAAGAACTTTTCGTGGTTCTTGTCAATTTTTGTTGGTTTTCATCGAATGAACTTATTTCAGTCAGCTGGATCTTTCTTCTTCAAAGCAAAAAGATTTTATCTTCAAATACAAGAACTTTTCGTGGTTTTGTTGGTTTTCAGCAAATGAACAGATTTCAGCGAGCAAGAAGTTTTTTTTTAATAGCGTAAGATTTTATCTTAAAATACAAGAACTTTTCGTGTTTCTTGTCAATTTTTGTTGGTTTTCATCTAATCAACTTATTTCAGTCAGCCAGATCTTTCTTCTTCAAAGCAAAAAGATTTTATCTTCAAATACAAGAACTTTTCGTGGTTTTGATGGTTTTCAGCAAATGAACATATTTCAGCGAGCTGGAAGTTTTTTCCTTGATAGCGTAAGATTTTATCTTAAAATACAAGAACTTTTCGTGGTTCTTGTCAATTTTTGTTGGTTTTCATCTAATGAACTTATTTCAGTCAGGTAGATCTTTCTTCTTCAAAGCAAAAAGATTTTATCTTAAAATACAAGAACTTTTCGTGTTTCTTGTCAATTTTTGTTGGTTTTCATCCAATGAACTTATTTCAGTCAGCAAGATCTTTCTTCTTCAAAGCAAAAGGATTTTATCTTCAAATAAAATAACTTTTCATGGTTTTGTTGGTTTGCAGCAAATGAACAGATTTCAGCGAGCTGGAAGTTTTTTCCTTAATAGAGTAATATTTTATCTTAAAATACAAGAACTTTTCGTGGTTCTTGTCAATTTTTGTTGGTTTTCATCCAATGAACTTATTTCAGTCAGCTAGATCTTTCTTCTTCAAAGCAAAAATATTTTATCTTCAAATACAAGAACTTTTCGTGGTTTTGATGGTTTTCAGCAAATGAACATATTTCAGCCAGCTGGAAGTTTTTTCCTTAATAGAGTAAGATTTTATCTTGAAATACAAGAACTTTTCGTGGTTCTTGTCAATTTTTGTTGGTTTTCATCCAATGAACTTATTTCAGTCAGCTAGATCTTTCTTCTTCAAAGCAAAAATATTTTATCTTCAAATACAAGAACTTTTCGTGGTTTTGATGGTTTTCAGCAAATGAACATATTTCAGCCAGCTGGAAGTTTTTTCCTTAATAGAGTAAGATTTTATCTTAAAATACAAGAACTTTTCGTGGTTCTTGTCAATTTTTGTTGGTTTTCATCTAATGAACTTATTTCAGTCAGCTAGATATTTCTTCTTCAAAGCAAAAAGATTTTATCTTCAAATACAAGAACCTTTCGTGGTTTTGTTCGTTTTCAGCAAATGAGCATATTTGAGCGAGCTGGGAGTTTTTTCTTTAATAGCGTAAGATTTTATCTTAAAATACAAGAACTTTTCGTGGTTCTTGTCAATTTTTGTTCGTTTTCATCCAATGAACTTATTTCAGTCAGCTAGATATTTCTTCTTCAAAGCAAAAAGATTTTATCTTCAAATACAATAACTTTACGTGCTTTTGTTGGTTTTCAGCAAATGAACAGATTTCAGCGAGCAAGAAGTTTTTTCTTTAACAACGTAAGATTTTATCTTAAAATACAAGAACTTTTCGTGGTTCTTGTCAATTTTTGTTCGTTTTCATCCAATGAACTTATTTCAGTCAGCAAGATCTTTCTTCTTCAAAGCAAAAGGATTTTATCTTCAAATACAAGAACTTTTCGTGCTTTTGTTGGTTTTCAGCAAATGTACAGATTTCAGCGAGCAAGAAGTTTTTTTTTAATAGCGTAAGATTTTATCTTAAAATACAAGAACTTTTCGTGGTTCTTGTCAATTTTTGTTGGTTTTCATCTAATGAACTTATTTCAGTCAGCTAGATCTTTCTTCTTCAAAGCAAAAAGATTTTATCTTCAAATACAAGAACTTTTCGTGGTTTTGTTGGTTTTCAGCAAATGAACATATTTCAGCGAGCTGGAAGTTTTTACTTTAATAGCGTAAGATTTTATCTTAAAATACAAGAACTTTTCGTGGTTCTTGTCAATTTTTGTTGGTTTTCATCGAATGAACTTATTTCAGTCAGCTAGATCTTTCTTCTTCAAAGCAAAAAGATTTTATCTTCAAATACAAGAACTTTTCGTGGTTTTGTTGGTTTTCAGCAAATGAACAGATTTCAGCGAGCAAGAAGTTTTTTTTTAATAGCGTAAGATTTTATCTTAAAATACAAGAACTTTTCGTGTTTCTTGTCAATTTTTGTTGGTTTTCATCTAATCAACTTATTTCAGTCAGCCAGATCTTTCTTCTTCAAAGCAAAAAGATTTTATCTTCAAATACAAGAACTTTTCGTGGTTTTGATGGTTTTCAGCAAATGAACATATTTCAGCGAGCTGGAAGTTTTTTCCTTGATAGCGTCAGATTTTATCTTAAAATACAAGAACTTTTCGTGGTTCTTGTCAATTTTTGTTGGTTTTCATCCAATGAACTTATTTCAGTCAGCTAGATCTTTCTTCTTCAAAGCAAAAAGATTTTATCTTCAAATACAAGAACTTTTCGTGGTTTTGATGGTTTTCAGCAAATGAACATATTTCAGCCAGCTGGAAGTTTTTTCCTTGATAGAGTAAGATTTTATCTTAAAATACAAGAACTTTTCGTGGTTCTTGTCAATTTTTGTTGGTTTTCATCTAATGAACTTATTTCAGTCAGCTAGATATTTCTTCTTCAAAGCAAAAAGATTTTATCTTCAAATACAAGAACTTTTCGTGGTTTTGATGGTTTTCAGCAAATGAACATATTTCAGCGAGCTGGAAGTTTTTTCCTTAATAGCGTAAGATTTTATCTTAAAATACAAGAACTTTTCGTGGTTCTTGTCAATTTTTGTTGGTTTTCATCCAATGAACTTATTTCAGTCAGCTCGATCTTTCTTCTTCAAAGCAAAAATATTTTATCTTCAAATACAAGAACTTTTCGTGATTTTGATGGTTTTCAGCAAATGAACATATTTCAGCCAGCTGGAAGTTTTTTCCTTAATAGAGTAAGATTTTATCTTAAAATACAAGAACTTTTCGTGGTTCTTGTCAATTTTTGTTGGTTTTCATCTAATGAACTTATTTCAGTCAGCTCGATATTTCTTCTTCAAAGCAAAAAGATTTTATCTTCAAATACAATAACTTTACGTGCTTTTGTTGGTTTTCAGCAAATGAACAGATTTCAGCGAGCAAGAAGTTTTTTCTTTAACAACGTAAGATTTTATCTTAAAATACAAGAACTTTTCGTGGTTCTTGTCAATTTTTGTTCGTTTTCATCCAATGAACTTATTTCAGTCAGCAAGATCTTTCTTCTTCAAAGCAAAAGGATTTTATCTTCAAATACAAGAACTTTTCGTGCTTTTGTTGGTTTTCAGCAAATGAACAGATTTCAGCGAGCAAGAAGTTTTTTTTTAATAGCGTAAGATTTTATCTTAAAATACAAGAACTTTTCGTGGTTCTTGTCAATTTTTGTTGGTTTTCATCTAATGAACTTATTTCAGTCAGCTAGATCTTTCTTCTTCAAAGCAAAAAGATTTTATCTTCAAATACAAGAACTTTTCGTGGTTTTGTTGGTTTTCAGCAAATGAACATATTTCAGCGAGCTGGAAGTTTTTACTTTAATAGCGTAAGATTTTATCTTAAAATACAAGAACTTTTCGTGGTTCTTGTCAATTTTTGTTGGTTTTCATCGAATGAACTTATTTCTGTCAGCTAGATCTTTCTTCTTCAAAGCAAAAAGATTTTATCTTCAAATACAAGAACTTTTCGTGGTTTTGTTGGTTTTCAGCAAATGAACAGATTTCAGCGAGCAAGAAGTTTTTTTTTAATAGCGTAAGATTTTATCTTAAAATACAAGAACTTTTCGTGTTTCTTGTCAATTTTTGTTGGTTTTCATCTAATCAACTTATTTCAGTCAGCCAGATCTTTCTTCTTCAAAGCAAAAAGATTTTATCTTCAAATACAAGAACTTTTCGTGGTTTTGATGGTTTTCAGCAAATGAACATATTTCAGCCAGCTGGAAGTTTTTTCCTTAATAGAGTAAGATTTTATCTTAAAATACAAGAACTTTTCGTGGTTCTTGTCAATTTTTGTTGGTTTTCATCTAATGAACTTATTTCAGTCAGGTAGATCTTTCTTCTTCAAAGCAAAAAGATTTTATCTTCAAATACAAGAACCTTTCGTGGTTTTGTTCGTTTTCAGCAAATGAGCATATTTGAGCGAGCTGGGAGTTTTTTCTTTAATAGCGTAAGATTTTATCTTAAAATACAAGAACTTTTCGTGGTTCTTGTCAATTTTTGTTCGTTTTCATCCAATGAACTTATTTCAGTCAGCTAGATATTTCTTCTTCAAAGCAAAAAGATTTTATCTTCAAATACAATAACTTTACGTGCTTTTGTTGGTTTTCAGCAAATGAACAGATTTCAGCGAGCAAGAAGTTTTTTCTTTAACAACGTAAGATTTTATCTTAAAATACAAGAACTTTTCGTGGTTCTTGTCAATTTTTGTTCGTTTTCATCCAATGAACTTATTTCAGTCAGCAAGATCTTTCTTCTTCAAAGCAAAAGGATTTTATCTTCAAATACAAGAACTTTTCGTGCTTTTGTTGGTTTTCAGCAAATGTACAGATTTCAGCGAGCAAGAAGTTTTTTTTTAATAGCGTAAGATTTTATCTTAAAATACAAGAACTTTTCGTGGTTCTTGTCAATTTTTGTTGGTTTTCATCTAATGAACTTATTTCAGTCAGCTAGATCTTTCTTCTTCAAAGCAAAAAGATTTTATCTTCAAATACAAGAACTTTTCGTGGTTTTGTTGGTTTTCAGCAAATGAACATATTTCAGCGAGCTGGAAGTTTTTACTTTAATAGCGTAAGATTTTATCTTAAAATACAAGAACTTTTCGTGGTTCTTGTCAATTTTTGTTGGTTTTCATCGAATGAACTTATTTCAGTCAGCTAGATCTTTCTTCTTCAAAGCAAAAAGATTTTATCTTCAAATACAAGAACTTTTCGTGGTTTTGTTGGTTTTCAGCAAATGAACAGATTTCAGCGAGCAAGAAGTTTTTTTTTAATAGCGTAAGATTTTATCTTAAAATACAAGAACTTTTCGTGTTTCTTGTCAATTTTTGTTGGTTTTCATCTAATCAACTTATTTCAGTCAGCCAGATCTTTCTTCTTCAAAGCAAAAAGATTTTATCTTCAAATACAAGAACTTTTCGTGGTTTTGATGGTTTTCAGCAAATGAACATATTTCAGCGAGCTGGAAGTTTTTTCCTTGATAGCGTCAGATTTTATCTTAAAATACAAGAACTTTTCGTGGTTCTTGTCAATTTTTGTTGGTTTTCATCCAATGAACTTATTTCAGTCAGCTAGATCTTTCTTCTTCAAAGCAAAAAGATTTTATCTTCAAATACAAGAACTTTTCGTGGTTTTGATGGTTTTCAGCAAATGAACATATTTCAGCCAGCTGGAAGTTTTTTCCTTAATAGAGTAAGATTTTATCTTAAAATACAAGAACTTTTCGTGGTTCTTGTCAATTTTTGTTGGTTTTCATCTAATGAACTTATTTCAGTCAGCTAGATATTTCTTCTTCAAAGCAAAAAGATTTTATCTTCAAATACAATAACTTTACGTGCTTTTGTTGGTTTTCAGCAAATGAACAGATTTCAGCGAGCAAGAAGTTTTTTCTTTAACAACGTAAGATTTTATCTTAAAATACAAGAACTTTTCGTGGTTCTTGTCAATTTTTGTTCGTTTTCATCCAATGAACTTATTTCAGTCAGCAAGATCTTTCTTCTTCAAAGCAAAAGGATTTTATCTTCAAATACAAGAACTTTTCGTGCTTTTGTTGGTTTTCAGCAAATGAACAGATTTCAGCGAGCAAGAAGTTTTTTTTTAATAGCGTAAGATTTTATCTTAAAATACAAGAACTTTTCGTGGTTCTTGTCAATTTTTGTTGGTTTTCATCTAATGAACTTATTTCAGTCAGCTAGATCTTTCTTCTTCAAAGCAAAAAGATTTTATCTTCAAATACAAGAACTTTTCGTGGTTTTGTTGGTTTTCAGCAAATGAACATATTTCAGCGAGCTGGAAGTTTTTACTTTAATAGCGTAAGATTTTATCTTAAAATACAAGAACTTTTCGTGGTTCTTGTCAATTTTTGTTGGTTTTCATCGAATGAACTTATTTCAGTCAGCTAGATCTTTCTTCTTCAAAGCAAAAAGATTTTATCTTCAAATACAAGAACTTTTCGTGGTTTTGTTGGTTTTCAGCAAATGAACAGATTTCAGCGAGCAAGAAGTTTTTTTTTAATAGCGTAAGATTTTATCTTAAAATACAAGAACTTTTCGTGTTTCTTGTCAATTTTTGTTGGTTTTCATCTAATCAACTTATTTCAGTCAGCCAGATCTTTCTTCTTCAAAGCAAAAAGATTTTATCTTCAAATACAAGAACTTTTCGTGGTTTTGATGGTTTTCAGCAAATGAACATATTTCAGCGAGCTGGAAGTTTTTTCCTTGATAGCGTCAGATTTTATCTTAAAATACAAGAACTTTTCGTGGTTCTTGTCAATTTTTGTTGGTTTTCATCTAATGAACTTATTTCAGTCAGGTAGATCTTTCTTCTTCAAAGCAAAAAGATTTTATCTTAAAATACAAGAACTTTTCGTGTTTCTTGTCAATTTTTGTTGGTTTTCATCCAATGAACTTATTTCAGTCAGCAAGATCTTTCTTCTTCAAAGCAAAAGGATTTTATCTTCAAATAAAAGAACTTTTCATGGTTTTGTTGGTTTTCAGCAAATGAACAGATTTCAGCGAGCTGGATGTTTTTTCCTTAACAGAGTAATATTTTATCTTAAAATACAAGAACTTTTCGTGGTTCTTGTCAATTTTTGTTGGTTTACATCCAATGAACTTATTTCAGTCAGCTAGATCTTTCTTCTTCAAAGCAAAAAGATTTTATCTTCAAATACAAGAACTTTTCGTGGTTTTGATGGTTTTCAGCAAATGAACATATTTCAGCCAGCTGGAAGTTTTTTCCTTAATAGAGTAAGATTTTATCTTAAAATACAAGAACTTTTCGTGGTTCTTGTCAATTTTTGTTGGTTTTCATCTAATGAACTTATTTCAGTCAGCTAGATATTTCTTCTTCAAAGCAAAAAGATTTTATCTTCAAATACAAGAACTTTTCGTGGTTTTGATGGTTTTCAGCAAATGAACATATTTCAGCGAGCTGGAAGTTTTTTCCTTAATAGCGTAAGATTTTATCTTAAAATACAAGAACTTTTCGTGGTTCTTGTCAATTTTTGTTGGTTTTCATCCAATGAACTTATTTCAGTCAGCTCGATCTTTCTTCTTCAAAGCAAAAATATTTTATCTTCAAATACAAGAACTTTTCGTGATTTTGATGGTTTTCAGCAAATGAACATATTTCAGCCAGCTGGAAGTTTTTTCCTTAATAGAGTAAGATTTTATCTTAAAATACAAGAACTTTTCGTGGTTCTTGTCAATTTTTGTTGGTTTTCATCTAATGAACTTATTTCAGTCAGCTCGATATTTCTTCTTCAAAGCAAAAAGATTTTATCTTCAAATACAAGAACCTTTCGTGGTTTTGTTGGTTTTCAGCAAATGAGCATATTTGAGCGAGCTGGGAGTTTTTTCTTTCATAGCGTAAGATTTTATCTTAAAATACAAGAACTTTTCGTGGTTCTTGTCAATTTTTGTTCGTTTTCATCCAATGAACTTATTTCAGTCAGCTAGATATTTCTTCTTCAAAGCAAAAAGATTTTATCTTCAAATACAAGAACTTTACGTGCTTTTGTTGGTTTTCAGCAAATGAACAGATTTCAGCGAGCAAGAAGTTTTTTCTTTAACAACGTAAGATTTTATCTTAAAATACAAGAACTTTTCGTGGTTCTTGTCAATTTTTGTTCGTTTTCATCCAATGAACTTATTTCAGTCAGCAAGATCTTTCTTCTTCAAAGCAAAAGGATTTTATCTTCAAATACAAGAACTTTTCGTGCTTTTGTTGGTTTTCAGCAAATGAACAGATTTCAGCGAGCAAGAAGTTTTTTTTTAATAGCGTAAGATTTTATCTTAAAATACAAGAACTTTTCGTGGTTCTTGTCAATTTTTGTTGGTTTTCATCTAATGAACTTATTTCAGTCAGCTAGATCTTTCTTCTTCAAAGCAAAAAGATTTTATCTTCAAATACAAGAACTTTTCGTGGTTTTGTTGGTTTTCAGCAAATGAACATATTTCAGCGAGCTGGAAGTTTTTACTTTAATAGCATAAGATTTTATCTTAAAATACAAGAACTTTTCGTGGTTCTTGTCAATTTTTGTTGGTTTTCATCGAATGAACTTATTTCAGTCAGCGAGATCTTTCTTCTTCAAAGCAAAAAGATTTTATCTTCAAATACAAGAACTTTTCGTGGTTTTGTTGGTTTTCAGCAAATGAACAGATTTCAGCGAGCAAGAAGTTTTTTTTTAATAGCGTAAGATTTTATCTTAAAATACAAGAACTTTTCGTGTTTCTTGTCAATTTTTGTTGGTTTTCATCTAATCAACTTATTTCAGTCAGCCAGATCTTTCTTCTTCAAAGCAAAAAGATTTTATCTTCAAATACAAGAACTTTTCGTGGTTTTGATGGTTTTCAGCAAATGAACATATTTCAGCGAGCTGGAAGTTTTTTCCTTGATAGCGTCAGATTTTATCTTAAAATACAAGAACTTTTCGTGGTTCTTGTCAATTTTTGTTGGTTTTCATCTAATGAACTTATTTCAGTCAGGTAGATCTTTCTTCTTCAAAGCAAAAAGATTTTATCTTAAAATACAAGAACTTTTCGTGTTTCTTGTCAATTTTTGTTGGTTTTCATCCAATGAACTTATTTCAGTCAGCAAGATCTTTCTTCTTCAAAGCAAAAGGATTTTATCTTCAAATAAAAGAACTTTTCATGGTTTTGTTGGTTTTCAGCAAATGAACAGATTTCAGCGAGCTGGATGTTTTTTCCTTAATAGAGTAATATTTTATCTTAAAATACAAGAACTTTTCGTGGTTCTTGTCAATTTTTGTTGGTTTACATCCAATGAACTTATTTCAGTCAGCTAGATCTTTCTTCTTCAAAGCAAAAAGATTTTATCTTCAAATACAAGAACTTTTCGTGGTTTTGATGGTTTTCAGCAAATGAACATATTTCAGCCAGCTGGAAGTTTTTTCCTTAATAGAGTAAGATTTTATCTTAAAATACAAGAACTTTTCGTGGTTCTTGTCAATTTTTGTTGGTTTTCATCTAATGAACTTATTTCAGTCAGCTAGATATTTCTTCTTCAAAGCAAAAAGATTTTATCTTCAAATACAAGAACTTTTCGTGGTTTTGATGGTTTTCAGCAAATGAACATATTTCAGCGAGCTGGAAGTTTTTTCCTTAATAGCGTAAGATTTTATCTTAAAATACAAGAACTTTTCGTGGTTCTTGTCAATTTTTGTTGGTTTTCATCCAATGAACTTATTTCAGTCAGCTCGATCTTTCTTCTTCAAAGCAAAAATATTTTATCTTCAAATACAAGAACTTTTCGTGATTTTGATGGTTTTCAGCAAATGAACATATTTCAGCCAGCTGGAAGTTTTTTCCTTAATAGAGTAAGATTTTATCTTAAAATACAAGAACTTTTCGTGGTTCTTGTCAATTTTTGTTGGTTTTCATCTAATGAACTTATTTCAGTCAGCTCGATATTTCTTCTTCAAAGCAAAAAGATTTTATCTTCAAATACAAGAACCTTTCGTGGTTTTGTTGGTTTTCAGCAAATGAGCATATTTGAGCGAGCTGGGAGTTTTTTCTTTAATAGCGTAAGATTTTATCTTAAAATACAAGAACTTTTCGTGGTTCTTGTCAATTTTTGTTCGTTTTCATCCAATGAACTTATTTCAGTCAGCTAGATATTTCTTCTTCAAAGCAAAAAGATTTTATCTTCAAATACAAGAACTTTACGTGCTTTTGTTGGTTTTCAGCAAATGAACAGATTTCAGCGAGCAAGAAGTTTTTTCTTTAACAACGTAAGATTTTATCTTAAAATACAAGAACTTTTCGTGGTTCTTGTCAATTTTTGTTCGTTTTCATCCAATGAACTTATTTCAGTCAGCAAGATCTTTCTTCTTCAAAGCAAAAGGATTTTATCTTCAAATACAAGAACTTTTCGTGCTTTTGTTGGTTTTCAGCAAATGAACAGATTTCAGCGAGCAAGAAGTTTTTTTTTAATAGCGTAAGATTTTATCTTAAAATACAAGAACTTTTCGTGGTTCTTGTCAATTTTTGTTGGTTTTCATCTAATGAACTTATTTCAGTCAGCTAGATCTTTCTTCTTCAAAGCAAAAAGATTTTATCTTCAAATACAAGAACTTTTCGTGGTTTTGTTGGTTTTCAGCAAATGAACATATTTCAGCGAGCTGGAAGTTTTTACTTTAATAGCGTAAGATTTTATCTTAAAATACAAGAACTTTTCGTGGTTCTTGTCAATTTTTGTTGGTTTTCATCGAATGAACTTATTTCAGTCAGCTGGATCTTTCTTCTTCAAAGCAAAAAGATTTTATCTTCAAATACAAGAACTTTTCGTGGTTTTGTTGGTTTTCAGCAAATGAACAGATTTCAGCGAGCAAGAAGTTTTTTTTTAATAGCGTAAGATTTTATCTTAAAATACAAGAACTTTTCGTGTTTCTTGTCAATTTTTGTTGGTTTTCATCTAATCAACCTATTTCAGTCAGCCAGATCTTTCTTCTTCAAAGCAAAAAGATTTTATCTTCAAATACAAGAACTTTTCGTGGTTTTGATGGTTTTCAGCAAATGAACATATTTCAGCGAGCTGGAAGTTTTTTCCTTGATAGCGTAAGATTTTATCTTAAAATACAAGAACTTTTCGTGGTTCTTGTCAATTTTTGTTGGTTTTCATCTAATGAACTTATTTCAGTCAGGTAGATCTTTCTTCTTCAAAGCAAAAAGATTTTATCTTAAAATACAAGAACTTTTCGTGTTTCTTGTCAATTTTTGTTGGTTTTCATCCAATGAACTTATTTCAGTCAGCAAGATCTTTCTTCTTCAAAGCAAAAGGATTTTACCTTCAAATAAAAGAACTTTTCATGGTTTTGTTGGTTTTCAGCAAATGAACAGATTTCAGCGAGCTGGAAGTTTTTTCCTTAATAGAGTAATATTTTATCTTAAAATACAAGAACTTTTCGTGGTTCTTGTCAATTTTTGTTGGTTTTCATCCAATGAACTTATTTCAGTCAGCCAGATCTTTCTTCTTCAAAGCAAAAATATTTTATCTTCAAATACAAGAACTTTTCGTGGTTTTGATGGTTTTCAGCAAATGAACATATTTCAGCCAGCTGGAAGTTTTTTCCTTAATAGAGTAAGATTTTATCTTAAAATACAAGAACTTTTCGTGGTTCTTGTCAATTTTTGTTGGTTTTCATCTAATGAACTTATTTCAGTCAGCTAGATATTTCTTCTTCAAAGCAAAAAGATTTTATCTTCAAATACAAGAACCTTTCGTGGTTTTGTTGGTTTTCAGCAAATGAGCATATTTGAGCGAGCTGGGAGTTTTTTCTTTAATAGCGTAAGATTTTATCTTAAAATACAAGAACTTTTCGTGGTTCTTGTCAATTTTTGTTGGTTTTCATCCAATGAACTTATTTCAGTCAGCAAGATCTTTCTTCTTCAAAGCAAAAGGATTTTACCTTCAAATAAAAGAACTTTTCATGGTTTTGTTGGTTTTCAGCAAATGAACAGATTTCAGCGAGCTGGAAGTTTTTTCCTTAATAGAGTAATATTTTATCTTAAAATACAAGAACTTTTCGTGGTTCTTGTCAATTTTTGTTGGTTTTCATCCAATGAACTTATTTCAGTCAGCCAGATCTTTCTTCTTCAAAGCAAAAATATTTTATCTTCAAATACAAGAACTTTTCGTGGTTTTGATGGTTTTCAGCAAATGAACATATTTCAGCCAGCTGGAAGTTTTTTCCTTAATAGAGTAAGATTTTATCTTAAAATACAAGAACTTTTCGTGGTTCTTGTCAATTTTTGTTGGTTTTCATCTAATGAACTTATTTCAGTCAGCTAGATATTTCTTCTTCAAAGCAAAAAGATTTTATCTTCAAATACAAGAACCTTTCGTGGTTTTGTTGGTTTTCAGCAAATGAGCATATTTGAGCGAGCTGGGAGTTTTTTCTTTAATAGCGTAAGATTTTATCTTAAAATACAAGAACTTTTCGTGGTTCTTGTCAATTTTTGTTCGTTTTCATCCAATGAACTTATTTCAGTCAGCAAGATCTTTCTTCTTCAAAGCAAAAGGATTTTATCTTCAAATACAAGAACGTTTCGTGGTTTTGTTGGTTTTCAGCAAATGAACAGATTTCAGCGAGCAAGAAGTTTTTTCTTTAATAGCGTAAGATTTTATCTTAAAATACAAGAACTTTTCGTGTTTCTTGTCAATTTTTGTTGGTTTTCATCGAATGAACTTATTTCAGTCAGCTCGATCTTTCTTCTTCAAAGCAAAAAGATTTTATCTTCAAATACAAGAACTTTTCGTGGTTTTGATGGTTTTCAGCAAATGAACATATTTCAGCGAGCTGGGAGTTTTTTCCTCAATAGCGTAAGATTTTATCTTAAAATACAAGAACTTTTCGTGGTTCTTGTCAATTTTTGTTGGTTTTCATCCAATGAACTTATATCAGTCAGCTAGATCTTTCTTCTTCAAATCAAAAAGATTTTATCTTCAAATACAAGAACTTTTCGTGGTTTTGTTGGTTTTCAGCAAATGAACATATTTCAGCGAGCTGGGAGTTTTTTCTTTAATCGGGTAAGATTTTATCTTAAAACACAAGAACTTTTCGTGGTTCTTGTCAATTTTTGTTGGTTTTCATCGAATGAACTTATTTCAGTCAGCGAGATCTTTCTTCTTCACAGCAAAAAGATTTTATCTTCAAATACAAGAACTTTTCGTGGTTTTGTTGGTTTTCAGCAAATGAACAGTCAGGTAGATCTTTCTTCTTCAAAGCAAAAAGATTTTATCTTCAAATGCAAGAACTTTTCGTGGTTTTGATGGTTTTCAGCAAATGAACATATTTCAGCGAGCTGGAAGTTTTTTCCTTAATAGAGTAAGATTTTATCTTAAAATACAAGAACTTTTCGTGGTTCTTGTCAATTTTTGTTGGTTTTCATCTAATGAACTTATTTCAGTCAGCTAGATCTTTCTTCTTCAAAGCAAAAAGATTTTATCTTCAAATACAAGAACTTTTCGTGCTTTTGATGGTTTTCAGCAAATGAACATATTTCAGCGAGCTGGAAGTTTTTTCTTTAATAGCGTAAGATTTTATGTTAAAATACAAGAACTTTTCGTGGTTCTTGTCAATTTTTGTTGGTTTTCATCTAATGAACTTATTTCAGTCATCTAGACCTTTCTTCTTCAAAGCAAAAAGATTTTATCTTCAAATACAAGAACTTTTCGTGGTTTTGTTGGTTTTCAGCAAATGAACATATTTCAGCGAGCTGGGAGTTTTTTCTTTAATAGCGTAAGATTTTATCTTAAAATACAAGAACTTTTCGTGGTTCTTGTCAATTTTTGTTGGTTTTCATCTAATGAACTTATTTCAGTCAGCTAGATCTTTCTTCTTCAAAGCAAAAAGATTTTATCTTCAAATACAAGAACTTTTCGTGGTTCTTGTCAATTTTTGTTGGTTTTCATCTAATGAACTTATTTCAGTCAGCTAGATCTTTCTTCTTCAAAGCAAAAAGATTTTATCTTCAAATACAAGAACTTTTCGTGGTTTTGTTGGTTTTCAGCAAATGAGCATATTTCAGCGAGCTGGGAGTTTTTTTCTTTAATAGCGTAAGATTTTATGTTAAAATACAAGAACTTTTCGTGGTTCTTGTCAATTTTTGTTGGTTTTCATCTAATGAACTTATTTCAGTCAGCTAGAACTTTCTTCTTCAAAGCAAAAGGATTTTATCTTCAAATACAAGAACTTTTCGTGGTTTTGATGGTTTTCAGCAAATGAACATATTTCAGCGAGCTGGAAGTTTTTTCCTTAATAGCGTAAGATTTAATCTTAAAATACAAGAACTTTTCGTGGTTCTTGTCAATTTTTGTTGGTTTTCATCTGATGAGCTTATTTCAGTCAGCTGGATCTTTCTTCTTCAAAGCAAAAAGATTTTATCTTCAAATACAAGAACTTTTCGTGGTTTGTTGGTTTTCAGCAAATGGACATATTTCAGCGAGCTGGGAGTTTTTTCCTTAATAGCGTAAGATTTTATCTTAAAATACAAGAACTTTTCGTGGTTCTTGTCAATTTTTGTTGGTTTTCATCTAATGAACTTATTTCAGTCATCCAGACCTTTCATCTTCAAAGCAAAAAGATTTTATCTTCAAATACAAGAACTTTTCGTGGTTTTGTTGGTTTTCAGCAAATTAACATATTTCAGCGAGCTGGGAGTTTTTTCTTTAATAGCGTAAGATTTTATCTTAAAATACAAGAACTTTCCGTGGTTCTTGTCAATTTTTGTTGGTTTTCATCTAATGAACTTATTTCAGTCAGCCAGATCTTTCTTCTTCAAAGCAAAAAGATTTTATCTTCAAATACAAGAACTTTTCGTGGTTTTGTTGGTTTTCAGCAAATGAACAGATTTCAGCGAGCAAGAAGTTTTTTTTTAATAGCGTAAGATTTTATCTTAAAATACAAGAACTTTTCGTGTTTCTTGTCAATTTTTGTTGGTTTTCATCTAATCAACTTATTTCAGTCAGCGAGATCTTTCTTCTTCAAAGCAAAAAGATTTTATCTTCAAATACAAGAACTTTTCGTGGTTTTGATGGTTTTCAGCAAATGAACATATTTCAGCGAGCTGGAAGTTTTTTCCTGAATGGCGTAAGATTTTATGTTAAAATACAAGAACTTTTCGTGGTTCTTGTCAATTTTTGTTGGTTTTCATCTAATGAACTTATTTCAGTCAGCTAGATCTTTTTTCTTCAAAGCAAAAGGATTTTATCTTCAAATACAAGAACTTTTCGTGGTTTTGATGGTTTTCAGCAAATGAACATATTTCAGCGAGCTGGAAGTTTTTTCCTTAATAGCGTAAGATTTAATCTTAAAATACAAGAACTTTTCGTGGTTCTTGTCAATTTTTGTTGGGTTTCATCTGATGAGCTTATTTCAGTCAGCTGGATCTTTCTTCTTCAAAGCAAAAAGATTTTATCTTCAAATACAAGAACTTTTCGTGGTTTGTTGGTTTTCAGCAAATGGACATATTTCAGCGAGCTGGGAGTTTTTTCCTTAATAGCGTAAGATTTTATCTTAAAATACAAGAACTTTTCGTGGTTCTTGTCAATTTTTGTTGGTTTTCATCTAATGAACTTATTTCAGTCATCGAGACCTTTCTTCTTCAAAGCAAAAAGATTTTATCTTCAAATACAAGAACTTTTCGTGGTTTTGTTGGTTTTCAGCAAATGAACATATTTCAGCGAGCTGGGAGTTTTTTCTTTAATAGCGTAAGATTTTATCTTAAAATACAAGAACTTTTCGTGGTTCTTGTCAATTTTTGTTGGTTTTCATCTAATGAACTTGTTTCAGTCAGCTAGATCTTTCTTCTTCAAAGCAAAAAGATTTTATCTTCAAATACAAGAACTTTTCGTGGTTTTGTTGGTTTTCAGCAAATGAACAGATTTCAGCGAGCAAGAAGTATTTTTTTAATAGCGTAAGATTTTATCTTAAAATACAAGAACTTTTCGTGTTTCTTGTCAATTTTTGTTGGTTTTCATCTGATGAACTTATTTCAGTCAGCCAGATCTTTCTTCTTCAAAGCAAAAAGATTTTATCTTCAAATACAAGAACTTTTCGTGGTTTTGTTGGTTTTCAACAAATGAACAGATTTCAGCGAGCAAGAAGTTTTTTCTTTAATAGCGTAAGATTTTATCTTAAAATACAAGAACGTTTCGTGGTTCTTGTCAATTTTTGTTGGTTTTCATCCAATGAACTTATTTGAGTCAGCAAGATCTTTCTTCTTCAAAGCAAAAGGATTTTATCTTCAAAAAAAGAACTTTTAGTGGTTTTGTTGGTTTTCAGCAAATGAACAGATTTCAGCGAGCAAGAAGTTTTTTCTTTAATAGCGTAAGATTTTATCTTAAAATACAAGAACTTTTCGTGGTTCTTGTCAATTTTTGTTGGTTTTCATCTAATGAACTTATTTCAGTCAGCTAGATCTTTCTTCTTCAAAGCAAAAAGATTTTATCTTCAAATACAAGAACCTTTCGTGGTTCTTGTCAATTTTTGTTGGTTTTCATCTAATGAACTTATTTCAGTCAGCTAGATCTTTCTTCTTCAAAGCAAAAAGATTTTATCTTCAAATACAAGAACTTTTTGTGGTTTTGTTGGTTTTCAGCAAATGAGCATATTTCAGCGAGCTGGGAGTTTTTTTCTTTAATAGCGTAAGATTTTATGTTAAAATACAAGAACTTTTCGTGGTTCTTGTCAATTTTTGTTGGTTTTCATCTAATGAACTTATTTCAGTCAGCTAGAACTTTCTTCTTCAAAGCAAAAGGATTTTATCTTCAAATACAAGAACTTTTCGTGGTTTTGATGGTTTTCAGCAAATGAACATATTTCAGCGAGCTGGAAGTTTTTTCCTTAATCGCGTAAGATTTAATCTTAAAATACAAGAACTTTTCGTGGTTCTTGTCAATTTTTGTTGGTTTTCATCTGATGAGCTTATTTCAGTCAGCTGGATCTTTCTTCTTCAAAGCAAAAAGATTTTATCTTCAAATACAAGAACTTTTCGTGGTTTGTTGGTTTTCAGCAAATGGACATATTTCAGCGAGCTGGGAGTTCTTTCCTTAATAGCGTAAGATTTTATCTTAAAATACAAGAACTTTTCGTGGTTCTTGTCAATTTTTGTTGGTTTTCATCTAATGAACTTATTTCAGTCATCCAGACCTTTCATCTTCAAAGCAAAAAGATTTTATCTTCAAATACAAGAACTTTTCGTGGTTTTGTTGGTTTTCAGCAAATTAACATATTTCAGCGAGCTGGGAGTTTTTTCTTTAATAGCGTAAGATTTTATCTTAAAATACAAGAACTTTCCGTGGTTCTTGTCAATTTTTGTTGGTTTTCATCTAATGAACTTATTTCAGTCAGCCAGATCTTTCTTCTTCAAAGCAAAAAGATTTTATCTTCAAATACAAGAACTTTTCGTGGTTTTGTTGGTTTTCAGCAAATGAACAGATTTCAGCGAGCAAGAAGTTTTTTTTTAATAGCGTAAGATTTTATCTTAAAATACAAGAACTTTTCGTGTTTCTTGTCAATTTTTGTTGGTTTTCATCTAATCAACTTATTTCAGTCAGCGAGATCTTTCTTCTTCAAAGCAAAAAGATTTTATCTTCAAATACAAGAACTTTTCGTGGTTTTGATGGTTTTCAGCAAATGAACATATTTCAGCGAGCTGGAAGTTTTTTCCTTAATGGCGTAAGATTTTATGTTAAAATACAAGAACTTTTCGTGGTTCTTGTCAATTTTTGTTGGTTTTCATCTAATGAACTTATTTCAGTCAGCTAGATCTTTTTTCTTCAAAGCAAAAGGATTTTATCTTCAAATACAAGAACTTTTCGTGGTTTTGATGGTTTTCAGCAAATGAACATATTTCAGCGAGCTGGAAGTTTTTTCCTTAATAGCGTAAGATTTAATCTTAAAATACAAGAACTTTTCGTGGTTCTTGTCAATTTTTGTTTGGTTTCATCTGATGAGCTTATTTCAGTCAGCTGGATCTTTCTTCTTCAAAGCAAAAAGATTTTATCTTCAAATACAAGAACTTTTCGTGGTTTGTTGGTTTTCAGCAAATGGACATATTTCAGCGAGCTGGGAGTTTTTTCCTTAATAGCGTAAGATTTTATCTTAAAATACAAGAACTTTTCGTGGTTCTTGTCAATTTTTGTTGGTTTTCATCTAATGAACTTATTTCAGTCATCTAGACCTTTCTTCTTCAAAGCAAAAAGATTTTATCTTCAAATACAAGAACTTTTCGTGGTTTTGTTGGTTTTCAGCAAATGAACATATTTCAGCGAGCTGGGAGTTTTTTCTTTAATAGCGTAAGATTTTATCTTAAAATACAAGAACTTTTCGTGGTTCTTGTCAATTTTTGTTGGTTTTCATCTAATGAACTTATTTCAGTCAGCTAGATCTTTTTTCTTCAAAGCAAAAGGATTTTATCTTCAAATACAAGAACTTTTCGTGGTTTTGATGGTTTTCAGCAAATGAACATATTTCAGCGAGCTGGAAGTTTTTTCCTTAATAGCGTAAGATTTAATCTTAAAATACAAGAACTTTTCGTGGTTCTTGTCAATTTTTGTTGGGTTTCATCTGATGAGCTTATTTCAGTCAGCTGGATCTTTCTTCTTCAAAGCAAAAAGATTTTATCTTCAAATACAAGAACTTTTCGTGGTTTGTTGGTTTTCAGCAAATGGACATATTTCAGCGAGCTGGGAGTTTTTTCCTTAATAGCGTAAGATTTTATCTTAAAATACAAGAACTTTTCGTGGTTCTTGTCAATTTTTGTTGGTTTTCATCCAATGAACTTATTTCAGTCAGCTAGATCTTTCTTCTTCAAAGCAAAAAGATTTTATCTTCAAATACAAGAACTTTTCGTGGTTTTGTTGGTTTTCAACAAATGAACAGATTTCAGCGAGCAAGAAGTTTTTTCTTTAATAGCGTAAGATTTTATCTTAAAATACAAGAACGTTTCGTGGTTCTTGTCAATTTTTGTTGGTTTTCATCCAATGAACTTATTTCAGTCAGCAAGATCTTTCTTCTTCAAAGCAAAAGGATTTTATCTTCAAAAAAAGAACTTTTCGTGGTTTTGTTGGTTTTCAGCAAATGAACAGATTTCAGCGAGCAAGAAGTTTTTTCTTTAATAGCGTAAGATTTTATCTTAAAATACAAGAACTTTTCGTGGTTCTTGTCAATTTTTGTTGGTTTTCATCTAATGAACATATTTCAGTCATCTAGACCTTTCTTCTTCAAAGCAAAAAGATTTTATCTTCAAATACAAGAACTTTTCGTGGTTTTGTTGGTTTTCAGCAAATGAACATATTTCAGCGAGCTGGGAGTTTTTTCTTTAATAGCGTAAGATTTTATCTTAAAATACAAGAACTTTTCGTGGTTCTTGTCAATTTTTGTTGGTTTTCATCTAATGAACTTATTTCAGTCAGCTAGATCTTTCTTCTTCAAAGCAAAAAGATTTTATATTCAAATACAAGAACTTTTCGTGGTTCTTCTCAATTTTTGTTGGTTTTCATCTAATGAACTTATTTCAGTCATCCAGACCTTTCATCTTCAAAGCAAAAAGATTTTATCTTCAAATACAAGAACTTTTCGTGGTTTTGTTGGTTTTCAGCAAATTAACATATTTCAGCGAGCTGGGAGTTTTTTCTTTAATAGCGTAAGATTTTATCTTAAAATACAAGAACTTTCCGTGGTTCTTGTCAATTTTTGTTGGTTTTCATCTAATGAACTTATTTCAGTCAGCCAGATCTTTCTTCTTCAAAGCAAAAAGATTTTATCTTCAAATACAAGAACTTTTCGTGGTTTTGTTGGTTTTCAGCAAATGAACAGATTTCAGCGAGCAAGAAGTTTTTTTTTAATAGCGTAAGATTTTATCTTAAAATACAAGAACTTTTCGTGTTTCTTGTCAATTTTTGTTGGTTTTCATCTAATCAACTTATTTCAGTCAGCGAGATCTTTCTTCTTCAAAGCAAAAAGATTTTATCTTCAAATACAAGAACTTTTCGTGGTTTTGATGGTTTTCAGCAAATGAACATATTTCAGCGAGCTGGAAGTTTTTTCCTTAATGGCGTAAGATTTTATGTTAAAATACAAGAACTTTTCGTGGTTCTTGTCAATTTTTGTTGGTTTTCATCTAATGAACTTATTTCAGTCAGCTAGATCTTTTTTCTTCAAAGCAAAAGGATTTTATCTTCAAATACAAGAACTTTTCGTGGTTTTGATGGTTTTCAGCAAATGAACATATTTCAGCGAGCTGGAAGTTTTTTCCTTAATAGCGTAAGATTTAATCTTAAAATACAAGAACTTTTCGTGGTTCTTGTCAATTTTTGTTGGGTTTCATCTGATGAGCTTATTTCAGTCAGCTGGATCTTTCTTCTTCAAAGCAAAAAGATTTTATCTTCAAATACAAGAACTTTTCGTGGTTTGTTGGTTTTCAGCAAATGGACATATTTCAGCGAGCTGGGAGTTTTTTCCTTAATAGCGTAAGATTTTATCTTAAAATACAAGAACTTTTCGTGGTTCTTGTCAATTTTTGTTGGTTTTCATCTAATGAACTTATTTCAGTCATCTAGACCTTTCTTCTTCAAAGCAAAAAGATTTTATCTTCAAATACAAGAACTTTTCGTGGTTTTGTTGGTTTTCAGCAAATGAACAGATTTCAGCGAGCTGGGAGTTTTTTCTTTAATAGCGTAAGATTTTATCTTAAAATACAAGAACTTTTCGTGGTTCTTGTCAATTTTTGTTGGTTTTCATCTAATGAACTTATTTCAGTCAGCTAGATCTTTCTTCTTCAAAGCAAAAAGATTTTATCTTCAAATACAAGAACTTTTCGTGGTTTTGTTGGTTTTCAGCAAATGAACAGATTTCAGCGAGCAAGAAGTATTTTTTTAATAGCGTAAGATTTTATCTTAAAATACAAGAACTTTTCGTGTTTCTTGTCAATTTTTGTTGGTTTTCATCTGATGAACTTATTTCAGTCAGCCAGATCTTTCTTCTTCAAAGCAAAAAGATTTTATCTTCAAATACAAGAACTTTTCGTGGTTTTGTTGGTTTTCAACAAATGAACAGATTTCAGCGAGCAAGAAGTTTTTTCTTTAATAGCGTAAGATTTTATCTTAAAATACAAGAACGTTTCGTGGTTCTTGTCAATTTTTGTTGGTTTTCATCCAATGAACTTATTTCAGTCAGCAAGATCTTTCTTCTTCAAAGCAAAAGGATTTTATCTTCAAAAAAAGAACTTTTCGTGGTTTTGTTGGTTTTCAGCAAATGAACAGATTTCAGCGAGCAAGAAGTTTTTTCTTTAATAGCGTAAGATTTTATCTTAAAATACAAGAACTTTTCGTGGTTCTTGTCAATTTTTGTTGGTTTTCATCTAATGAACTTATTTCAGTCAGCTAGATCTTTCTTCTTCAAAGCAAAAAGATTTTATCTTCAAATACAAGAACTTTTCGTGGTTCTTGTCAATTTTTGTTGGTTTTCATCTAATGAACTTATTTCAGTCAGCTAGATCTTTCTTCTTCAAAGCAAAAAGATTTTATCTTCAAATACAAGAACTTTTCGTGGTTTTGATGGTTTTCAGCAATGAACATATTTCAGCGAGCTGGAAGTTTTTTCCTTAATAGCGTAAGATTTAATCTTAAAATACAAGAACTTTTCGTGGTTCTTGTCAATTTTTGTTGGTTTTCATCTGATGAGCTTATTTCAGTCAGCTGGATCTTTCTTCTTCAAAGCAAAAAGATTTTATCTTCAAATACAAGAACTTTTCGTGGTTTGTTTGGTTTTCAGCAAATGGACATATTTCAGCGAGCTGGGAGTTTTTTTCCTTAATAGCGTAAGATTTTATCTTAAAATACAAGAACTTTTCGTGGTTCTTGTCAATTTTTGTTGGTTTTCATCTAATGAACTTATTTCAGTCATCCAGACCTTCATCTTCAAAGCAAAAAGATTTTATCTTCAAATACAAGAACTTTTCGTGGTTTGTTGGTTTTCAGCAAATGAACATATTTCAGCGAGCTGGAGTTTTTTCTTTAATAGCGTAAGATTTTTATCTCAAAATACAAGAACTTTCCGTGGTTCTTGTCAATTTTTGTTGGTTTTCATCTAATGAACTTATTTCAGTCAGCCAGATCTTTCTTCTTCAAGCAAAAAGATTTTATCTTCAAATACAAGAACTTTTCGTGGTTTTGTTGGTTTTCAGCAAATGAACAGATTTCAGCGAGCAAGAAGTTTTTTTTTAATAGCGTAAGATTTTATCTTAAAATACAAGAACTTTCGTGTTCTTGTCAATTTTTGTTGGTTTTCATCTAATCAACTTATTTCAGTCAGCCAGATCTTTCTTCTTCAAAGCAAAAAGATTTTATCTTCAAATACATGAACTTTTCGTGGTTTTGATGGTTTTCAGCAAATGAACATATTTCAGCGAGCTGGAAGTTTTTTCCTTCATAGCGTAAGATTTTATGTTAAAATACAAGAACTTTTCGTGGTTCTTGTCAATTTTTGTTGGTTTTCATCTAATGAACTTATTTCAGTCAGCTAGATCTTTTTCTTCAAAGCAAAAGGATTTTATCTTCAAATACAAGAACTTTTCGTGGTTTTTGATGGTTTTCAGCAAATGAACATATTTCAGCGGAGCTGGAAGTTTTTTCCTTAATAGCGTAAGATTTAATCTTAAAATACAAGAACTTTTCGTGTTCTTGTCAATTTTTGTTGGGTTTCATCTGATGAGCTTATTTCAGTCAGCTGGATCTTTCTTCTTCAAAGCAAAAAGATTTTATCTTCAAATACAAGAACTTTTCGTGGTTTGTTGGTTTTCAGCAAATGGACATATTTCAGCGAGCTGGGAGTTTTTTCTTAATAGCGTAAGATTTTATCTTAAAATACAAGAACTTTTCGTGGTTCTTGTCAATTTTTGTTGGTTTTCATCCAATGAACTTATTTCAGTCAGCTAGATCTTTCTTCTTCAAAGCAAAAAGATTTTATCTTCAAATACAAGAACTTTTCGTGTTTTGTTGGTTTTCAACAAATGAACAGATTTCAGCGAGCAAGAAGTTTTTTCTTTAATAGCGTAAGATTTTATCTTAAAATACAAGAACTTTTCGTGGTTCTTGTCAATTTTTGTTGGTTTTCATCAATGAACTTATTTCAGTCAGCAAGATCTTTCTCTTCAAAGCAAAAGGATTTTATCTTCAAAAAAAGAACTTTTCGTGGTTTGTTGGTTTTCAGCAAATGAACAGATTTCAGCGAGCAAGAAGTTTTTTCTTTAATAGCGTAAGATTTTATCTTAAAATACAAGAACTTTCGTGTTTCTTGTCAATTTTTGTTGGTTTTCCATCTGATGAACTTATTCAGTCAGCCAGATCTTTCTTCTTCAAAGCAAAAAGATTTTATCTTCAAATACAAGAACTTTTCGTGGTTTTGTTGGTTTTCAACAAATGAACAGATTTCAGCGAGCAAGAAGTTTTTTCTTTAATAGCGTAAGATTTTATCTTAAAATACAAGAACGTTTCGTGGTTCTTGTCAATTTTTGTGGTTTTCATCCAATGAACTTATTTCAGTCAGCAAGATCTTTCTTCTTCAAAGCCAAAGGATTTTATCTTCAAAAAAAGAACTTTTCGTGGTTTTGTTGGTTTTCAGCAAATGAACAGATTTCAGCGAGCAAGAAGTTTTTTCTTTAATAGCGTAAGATTTTATCTTAAAATACAAGAACTTTTCGTGGTTCTTGTCAATTTTTGTTGTTTTCATCCAATGAACTTATTTCAGTCAGCTAGATCTTTCTTCTTCAAAGCAAAAAGATTTTATCTTCAAATACAAGAACTTTCGTGGTTCTTGTCAATTTTTGTTGGTTTTTCATCTAATGAACTTATTTCAGTCAGCTAGATCTTTCTTCTTCAAAGCAAAAAGATTTTATCTTCAAATACAAGAACTTTTCGTGGTTTTGATGGTTTTCAGCAAATGAACATATTTCAGCGAGCTGGAAGTTTTTTCCTTAATAGCGTAAGATTTAATCTTAAAATACAAGAACTTTTTCGTGGTTCTTGTCAATTTTTGTTGGTTTTCATCTGATGAGCTTATTTCAGTCAGCTGGATCTTTCTTCTTCAAAGCAAAACAGATTTTATCTTCACATACAAGAACTTTTCGTGGTTTGTTGGTTTTCAGCAAATGGACATATTTCAGCGGAGCTGGGAGTTTTTTTCCTTAATAGCGTAAGATTTTATCTTAAATACAAGAACTTTTCGTGGTTCCTTGTCAATTTTGTGTTGGTTTTCATCTATGAACTTTTTCAGTCAGCTAGACCTTTCTTCTTCAAAGCATAAAGGATTGTTATCTTAAAATTACAAGAACTTTTCGTGGGTTTGTGTGGGTTTCAGCAAAGTGAACATATTTCAAGCGCGTGCTGGAGTTTTTCTGTTAATCGCGTAAGATTTTATCTCAACAATACAAGAACGTTTCGTGGTTCTTGTCAATTTTTGTTGGTTTCATCTGATGGAACTTAGTTCAGTCAGCTAGATCTTCTTCTTATAAGCAAAAAGATTTTATCGGTTCAAATACAAGAACTTTAGTGTTGTTTGTTGGTTTTCAGCAAATGTAACAGATTTCAGCTGAGCAGAAGTTTTTTTTTTAATAGCGTAAGATTGTTATCTTAAAATACAAGAACTTTTTTCGTGTTTCTTGTCAATTTTTGTTGGTTTTCATCTAATCAACTTATTTCAGTCAGCAGATCTTTCTTCTTCAAAAGCAAAAGATTTTATCTTCAAATACAAGAACTTTCGTGGTGTTGTTGGTTTTCACAGCAAATGAACATGATTTCAGACGAGCTTAGGAAGTTTTTTCTTAATAGTCAGTAAGATTTTATCTTAAAATACAAGAACTTTCGTGGTTCTTGTCAATTTTTGTTGGGTTTCATCTAATCAACTTATTTCAGTCAGCTAGGATTTTTTCTTCAAAGCAATAGATGATTTTATCTTCAAATACAAGAACTTTTAGTGCTTTGTTGTGTTTTCAGCAAAATGAACATATTTCAGCTGGAGCTGGAAGTTTTTTTCTTAATAGCGTAATGATTTATCTTAAAATACAAGACTTTCGTGGTTCTTGTCAATTTTTTGTTGGTTTTTCATCTAGATCAGCTTATTTCAGTCAGTCTGGATCTTTCTTCTTCAAAGCAATAAAGATTTTATCTTCAAATACAAGAACTGTTCGTGGTTGTTGGTTTTCAGCAAATGGAGCTGATTTCAGCGAGCTGGAGTTTTTTCTTTATAGCGTAAGATTTTATCTTAAAATACAAGAACTTTTCGTGGTTCTTGTCAATTTTTGTTGGAGTTTTCAGCTAATCGAATCTTATTTCAGGCAGCTCAGTCTTCTTCTTCAAAGCAAAAAGATTTTATCTTCAAAATACAATGAACTTTTCGTAGGTTTTGTTGTGTGTTTCGAGGCAAAGGTGGAACAGAGATTTCAGCGAGCAAGAAGTTTTTTTTTAATAGGCGTAAGATTTTATCTAAAAATACAAGAACTTTGTCGTGGGTTCTTGTCAATTTTTGTTGGTTGTCCATCTCATTAACTTATTCAGGTCAGCTGATCTTTCTTCTTCAAAGTCAAAAAGAGTGTTATCTTCAAATACAAGAACTTTCGTGGTTTTGTTGGTTTTCAACAAATGAACAGATTTCAGCGAGCAAGAAGTTTTTTCTTAATAGCGTAAGATTTTATCTTAAAATACAAGAATCTTTTCGTGGTTCTTGTCAAATTTTGCGTTGGTTTTCATCTCATGATCTTATTTCAGTCAGCTGGATCTTTCTTCTTCAAAGCAAATGTAGATTTATCTTCAAAATACAAGAACTATTTCGTTGGTTTTGTTGGTTTCAGCAAATGTAACATATTTCAGCGAGCTGAGAAGTTTTTGCCTTAATAGCGGTAAGATTTTATCTTAAAATACAAGAACTTTTCGTCGTTCTTTGTCAATTTTTGTTGGGTTTTCATCTTAATGAGACTTATTTCAGTGTCAGCTGGAGATCTTTCTTCTTCAAAGCAAAAAGATGTTATCTTCAAATACAAGAACTTTTCGTGTTTTGGTTGGTTTTCAGCAAATGTAACATGATTCAGCGAGCAAGAAGTTTTTTCTTTAATAGCTAAGATTTTATCTTAAAATACAAGAACTTTTCGGGGTTCTGTGTCAATTTTTGTGGGTTTTCCATCAATGAACCTTTTTCAGTCAGCCTAGATCTTTCTTCTTCAAAGCAAAAAAGATTTTATCTTAAAATACAAGAACTTTTCGTGTTTTTGTGTTGGTTTTCAGCAAATGCATTTTCACGAGCTGGAAAGTTTTTACTTTCAGTGCGCGTAAGATTTTATCTAAAATA